>NC_072490.1:23190000-23505769 GCF_027574615.1 Eptesicus fuscus | reverse complement strand
CATTGCATGCTGGGAAAGAAGCGCTGGTTTCAGAGGGGTCTCCACTGGGGGGGCCTCAGCTGGGCCTTGAGGCTGCTGAGGGGGACGGCGGGGCTCTGTGTCAGATGTCCAGGGGGCTCACAATGGTGAAGCCGGAGTCCTTGCTGTTGCTGCTGCTGTCGTCGTCGGGGCTGGAGCTGGGGTTGCTGGAGGAGGCCGAGGCCGGGCCCATCAGAGGGTCGGAGAACACCAGCGGGAAGCGGGCCAGGCTCTCGCCCTTCCCAGATGTGCTTCTGAGGGTGCGGAGCGGCTGGGCCTGGCTGGAGAGGGGCGCCCTGGCACTGCCTCCCCCGTCCTCTTTGGAAACCAGGATGAAGTCCTCCGAGCTGCCTTCATCCGCGTGCCCGGGCACTTCCGAAGAGGCCTGTGGAGCACAGTCAGGAGCACAGGGGTGAGAGCAGACACCAGCGGACGAGAGAGCTGAGTGGGGCCCAGGAGCTGGGGTGCGCTCCTCAGGAAACTGCCCCCCTCGCCCTGTGCTATTCCTTGGAAACCCGGTGCTCTCCCTCTGACGCTGAATGCTGGTTCCCGGGGGAACAGAGTGGACCTGCTGATTCAGAGGCTGTTGGGAGGGGCAGTTCGGGAAGCAGCCAGCAGGCTACAGGCAGATCCCTATCAGCTTCTCGTGGCACCTGCCATGCAAGTCACTCATCCTCCTCAGCTTTAACCCCTCACCTGTGAGTGGGGACAAGGACGGCATCTTGTTCCCAGGGTGTGGTCACAGAGCTGGGAGATGGCGTGCCGGGATGTGAATCACACAGGACTGGCTCCCTAACTAAGCCCAGGTCCGGAGGGACGACTACCTGCTTGAGGACAGCCCTAGGAGGGCCCAGGGCACTTGGTCTCAGCCAGCGCCTCCTGGGAATGCACCGGGGGGCCCTGGGACAGTGTGGTAACTGGTAGGTTCTACAAACATGAAAAACGGGCGTGGAATTGCAAAGCAAACCCCCAAAAGCATAGAGATGGGATTGCTTTGCAATTGTTTTCCTTTCTTTCTAAGCAATTATGACTAGCGTTTAGTTTTTTAGCTAAAGAAGACATTCATGAACATCAGTAAATGTTTTGAGCTAAGACCAGAGAAGGAAGGAGAGCCGTAGTCTAATCAAACATGTTCCAAAGCCAACCTGGCAGAAAGCGCACCTACCCCGGTGCTGATGGGAGCTTATGTGGTGCCCACACCTGCTCTCCCACCGGCCTGCCCATGCCCCACAGTGTGGAGGGACTGGCACAGGGGGCTGAAGTCTAATAGATGTAGAGCCCCTTGGCTAGAAGGGCTCCTCTGGGTCCTCTGGCCTCAAGACTGGCATGGCCAAGGCCACCTGTGAGCTGTGGGCAGAGCCCGGACAGGTAGCCAGCAACGCTTCTAAGGGGAATCTGGGCTAACTGACATGCCCCTCTCTGAATCTCCTGTTCTCCTTGGTGACATGGGTGGGTGCAGGGTGAGTGGCTAAATAATGGTTCTGGTGGCTCCCCTGACATTTGTCTACCTATAAGATACTGAATTGGAGGACAGAAACAGGATTTGCCCTTAAAATTACAGTGTTGGAAGAACAGGCCTTGAGGTTCTTGAAGCTGTTTTTATTCCATCAACATATTAATTCTTTCAAAATGGAAGAGAGCACAGCACCCGGCACTCTGGTAGATGTAATGTGACCACATATGGCACTAGGGCAGTCGGTAGAGAAAGACTGTCCTTTCATCCCATTACTGTCCCTCTGCAAGGTGCCCCTGCTCAGGGCTGTGTCGCTAGGAGGGATGTCTGAGTGGGGCTTGTCCTCCCACACGTGTGCACATGGACCTGAACCTTGACCTCCAGGCTCCCACGTGGGGACACTTTGTTCGTATGACCATTGTCCTGCACTGTAAACAGAAAACTTGTGCTGGTAACAGGTAGGTTCTTACAAATATGAAAACCAGGAATGACAACTGCAAAGTATAATGAAGTTTTCAATGTAGCAAATTCATGACTGTGTTTGAAAGGTCTTTTTCTGTAGTATTTTTACACATTCAACTAAAAGAACCACACTAAGTTTTTCAATAAAATGGCCAATTAAAATTGGTTGGGGCTCAACAAAATTTGAATAAATAAATTATTATTGAAAAACTAAACATCTGTGCAGGGAAAGAGAATTAGGAGGAACTAATCAAGTTAAACTTGCAATTTTAATGTATTCATGTGGCTACAATGCAAACTCAAAATGCTCCATGAAAACTTCCCGTAGAGCTGGTGAAATTAACCACACAGGGTTCTCTCTTCTTGAAGAGTACTCTTAAAACTAAAAAACTCCTGTTCTAATGTATCATTTTGCTTTTTTAAAATCATAAAAAATAAATAATTTACAAGCATCTGGATGCTAGTTTTTGAGAAAGTAACTTAGATGAGATTTTGCTAATGTTCATTTTTTAAGCTGAAACTTTGTAAGCCATTTGAAAAGAGTATTATTAGGGATTTCAGTCCTGTCGGATGATGACAGTGAGGCAGCATGGCGGAGTAGGAAGCTTATTGCACTGGGACAAGTTCTGCAAACATAATGTCTGGTGAGCCATGGGCCTCTTAAGCCTCATTTTCTCACTGGAAAAACAAGCAGGCAGTACTAAGTGCATGAGGAATCTCTTCGATCTCTTCTAACTGGAAAATTCTGTGACTTTATGTTAGAATAACTCATACACAATGTAGACACCTGAGAGCACGTTACAGCCTACAGGCCAAATCCCACCTGCAACCTGTTTTTGCACAGCTCAAGCTGTGAATGGCTTATACATTTTTTAAAGGGTTGTAGAAACAAACAAACAAACACACCAAATACAAAACCAAACATATGACAGAGACCCTATGTGGCCTGCAAATCCTAAAATACTTACTATCTGGCCCTTTACAGAAAAAGTTTGCCGACCTCTCTGCCTCAGAGGGTGGACGTTAATGCAAAGTCCTTCCCCATGACGGCAAAAAGGGTTCTGCCGAGTGAAACACCAGGACAGCTTTAGGAAGGCATGGGCAGCACGTCTTGAGGCATCACCTGGCCAATGACGGAGGCAGAGACCTGGCGTTCCAGCCCCACACCATGGGATCGGCAGGCGCCCGGCCAAGGCTGCTGCGTAAAGGTGTGTGGGGTGCACTGCACAGCTCCGGGAGGCACGAGCCTAACTGCTGTCACTGTGACTGGCACCGCCCGAGGGCACCAGAGTGTACAGCCTGCAAGGTTGTATACAGCAACCTGGGCCCAGGCCATCTGTGGTATTGCCCAGGTGAACTTCGCACATGGGACTTCAGTAGGGATTTTATAATTCATAGCTTTGAAGAACTTAGGTGACTGTGCCCCCTCGATGTGACACCATTTGTCAGAGCTCTGTACCTGCTTGGTGGCCCCGGGCAGCTGGCCACTCTGGCCCTGGCCTTGGCCCTGACCGCTGTAGTGGTCGTCTGAGATGGTGATCTGCTCATTCTCCTCGGCTTCCAGCTGGCTCTGGTTGAAACGCAGGGAACCTTTGAGAATGTCTTTGATCTATTTTCAGAGAAGAAGAAAATAAATGAGAAAGATAAATTAGTTTGTTTTTAAATGCTCGCTAAATCTCTGATACATTGAAACCAGACTTGTCACTGACAATTTTTTATAGTATGGATATGAATGTATTTCCATCAGAAAGAAGTAGCAGAGAAAAATCCAATTCTATCACAGCCATCGACTTATTAATGACCAAGGAAAATGGAAGTGTCTCAGTGGCCAGGTCCTCACAGGGTCAGGCCTGGGTGTCACCTCCTTGGCGGTTAACTCAAGGCGGGAAGCACCAGTTGCCTGCACACCGAGCCCCACTGAACAGCCCTCGGCCCCTCACGGGCTCCACTCCAGCTGACATTTGAGAGCAGCACAGATTTCGTTGACATTTACATTCCCTGTAGCCCTGTACGGGTCCTAAGGGTCACTGAACTGTAGCCCTTAGAGGTCTGAGGCCTGTTGCAGGGAGTGAGTAAGACTTGTGCTCCAAGGGCATTGGTATTTATGGATGTGACTGAATGTGATGCTGGACCACACGCACAGCTCTGGTGAGGAAGGGGCTGGGATGGGAAATGGAAAGTCAGTTTGGGCTTCAGGCTAATCTGACAGGATCACCAGGAGGAGTGAGAGGCACAGGAGGTGGAGATCCAGGAGGGGCTCTGTCTGGGAGGAAGTGAGGGGCTGGGGTGACACGGCTCTAATGTCATGGCACTCCATGCCCGAGGGTGCCCTCCCCAACAGAAATTAAAACGGACGCCTGTGGGACACAAAGTCAGATCTGTGGACATACCTGTTTTAATCCTGCCAGGGAAACCAGAATTTGATCTTCTTTTTCCAAATTTTCTTGTAATATCACATCTTGAATATTTACTGAAAATAGAAGAATGACATTTTATAACTAATGCTCTGAGTGTAACTTATCTGCTGCCATACTCTAACTTCGGACAAGCTTGTTTTGCCAAATTTCGCAGCAACGATTCCCACCAAGGATGTTCTGCCAAACTGCTCTCTTAGTGTTTGTGGCCTTAAAACATGCCCTGTTCATAAGACCTTACATGCCACATTCTTAGCCACTCCCTCTGAAGTTGTCCCATCCTCTGCTCTGGCCTCCTTAGTTCCGTGAGTGCCCCTGACAGTGAAGCGAGCTGTGTATCACTCCTGGCTTGCTCTCTGCCCGCCAGTGGGAGAGGCAGAGCCAGCACACTGCTCCCTGGCCTGGAGGCCCTGTCCCCAAATCCATGCAGACTGGCCTCTCCTCCTGGCTCAGTTCTCTGCTCCAGCATTGCCTCCTTGGAGCAGTCTTCCTGCCCATCCAACTGAAGCAGCCCAGGCCCCCCTCTGCTCTCTACAGAATCACCTCTTTCACTATACTGATAGTAAGCACTTGTCGCCATCTGATTGCTGGTTTATTTGTTGTCTGTCTCCCCCAATAGAACATAAACCCCCGGCCTTTAGAATAATGCCTGGTGTGTTCAAGTACACAATGAGTATTGACTGACTGACTGGATGAATGAACAAACATGCAGGAAAACTCCTGGGACTTGCATTTCAAAACACTGCTATTCTAACTATTTCCCCAAAGCATTTCCAGGAAGGGCCAAGGCAAGGACTGATATCAACAGAAGTCCAGGCTGACAATTTATTAGAATCTTCAATAAGAATAAGTCTGAACCATGCTGACAAGCCCTCTCACACACTGTAGCAGAAAATCAGAAGCTTTTCTTTATTCAGAAAACGTGACTGTACTTTCTCATGAAAGGCCTGCTCCAAAACAAGAAAGCATGATGAATGGGAATGGAATAATAGATATAATTAGAGAGCAAATGTTTTTGGTTTCCTTAAAAGCCTGTAACAATTTGTTCTCTCTCAATAAAAAAACACACAAAATGCACTCAACAAGACATTAATGACAACCAACTGCAGAAAATTAACAAGAAACAGTTCTGTGGGCTTTGAGAGGACTGCAAAGGTTACTTTTGTTTTTATGGCTGCTCTGGTGTTTAAGGCAGAGCTCGGAGGCCAAGGGTAGAGTGGGCTCTGCCCCACTGAGCTGAAGGTGGGACAGATTTCCCAGCTCCCAGCCTGAGAGGAAGCTCAACCAACGGATGCAGGCAGACTAGCACATCTGCAGGAAGCGCGGGGGCTTCCTGGGTCCAAGGAACTAATGGAGGGGAGGCCTCTGGAGGCTAGACCCAGCAAACTGGGAGCGGGGAGCAGGAAAAGAGCAAATCTGACAAACAAAAGTAAAAACAAAGCAAGTGTGATGTCTCTGCCTGCCACTTGGATGGTCTGCTGTGGAAGCCAAAGCATTTGGCCAAATTGCCTGGTGCCCGCCCCCCAAAGCAGTGGTGGGGCTCCTGGTCAGCAGCAAGGACCACAGGCATTGAGGGTCATGGGCTACAGGCCAATAGGGCAGTCAGCAGCTCCAGTGGGGACAAAGGCCCAGGAATATATGGGAGCTGAGCTCTCCTAGAGGCCAGCAGGACCCGGAGCACTCAGAGGCCTTCCTCAAACATCAAACACATGCGAGCCGTCCCCGAAACTTGACATTGACACCATCTGGCAAGGAGAAGAGACGGAGTGGAGAAACTGAGCAGAGTTAACCTGTAAGAAAGGGAGTTGCCTTTAATTGGCAAGTTTAAGCCTTGGAAGGGAACTTCAGAACAAGATTTGCACACACCTGCGTTGAGGTGTATAGATTTACTACCCCATTACAGAAGTCTCAGTGTCTACCTGAGATCTTACAACACCATACTGGCCATGTTGCCTAAAAGTTCCTTGAGCCAAGCTGCCCCAGCCATCCTCTCTTGGATGCCCTGTTTAGCTGCGAGCCTGCCAAGAGAGGTGTGGTGATGCTCGAAGGAGGAGGCTGAAAGGCGGGGAAGGCAGAAGGTCTGAGTGTGCTGGGAAGTGGAACGGGGCTGTCTTTCACTACAGGCCTAAGCAGGAATAAAGCTCCATGTTCTGAAGGCCACTCCCCGTGTGCTCTCTCTGGATGAGAGCATGAGCAGCCAACACGCCCAGATCCTCACGGCTGCCCTGTCTTTTGGGTCTAAAGAGGTGGCAGAGCTCCTGGTGGGCACCCTGACTCCACCTCCACCCCTTTGTCACCAACATGTCCCAGATTTCATTCAGGGCAGTGCTGCGCACACTTGTCCTTTCAGTCAAGGTCGGTCATGTGACATAGCTCTGGCCAATGAGGTGTGAGATAAGACCCTCGCCGGAGCTACTGGACCAGTTCTCATGGGGGCCTGACTCGGTTTGCACCTTTGGGGCCTGTGCACTCCTCGCTTCTGCTGCTGAAGTGCTGGCAGGGGCTCCACGGGCCACCTTGCAAACATGCAGAGGAGGACCGCAGCGTCAGGATTGCGGGTGGAGAGCCACAGGAGCCTGGGGCACTGGGTAAATCCTGGAGCTGTTACACCTGCTCAGACTGCCTACCTCTGGCTTCTTTTATTTTAGAAAGCAATAACCTACTAATTTTGTTTATTTTACTTTTTAAAAAAAATTCTGTTATTAGCATCTATGTTAGTTTCAAGATACTACAAACTGAATGGTTTAAAACAACAAAAATCTATTCACAGGTTTATTTGTGGAGGCTGTAAGTCCAAAGTCAAGGTGTTGGTAGGGAAGCATTCTTCACGGGCCCGTCAGCTTTGGGAGGTTCCACAACCCTTGCTGCTCTTGGCTTTACCTTCATCCACATGCATCTTCCCTGTGTCTGTGCCCAAATTTCCCTCTTTTCATAAGGACACCCGTCATTGGCTTAGGGTCTACCCAGTATGACCTCATCTCAATGGGAATACCTCTAAAAGATTCTACTTTCAAACAGGGTCCCACTTATAGGTTCCAGGTAGACCCAAATTTGGTGGGAACACTACTGGACACAGACAGTAGCCAAATCGCACGTTACACAGATGAACATCACCCACTTCCTCTGATGCAAGGGGTCCGAGGCGGCCCCACCAGTCCCCTCTTGCAGACAGAATGTGACTCAGGTCCAGGCTGGCTCTGCCGCGCACAATGTGGCTGGCCGAGGGCACGCCTGGGGCAGGAGAAGAGCCCAGAGCCTGGTGTCATCAGCATGTACCCTCACCCAGCAATCTCAGGCCTTATTTTTTGGATGGGGTCAAAGATCACCTTTTAGGATCCCATGAAAACCAGGACTGTCTCCCTGAAAAACCACCTACATGTAAAATGTTCACTTAATTTTAAGGGAGAAAACCTCTGCTATAACCAACTAAGCTGACTAGTCTCACTTCAAGAAATCCGGGGTATAGAAATCCAAATGAAAACAAAAGGGCATCTTCAGAGGCTGCTAAACGTTTTGATTGCAAGAATTTCCATTTTACTAAGTACTGTCCATGTAAATCCTTTGCCTAACCAGTACCACTACATAGTGATTTAAGGTAGCATTTATGAACATTCCATCCATATAGAACCTCTCAGCAACAAATCTGCTTTAAGTAAGTTGCAGCTGCATGTAAAAATAGAACATAATGATGTCTTTTCATGCTTTAAAATATTACAGGCAGAAATCTGAAATGTTTAAATTTCCAATGTAATGCACATTTTTCTTTATAGGAAAAAGCAGAATAAATCGTGATGTAAAGGCTTTTCATTTTACCTCTGTGTAGCAGGAAGATTACCTTCTTTATAATCTCATTCTAGTTAAGTGCTATATATTATAAATGTTGGCACATTGGAACTGAAGGGAAAACCTCACTTGACTAACCACTTCTGTGGGAATTACACAAAAGTCTACGGCGATTCCACTAATCTTGATGAAATGTCGACATCACAAGACTAGATCTCTGCCTCCGAGGGTAGTGGGAATGGCACACAGGCTACTTTTTCCCTTTCTTAAATCCTATGTTCTTCAATGCCAGAAGAAAAGTGTTTCCGTTTGTTATTGGAATGGCTGGCACAGAAGGTTAACATAAGCCTGCATTCATTATGAGGGGTAGTGGAATGGTAACAAAAACAGAACTATCATCTATTATAGTGGAGGTGGAATTGGGCAAGTTATTTAACCTTGTGGTGCCTGATGGGTAATAACAGAACCTCCCTCATAGGACGGCTGGGAAGAGCACAGACAGGAGCATAGCACCTGCCCCACTGCAGTAGCTTTCATTTCCACACGAACACATTATGTCATCTGAGTTTCCCAACAACCACTCCGGATTAGTGCCACCATCCCGGAGTGGAAAAGGCAGCCTGGCTCAGACACGCCAGGTCTGTCACCTGAGGTCTCACCACTGGAAGTGGTGAAGCTCGGATTCCATTCCCGGTCACCAGAATCCGGGCCCTCCTTCCACAATGGCCTGACGGCAATGATGGAGGGCCCGAGGTCTGAAGAGGCACAGGATGGGGTCTTGACACTGATGTGATTGCCTTGGGATGTTAGTGCCCTTTATTTGGTGGTGGGGCTGACCTGCTGGGGTACGGGCACTGCATCCATCAGCTCGGGCGCTTTTGTGCTGCGATGTGTGTGCAGTAGGATGTGGAGTGCCTGTATCAGAGGGCTGTTTCGGAGGATCAGACAAGATAATCAAAGTGGCCCCCTTCTAACATCCTGCCTCACTATTACTATTACTGCTTAGTATGTGTTTTCCTTTTCCTTCTCCAATATCTCAAATACCCAGAAAGTGGACTCTGCTCTCTGACGCTCTCTCATCTCTGGTAGAGATTAGTTATCCTGACCTCTGACCTCTGACAACCTCACATAAGGACTGTCCCAGACTAAACAAGAAATTTGCAGGCTGTTACAAACAGAGGGCTCACATGTGGCTGACCGAGGGCCACATGCATGCCCAGGGTGGTAGTGGCTGCAGAGGCCATTAGACAAGGAGTGGGGGGCAGACCTGTCATTTGTCACTACCGACTTTGGCTGGGCCACTGGGATTTCTGTTCACAGAGTGTGTCCATACTTGTCCAGAGTTTGGGAGAAGGCAGGCTTAGGAGAAGACTGTAGGCATCAAGCTCACCTTTTAACACAAGGTGTGTACTTCTGTGTGTCCCTGCAAATGCCTTCCCCTTCTAGAAGGCCTTCCTCTTCTCCTAACACCACACCCCCCTCCTTGTTTTCAAAGTCCACTTTGAAAACTGTATCCAAGCATCAGCTTCCTGTGAACAGTCTTCCCTCTGAAAGCATCTATTGCTGGACTCTCATCTTTTACTCTTGGAACTATAATTCACAGATGAGGCTCAAAGACTAAAGTTTCCTGAAACTGCACAGTTCTACATGGCAAATCCTGGACCCAAGGTCATCTGGATCCCAATGGGGTGCTCTGCTCACTATATCTCTATTACTTTAGAGTCCCCCGCTCCACGCCCCTGTCCCCACCAGTGTTTCTGAGATCACTGACTAGTGCTCTGGGAGGACCTTGGTTTGCTTCCTGTGAAGATATGTGTCACTTTCAGTATTTCTGATGAGGTATATTCTCTTTCGCTCTCTCTCTCCCTACTTTGAAGTTTTACTCACCTTTCCTAACACTGAGCTCAATTGTAGATCACCACTCTTCCTCTTCACCCCCCCCCTCTCCCTCCCAGAACCTATTTTTATATCAGAGAACAGATACTTAGTAAGTACTGGCTGAATGGCCAATGGAGGCTTTCCCAGCAGCATCAGGGCTGATTTTTATCTCCTGAGAAACAGATGTAGGTGAGATACTTCTCAGATAAAGTATTAAGTGACACTAACATCACCAACCAGATCCTAAATTGAGAAGTGGGAGGGGGAGGTGAAGGGAAACGGCATTCATTAGTGGTCTATTAAGAGCCGAGTACTGAGTCAGGCACTTCATGCTCAGTTTTTTTCTTAAAAAGCAAAAAGCAGATTACACAGAACATCTAATCAAGGGTCCTATTTTGTATCCAGCTGCCAGAATGGCTGAAAATCCTAAACTCAGCACTGGGAAAGCTCGGCGCTGGGAAAGAAGATCACTTGGGAGAATCCAGGGGAGACTAGGCAGATGTGTGCACTACACTTAAGAATGGTCTTCAGGCTACAAACAGTTCTCTTAAGTCAGTGGTCGGCAAACTCATTAGTCAACAGAGCCAAATATCAACAGTACAACGATTGAAATTTGAGAGTCAAATTTTTTAAACTTCAACTTCTTCTAACGCCACTTCTTTAAAATAGACTCTCCCAGGCCGTGGTATTTTGTGGAAGAGCCACACTCAAGGGGCCAAAGAGCCGCATGTGGCTCGCGAGCCACAGTTTGCCCACCACTGTCTTAAGTAAACTGAGTGTGCTTAGCACAGAGCTTGTGATCTTCAAGGTGTATTATTCTCGCAGGGCTTACCATCCTGCCAGCCAGAGGGACAGAAGAATCACTCCTCACAGGAAAAAAAATGTATCACATTTAGGACATGGCTGGCACCATAGGGTCAACCAGAAGAAGAGACTTTAAGTATATTTTATAAACTTAAAAAGCTCTAAGCTCCAATAACAGTTAGATGCCTTTGCCAGAATATGTACTTATAAAATCAAAGAAGAAACATAGTGGGAGTCTTATAAATAGGAAAATCCTGGGGTTTTGCCATCATTCCCTTTACTTTGGAGCAATGAGATAGGACAGCAGTTTGGATAAGTTGTAAAGTTACATCATTTAGTCAAGTGAGACCCTTTGAGTTGGGTTTAAGATGGATATATTTCTGTGAATTTCAGGCCATACGGCTTTCGCTGATATAAGGATCTAGTGAAAGTTAAGTGCCACTCCTCAGCTGGGATTTAGAAATGGCCCTTGGCAATGAACATCAGCCTTCTTATCCTGGCTTCTCCTCCGCCTCCTCACAAGATGTGAAGCTCAGCCTGAGATGCTTGGGGTGGCCACAAAAGTCCTGGAGCTTTCACGCAATTGACAGCAAGCCTGTTTCCACAAAGATGGGGTGGACGCGTCTTTTGTTTACTGAGTCATTAGCTGGAGAGGACAGGGACTGGAAGAGATGGGGAGGCAGCCTAGTATGGAGCGGTGAAAACAGACCATGTGGTCAGACAGGTTAGAAAGATGGAAAACCTGGGTTCTTCCTGGGGAAAAGCCTGTGGGGAAATGAGAGCCAGAAAGTGAAAATACAGTGATGAAAGGTGGACAGTCTGCACTGAGGTCATGTGGTCAGAGTTGTGGTGTCTTAGTCTGGAAAGGGAGGCGACGGTGCTTGGTTTGCTAAGTTTTCCTAAATAGGCACAGGGTGGGCACAAGGAAGATGCTGACCAATAGTTCCAAGTCTTCCGATGATAAAACCGGGAGCGGGGGGAGGGGACTTCACCTAGGATAGAACAGTTTCAGAAAGGCTGAAAAAAGAACTGAATTTCCGATGGCTGAAGGCTACAACCATTGTCAGGGAGGCTGTGCGCCCTCTGCCCACAGATTTTAGCTGCACACCTGCCTGAAGTGTGGGGTTAGGAACACATCATTAAATTGAGCCCAAATAATTCTAAGCCCTCTTGCTCCTTGCTGCTTCTACTCTGTCAAGGGCTGGTGACATCAGGTCACCTGGGGCTGTTAGAAAGGCAGAACTTGGGGCCCCACATCAGACCCATTGAGTCAGAATCCGCATCTCTCACAGGATCCTCGGCAAAGTGTCTATTTCCTTCTTTGGAGGAAATGCAGTATCACACAATTAAACACAGGACTTCAAGTTCTTAAAATGGTTGTGGAGAGCTTTTATCACAGCGTGGCTGACAGGGAGAGAGCTGTCTGGTGATCACATCTTCTCTCTGTTCTTCAAAAGTCATTAGTTAATTGCCCTATTGAACATTTTCAAAGACACCCATTGAAAGTGGTTTTTATAAACATTAGAAATCAGATTTATAAAGTTCTTACAGAGGCACATAAACTAATTTTCAAAACTGGCCTCCTCTTACAGCTAATTCTTGCATAAATATTATGACAAGTGTAAAATCAGTAATGACATGTGCAAGAAAATAGCAGGAGGTCTGAAATCCAGCAACGGATTCAAGTGTGGCCTCGGCAGAAGCATCAGTGAACGAGAAGCCAGGGACTGGATGGTCTGGACCCCTGGTGCCCGCTAGCTGCATGGCACTCATCCTTCCCTGCCTTGGTTTCCTCGTCTGGGGAATGAAGAGTAGCTGAGATAGCTTTTAGGGTTCCTACATCTTTACTAGTCCAAGGTCCTATTCCAGCGCTCTCAAAAAGAGCATAGGAAACCTAATTTCTCTGAATCCATTGCATTTAACCCTCCCATTGTTTATATGAACAACCAATGAAAGGGCCAAGCTGATGGAACCCAGTGTCTAAATACCAAACGATGGAAACACCTCCACTGGGAGCAGGCAGGTGTGGGCATGAGAGGCCAGCAGGGTGAGCGGCTCAGACTCCCTGTAAACAGCTGGCCGCTCAGCCCAGCTGCTCACAGATCAGAAAAGTGCAGGCTGCTCGCCCACGTGCAATTACATGTGAAGTATGGCAAATCTAAAAATAGCCTGAGCTCAGCCACGGGGGTTATACCACGCTGTCAATGGCTTTCAACTCAACTGTCAGGATGACAAGAAGGGGAGTAACTATAGCAACAGAAAAATGAACACATAAAGAAAGTCTTCTGAAGTTGTCAGGAAAAGTTTAGATTTAATAAAACACTTATTTTTAATTCCTGTCTCTAAATCTTTGAATTCAAATAGTTCAATTCTGTGGCGGTAATAAAATTAGAATTTTGATAAAACAAATACTCTTTCAGTTTTGGCTTCCAGATTCATAAGGAAATACTGCCAACCTGTCAATGTTATTGCCTTTGTAATTGAAGGACAATCTGAACAAATGCCTTTTTATAACTTTTAACGGAGAGGCTTCTCTCTATATTTGTTCTATCAGCTATAATAACAGCCTTGAGCCATACCTGACATTTTAAGATATTACTGCATGTCCGATGAAAACATAGGGTGATACAGAACTCCCTTGAAATGGAAGGAACGCGGTGCAGACCATTGTCGTTAGAAGAAGTTCCTGAGGCAGTGCTCACAGCTTGCACTGTGGCCACGCGCGTCTGGACCATGTCAATGCGTGCACATCCATCATTCAGTTCTGAGAAAGCGTTCTCATCACAGAGCTCACACACACAATCTCAGAATCAGCACATCCACAAGCCCACCATCTTTCCGCACCATTTGAAAAGCAGTATTCAGTCAGTTAGGTGCTGGGCAATGTGCCACTGGCCCCAGCTCTTCCATAAACTAGACAGTCACTCAGCTCTCTGGTCACGGGCGGGATGGGTCTCTCAGGGTCTTCCCTGAGAAGGGGCAGTTAGGAGTTAAGGGGAACAAGGAGAAGATTTGTGTTGATACCCACTCTGGGCCATGTGCTGGACTTTAAAAATATATTATCTTGGCAGCAAACTGGCAAGATATATACTTTTATCTCCATTTTATATAAGAGCACACAGTTGCAACCTGGCCGAGCTGAGAAGGGACAGAGCCTGTATAACCGGTGTCTGTCTGATGCCAGGAGGCCGTCTCTGCTTCTCAGATACACTCAGCTGCTCTGACAGCTGCCTCTTGCCGCAGTACAAAGACTGACCTCCCCTGCTAGGTGTTAGTTACATGCACTTAAACTGTCTACAGATTTCCAGTGACGGCCTTGCATTTTCCGAGCATAGAAGATTGTCTCTTAGAAAGTCCCTCTATAATCTTCCCTCACCTAGGCAACCACTGTTACCAGTTATTTTCATATCAATACACACTAGTCTGCCACCTGCCCTCTTCACTTAATAATATATCATGAACATTTCCTTATGTTAATAAATAAAATTTATTAGAATTTTTAATTTTTATAGAGATTGCATATCTAAATGACTATACTCAGTCACTTTCTAATGGATATTTCAGTTGTTCCAATTTTAGAATACTTCAATAATCAGGAAAAATAGAAAACATTAAATGGAAAAAAACACTAGGGTGTTAAAGCCATTTTTAAAGTAACTATAATAAGTCAAGTAAATCAAGAGCTTTGCCTTAATTAATGATGTTTTCCTAAAATTTCTGCTTAGAATCAAAATTGCCTACAACACAGAAAAACCCTCTAATAAACGAATGTTATAACATGCAGATGAAAGGAAATTTATCTGTGGGTCCTGGGGCCAGGAATTCTTTGTAGCATCCCTGAAACCCCCTTTAAAAGCATGGCCAGGACATTTATATGGTGAACAGAAGTCACGGCTGTGTGCAGGATTCTGGCTGAAAGTGAAACACAAAAACAAATCTAGTTTTGTGGTTAGTTGAAAACTCACAGCTGGTATGGGCTTTCCTTTATAATTAAAGTGTTTCCCCCTCCCATGGAAAATTCTGAGGCTTAAGTCAAGCTGCTTTAATAGCTGCTACGTGGACCAAACAGCTTGGAAATTTCCTAGCAGGATTTTCTAGAGTTTTAGTAAATCTTTCTCTCAGTTACTTCTTTGTTCTCCTACTTTGGTCAAAAGCAAAATCAAGTAGTGAAAAGGTCACCTATGTAGCCAGAGAAGCAAAAAAACCAAAACAAAGCAACAACAAAAACACATGTGTACATACACACATATGTACACACTTTAGAATTAAGACAAATTAATTAGCTAAAATTAGTCATATAATACATATCAGTCATTTATATACAAACTATCTCTTCATTACTTCTTTTGGATACATTTTAAAGTATGATGCTATGATATTCATGTAAACTTAGTTCTATATACAAATGGTCATAAAGAAACACATGAATAAACAGAGTTTTGAAGGGGTGGAATCAGATGTGACCGGGTCTCTCCTGCTGTTTCCTCTTCTTGAACTCTTTCTCCGAAGGAGTGGTCAAGAGAGTAGAAATAAGGCGGAGGCTAAAATAGGGCCCATCCTGCCGCCTAATCAGATATTGACAGGCCGTCAGCCACCTAAGGCAGCAGCTCTCCAAATCCCTAAGAGTACGTGCCAGAGGCAAGGATGGTTCAGACAACGCCCAAGTGACAGCCTTCCGGCCACATGCACTGGACTCGTGACCTAATAGGCTGAGAGACCAGTGGAGTCTGAGGTAGAGAGTCCACCCTCAATGATGGCCCCAGGGTTGGAGGGAAGGAGCCTCAAAGGTGGGATGCATCATGATTCCTTACAATACTTGGTGTTGCCATTCTCCATACTCATAGAGAAGCATACAGGCCACTCCCATTAGAGTACATGTCTCATTTTCCCAATTTGTTCCCAAACTACAGATGCTAGACACTGCAGAGTGGAGAAAGAAAGAATGTCCATAAGTGCGCTGATAAACAGTAACACTATGCATTATAAAAGCTTTTGCAAGCAACGTGGAGTTGCTCATGTTAATACATACATGAGACCATTTAAAACACAGACCTCTACAAATGGAGACAGAGTAGTGGCCAAAGACTTTCTGATGTGACATACATATGACTCATGTGTACACTAGGACATTTCTTAGACTCTAAGCACAGTCAGAGTTAGAAAAGGTCATGTGGTCCTAACATGTATTTCAGGCAGCTGGTTAAAACATGTATTTTAAAAAATAAAGAAAGCATTGTCCAAACAATCACATTAGTGATTACAGCCAGGTTGGCACAAAAAGACTGACGGTTTGATCTTGAAAGCGCAACATTTTATTTTGGCTTGAGGTAGACAGATACTTACAAAGGGCAGTGTAGCAGTGAAGAGTTGAAAACTATAGTCAGCCTGTTTGATTTTGAATTTCTACTCCACTTCCTAGAGATATAAGCTTGGGACATTTTATTAATCTCTCTGTACTTCAGTTTCCTCATCTGTATAATCGGGACAGTAACGGTATATCTGCCATAGGCTGATATGAGGTTTACATGAGATAATTCATGTGAAGAGCTTAACAAAGGGCCTAGTGGCTCTGTTGTTATGACCATCACCATTCCCAGGGCCAAAGCAGTTCACTCACCAAGATGAGTGTCCATCACCTTCGCACAGTATTTGCACATGGCATCCAGGTCATTCAACTGTCCTTGAAGGAAGGAAATTTGGGCTTCTAATTCTTCTTCCTAAAATGAAGCAAGTAAAGATATGGAAAATTTGTAAAAATCAAATAAAATCCTCAAAGTTCTCCAATGACCTGGACTATTTTAAAGAAGTACAATGTCTTTTTAATCCTAGATAAGGCATAAGAAAATAGCAAGTAAACACGAGCAAACGAACTACTGACACTACCAATAAGATGGAAAAAGGGTAAAATAGAGGCTGAAAAAATCTGGACTTTTCCTAATTGAATGCTAGCTTTGTGCCATGCGTAAATGTTTACCCATATAGAAAAGTACATAAAATATTTTCTATAACTACTGAGTCCCACAAATCGGGAGAGTAAATTGGATTTCAGTGAGCCATACTCCCCAGGCAGCTGGTACAAAAAAATTACATTTTCTCTCACACACATTTGGGAAACTGAAGATTTCCATTTATATAAGACACATCTCATCACTTTCCAGACAATGATAATCTCTTAAAAAGTGAGATTTCCCCAAAGCACTTGGAAAAGTTTTGTCCCTGCAGCCCATAAATAGCTGCTCTTACATTTCCTCTCTTGATATGACACTAGAGCATTTTATTTATTTGATTGTTTCTAGGAAAAATACTCTGGGTTGAGTAATTATCTAAATGGTAAAAGACAATCTAACTATAACAAAAGGAAAAGTCTGTTGCCTTTTTTTTTTTTTTTAAAGAAAAATGATACACGTAAAAAATTTCCCCCGGATATTTAGAAGATTAAGGGAGTTTTTTTCAGAGAAAGAGAATTATCCTCATTAGGTAGGATACTTTAAACCAAGTGAGCTATAATACAAAGAAAATATTTTGCTGGAGCTGGAACAGGCTAGAAAATTGATTTTTCAGTTTTAGATGCTTGTCCTTTCACATAAAAATCCCGTGTCATTAAAAAGAAGGAAAAAGAAACCTACTGAGCTTTGCTTTTCCTTAGTGACTGCGTATAATTTGACTTATAGATGGAAATTAACAGTTGAAAAGGTTACTTGTAGGTGTATTCCATTTTAGCAACACACATATACAGCACTGAAAAGTACCGTTTCTAACTGCTGCCTGGAGAATAAGCCCTTAGGAATATGTATTTGAAAGCTTGACACAGAAAATAGAGCAGTAGCTTTAAAAACAAATTATTGAGAAGAGTCCACTGTAGGATAACACCAGCACTAACCATGTCTTTACATATCCCACCGAGTACAGACAAATGCCACCAGAAGAAGCTCAGCCAACGGATGATGACAGGGGCCTGTGGGACGGTTGGTGCCACCTTCCCGACTCTTTGGCTGGGCTTTAGGTGGAAAAGGATGAGTGTTTCAGGGTATTGTTCTTTTTTCCCTTTGTTTTGGCTGAGTTTCCCTGTTCTATCAGGACACTGCAGGAGAGAGAACACTGCAGGTTGGTTAATGATGGCTGTGGTTAGCTCCCAAAGATGGCCACCGTGCAGTCCTTCTCTCATTGTACACCTTGTTCCCTCCCCTTGAGCCTGGCTGACCTTGTGACTTGCCTTAATCCAGGGAATACAGCAGAAGTCAAAAGGGGCCAGTTTGGCACTAGTATAAGAGGCCTGCTAACTTCCGCTCTCACTGGAAGAAGATAGCTACCATGTTGTAAGGAAGTTCAGGCTAGAATACTGAAACAGGAGAGGAAATGTGGAGAGAAAGAGGCCACAAGAGAAGCTCTGAGTTCTAGACATGGGGATGAAGTCTTACTGGACCTTTCTGCTCAACCCATGTAAAGTCAGCCACTGAGTGACCCAGTCAACTCAGTCAACATCCTGTGGAACAGAACAGCCCACCCGAGCCTTATCCAAATGCTGGACCCATCACCCTAGGAGAAGCAGTAGTGCAGCTGTTTGAGGACTGGACTTCTGGAGTGGTTTGTTGTCCAGCAACAGGTAACTGAAAAAGTGGTAGCATGGACAGATCACTAGATGGGTATATGGCCTTAGGAAATTCGAGTTATATTTCTGACCCTTCCATTTACAAGTCATGCAACTTTAAGTAATCCTCTACCCAACCTGGGCCTAACTTCAGCATGCTCTGGAGAAGGTACAAGTCTGACACCAGGCTCTCAGGGAGCTTACAAGTGTGTAGTTGGAATAAGGAAGACACACAGATTACTAGAGTATGAGGTAGAGTACATGAAAATCTTGTAGTTAAATAAGAATAACTGCTGTGGGAATCCCGGTCCCTGCTTCCTGTCCCTTCTATTGAACAAGTCACCTTTTCAATGTGTTACCGACACAAACCCAACCAGATGAGTCTAGAACCCTACTGAGGTGAAAGCTGGGCAGTCTGTTACAAGAAGGGGGCTGGCTGCGGCCTGAGTTTTCCTCACATGTGACCACTGAGTGGGGGGCTGACAGCTCAGAGTGGACAAAGGGCACTAGGCATACACTGCCTTCTGTGTTAGATTAACTTAGATTAATCAATCATTCTTTAAAAACACAAAAGCCCTTGGCAACTTGAATCCCCAGCAGACATTCCTACCTAAATGGATTTATTTTACACTTTATTTTCATTTTAAAAGTTGGGAGAGAAGAAGCCAGAGGAGACATTTTAGAGGAGACAGACCAGGCCTGTGGGTGTGAGGCAGTGGACAGCTGGGGGGAAGTATGCAGCTCCAAGGGGGCTCTCTTCCTCAAAACACCTAACTGAACATTATTGTAATGCAAGTGTGATGGGGCTGGTGACCTCTGAACTGTGCAGTACACAGTCTGCACAAGTGTATGCAGAAGTCAGAGAGCACGGCAGCCCACAGCGCACTGCGTGAGCGTGTGGAAGTATGAAAACACAGTTTCTACATCTGCACATGCTGCTTAGGGCTCTGGTGGCAATGAAGAGCATCCTGCTGGCCTAAATCCCAAGCCAACCTCATTGCAAATGGAATCTGTACTGTAGAAAATGGCAACTTTCATTCATTCAAACCTTTTTCCCAAAGGAAAGCTCATACAAAGACCCAGTGTGAGATAAGAAGAGCATTCTGGTTGAAAGAGGTTGAGGGGCCCAGGGTCTTCTTCTATTTGGAAGTTAGAAATCAGTGTCTTAGTCTTCTAGAGTTTGCCTCATCTAAAACATTTCTAAACCCTTCAACTATCACTCAGCATTTATAAATAGGAATGGGATCACTTGGAGGCAAAAAGGTGACTTGTCATTTGTTCTTCACTATATAATTACAGATAAAAGAAAGAGCCAAGAATCAGGCTTCTAAAATTGTGGAACTGATTTCATGCTGCTCTCTTAGCTTCGCATGCTCCACTCTCTTCCCAACTAACATGCTTTAAACACTGGCAGCTTCAGTCACTTGTTTTCAGTAAACTGGCCCTCTGTGATAAAAAACAAATGCTTGGCTATTTGCCTTGAGGTTTTATGAAAACAGTAGTGTAATTTTTAGGTATAAATAAGACACTAAGAAAAATTTTTATTATACAGCAGGTCCTCGAATAACATCTTTTTACTCAATGTCTTCCTATCTAATAAAAGAGTAATATGCAAATTGACCATCACTCCAACACACAGGATGGCTGCCCCCAGATGGCTGCCCCCATGTGGACACAAGATGGCCACCACAAGATGGTCAGCAGGGGAGGGCAGTTGGGAGGGACCAGGCCTGCAAGGGAGGGCAGTTGGGGGTGATCAAGCCTTCAGGGGAAGGCAGTTAGGGGCAATCAGGCTGGCAGAAGAGGGAAGTTGGGGGCAACTGGACCTGCAGGAAAGGGCAGTTGGGGGGAGACAAAGGCCTGCAGGGGAGAGCAGTTGGGGGGGACCAGGCCTGCAGAGGAGGGCAATTAGGGGTGACCAGGCCTTCAGGGGAGGGCAGTTAGGGGTGATCAGGCCTGCAGGGGAGGGCAGTTAGGGGCAATCAGGCTGGCAGAGGAGCAGTTAGGCATCAATCAGGCTGGCAGGGGAGTGGCTAGGGCAGTGGTTGCGAGCCACATGCAGCTCTTTGGCCCCTTGAGTGTGGCTCTTCCACAAAATACCACATGCGGGTGCACATGTACAGTGCGATTGAAACTTCATGGCCCATGTGCAGAAGGTGGTTTTCGGCCTGGGCAAGTCTATTTTGAAGAAGTGGTGTTAGAACACTCAAGGGACCAAAGAGTCACATGTGGCTCGCAAACCACGGTTTGCCAACCACTGGATCAGGCTGGCAGGCAGAGCAGTTAGGGGCAATCAGGAAGGCAGGCAGGTGAGCAGTTGGGAGCAAGCAGTCCTGGATTGTGAGAGGGATGTCCGACTGCCCGTTTAAGCCTGATCCTACCGGGATCGGGCCTAAACAGGCAGTCGGACATCCCTCGAGGAGTCCCAGATTGGAGAGGGTGCAGGCTGGGCTGAGGGACACCCCCCCCCCCCCCTCCATGCATGAATTTCATGCACCAGGCCTCTAGTTTTGTTATAATGTTGATGAGATGCCATGGGAACTAGATTAACTCTTGTTTATATCAATTAGCCTATAGTACAATTGGCTTTGTTGTAGGTCGTTTCACTTAAAGTCACAGAACCTATCAATGATGCTAAGTGAGGACTTACAGATTTACCTCTGCACATGTTTCCTTTGCCTGCCACTACAGAAGGGAGGATGAGGGCCACTCCATTGGAAGAGAAAAAACCTAGCATCTAACCTTTCTATAATGATTGCAATATTGCAGACACTAAGCTTTGCATGCATTAACTCATTTACTCCTCACCACAAACTTATAAGGTGGATTCTCTCATTCTCTCCTACATGAAACATGGTCTCCTCCTTTGTAAACACATTCTTGGAAGTATATGCAAGGTTTAGACAGCTAATTGAGAACCCAAGTCCCTTGGCTTACTAATCCCACTGAATAATCTCGTATCTCAGTTTCCTTTAAAAGAGATTCAGCCATTACCATGTTAAGTCCTAGCCCCAAAATTACTTACTAAATTGTTCTCCTTCCAAAAAATTAGGCCTAATTGGTTGTGTTCTGTTTTGTTGTTTGCTGAATGATTTTTGTTTTCACTGTATCTGAAGAAATGATTATTTAGAATTTGCTTTTTAAAAAATGGTGTTTCCATTCACCCAAATAGCTTACGTGTTGTTATACTTCTACTCAAATATTTTATATCTCAGTTCTTAAATTATTTAAAAATATATGAATTTTATATATCAATTTTGTTAAATGATTTTATGTTTTTCTACTATTGTATATAATAGGACAAGCTTTTGTAGTTTATTATTTATTCACTTATTCATTAATTTACTCAATGAATACATTCGTGTTAGGCCTTGTGGAAAACACAATAATAAATGAGACATGAATTCTGGCCTCTGACTTTAAGAGTAAGACCGAAGACTTGTACATAATGATAAGAGATGAGTAAGGAACCTGCATAATAGCTCTGGGAAGGGCCGATGACTTCCAATGTATAGAGATGGAAATGAAAGCAGATGTTCTGGAAGAGGCAGCAGTATTAATGGGTCTTAAAGACGAAGGGGGACTTGACCCAGAAGAAATGATGGATAAAGATGTTTTAGGAGGCAAGGACCCAGTAAACAAAGGAGTCGGAAAAGTGTGGGACCTGCGCAGAGCCAGAGCTTGGAGAAGAGCAGAAGCTGAGGTCTGGCAGAAAGTCTTCCCTTCCTTTTTCATTCATCCCGATTACATTTTTACTGCAGATGATTATGTTTTGGGGGATGGGGCTTGACATGCAGACCGTCGTGGCTGCTGCCCCTCCCATGCACTGTGCTCATGAAGATGACAGGCTGAGCAGTGTCCTGGTCTGTGGACTAATGAAAACCCCGGGGTCCTTGGTTCAGGAGAAAAGTGAGGCAGGAAGAGCTCCGGGTATAGATCTGCTTAGCTTCCATGTAGTACTTCAGATCACAAGAAAAGCAGACGAGAGAATCCACCCTGACTGCAGGCATCAGGAACAGGCTAAATACAGAAACCAGGAGACAGGAAAGGTGCCCAGTCTTTTTTGAACAGATGGTGAAGAAGAAGTGGGAAATGAAGGAAATGGCAAGTCTTGAGGAGAAAAAGTGGGAAGGCCATGGATGTTCTGAGGAAGCTGTGGTGCACACAAGGGCAAAATACTCACACATGGTGTGAATGAAAACCAAGCCAGAGCATATGGTGTTGGCAGAGGAAGACACCACCAAGGGAAAAAATACATGGAAAAGGAGCACAAAGAAGACTTAAGAGTATAAAAGCCACGCTGGAGAGCAAGTGGAATATGATCACAAGCCCTGGAACCAGCATGTACCATGGCTGTAACCCTGACCCGACAGCAAGCGCTCTGAGCCTCAGTTTCCTGTCTATAAAATAAGGATAACAATAATTCCTACTTCACATGATTGTTGGAGGATGTACTTTGCACAGTGCTTGGCACATGGTAAACACTCATTAATATTCATGTTGTTGTTGTCTCTAGATTATTAATACAATTCTAGAAAGTTACTCCAAGGAACTATGGATATATGCCAAAAAATAACTCCCAGGATATTCATCACATATTCAATGGCAACATGAACACACACACACACACTCCACACAAATCCTACATGTCTGATAGGTGACTTCTGTAATGTGTAGTACCATTCATAAACAGAATATTATGCAACTTTTTAAAATGTTCTCCTAGAGAACATTTAACAGTAACATATTATACACTAATAGGGAAGACAAGTCACAAAGTTCTAGGTAGAGAATGACTCTGTCAGACAAACTGATGGTTGCTAGATGGCAAAGGGGTTGTGGATTGGGTGAAAAGATCAGCGTGATTAAGAAGTACAAATTTCCAGTTATAAAAATAGTCATGGAGATGTAAAGTACAGCCTGGAGTTAATAATACTGTAATAATTATACAAGGAGTCAGATGGGTACTAGGCTTATTGGGGTAATCACTTGGTAAGGTATATAAATGTCTTATCACTATGGTGTACACCTATAACTAATATAATATTGTATGTATATCAAATTTTTTTGAAAAATATATTTAAGTGATTCTGTTTAGAAAAAATAAAAGATATCCACCAAAGTGTTTTTATCAGTTATTCTCTGAACAGTAGGATTATAGGTCATCTTTCCTTCTTCTTTTTCCTTTCTTTTTTTGGGTGTGTATGTGTATGGATTTTTTACAATGAAACTGGATCATATTTTTGTAATAAGAAACTCAAATTATTATTCAAATAACATAATACGAAGTAAATTTTTAAAAATGTAAGTGGCATTTACCAAGGAGAAAAAAGAGGTGCCAATATTTTTAAATGACCAAAGTTGATTCTAAGTTAAACTCTACACAGTATTACATTCCAGCAATTTTCAACTAGTGTGCTGCAAAAACTTTTTAGGACAGGAAATGCATGACTATTTAGTCAGGGGCACTGATCTCTTTCCCCTTAGTTTGCCAAATGAAAAAATGACAACAGTCAACACAACAATAGCCATGAATGAACCAGGTGGGCCAGGGTTTTGCCAGGCCGGCTCCCCTCTGACCCTGCTGCCTTGCTGGCCCTGGCAGCCAGAGACTCCCAACCCCTCCCCTGCAGCCCAGGAAGAGCTGTAGTGCGGAGACACCAGGTGAAATACAGGGAGAAACTTATTTTTCCAAGCAAAACTTTTCTCCACAGATTGCAACTTGGCTTTTAGCATATCTCTAGAGTTGACCAATTACATATCAAGTCCACATTCACTTAATTGATTTCCACGCGAAAGAGTTTCAGACATCTTTTTGGAGTCAGGTATTGGCAGGTTAAAATAACTGACTCAGATCACGTATTTCCTATAGTTGGGACATATGGGATATGGATTATAAGTGATATTTTAAAAATAGAACATGTAAGGTTCACAAGATTAAAAGAAATTTCCTCTTGTTCGGCTGCCTCTCATAATTTTTATTGAGGAACTAAAAATGATCTTAGTTTCTTACCCCATTTTATTTTTTTGGCTCTACCTAATAAGGCAAAAATTTCCCCTTATCCAGTCACGAGTATGTTTTGTTGTTTTTTGCAGAGGGCACTAACCACAGCCTCTCTATGCCTCAGTTCTCTTATCTATAAAATAGGAGGTAATTACAGCACCTCATAGCAGATAGACCTTGTAGTCTGTTGAGGACTGAAGGAGCTAATGCATGTGGACTGCCGAGAACAGAGGGCACACACGGAAAGCTTTCAATAACTGCAGTTACCATCACCCACTAGAACATGCTCACACTAGGCTATATTTGAAACTGGCTTTATCTATAGAGAACCTCATTTCTGATTTGGTAGTCAATTAATCCTACATAGACTCATTCTTTTCAATTTCTAATAGGTACAGACATCACCTGGGGAACACTGTTAGGCCTGGGTGGGGCCTGAGATCTTCATTGCTAACAAGCTCCCCGGGGATGGCTGTGCAAATGGTCTATGGACCACACTTTGAATGGCAAGGACTTAGATGACCCATCTCCAGCCCTCATATTCACTTCTGAATACAGCTTTCAACGCCCTGGGAAGGTTGTGAAACCTTGCCTATTTCCTTACTCTACGACAGTTTTAACAGATGGCTGCATGATCACATGCTTACTTGGTAACAGTCCAAAGGACCTCTCTCAACACGGAGTAGGGTGCAGGGAGGAAGGACTGGATGCAGGCATCTAGGATAGCTTTCCAGCCTCCCTCAACCGCTTTTCTACAGAGTGGCTTCATTATTTCTTTAGAACTAATTCTTAGACTATTAGGTATCAATCTGTTCTACTGTAGACACAAGCACTTATTTTAAAGCAAAATGTAAATTAATTTTGTTGAACTATGCATGCTCTCTTCTGTAATTTTGATAAACAAAGGCTTTTGTGTAAGTATCAGAGAATAAAAGATGCTTTTTGAACATGAATGCAATAAAAAGAAAATGGTAGAATATTTCCATTCATCTCTCATTTCCTGAAGATATTTTTATAATAATGAATAATATTTGTTAAATACTTTTAGCCGTTAGAAACATGCTTTTATATGCCTACTGCCATTTCAACACCACAAGCTATTTTAATCTAACTTTTCCTTTCTAGACTTTGTTTACAAAAAACAATAAATAGAATAAACAGAAAAGATAAGAATGGTGCCAAAAATCCCAGGATCATGTGCTACAAATTCTAAAGTAAACTGAATAAACTTACAATCCGGACATAAATATAGTGGAAATTAAAATATTTGAATAGAAAACCTCACATATGTGTAACCTGAGGAAGAATAAAACCTTATTTGCATAGTTACAAACTTTATTATTTGTAAAAATCCTAAACCGCTTTTTAAAATAAGTAACTATATACATATGATATATCTTAGAAACTATCGAGCCTTTAAAAATTCAAAAGGTATAAAAACGTTAAGCATAATTGTTCAGGCAACTGCCTGTCTCTTGAACATTTTACCTGGGAAAGGAAGTCCGTCCTAGAAGGGACTGTGTTTGGGAGGTGAATTAAATGGCGTCTGTGTGGAGAAATGTCTCATCTTTTGGACCTCCGTGTTGTACTTTTATAATTAAGCAACCTGACCAATCTTTTGTAAACGAGAATAGCTCTCTCCTCCACCAGGCCGATTGGCACAGATGTAGCTTTATTTAACCAGGGTTTTCCCCTCTCTACGCACATGTGATCAGACCAACTGATGCAACCAGCCAGCCAGCACCGGGGACTCCAGCTGAGTTTCCCACCCTGTTGCTGGCCGGGTTGAACCATCTGTGTGCTTTCCCTTGCTGATCCTGGCACCAAAAGTAGGCACGGGCACGATGGCTCACCCAGAGAGAAGGGGCTCAGCCAAGGTTGTTTTTCTTATAACAAAGCTAATTGCCCCATGTGAGGATAAAATGTGCACCTTTGTACCACTATTCTCTGGACTAACTGACCCCACAAAGTCCAATTAGAGATAAACAAAAACAACGGCGCCCACAGCAAATCCACGCTGAGGATCAAGCATGGTTGAGGAAATAGTTTCAGTTACAATTCGTAAAGGAAACCAAGTGCTGGAACAGCGTTGTTTAACACAGCGTTGTTTAACTATCGATTTTGAGACTTCTGGAAAGAAAAAGAAAAGGTGAGAAGGAAATAATTCTCTGAATTACCTGGTTTATTCACATGCCTATCACACTTTTGTTAATTCACTCCTTAAACTGATAGAAACCTAATTTCCTATACGTACCAACAAGTCCTATTAGCTTTTATATGTGGTTGGTGAATGCCACTGGGGAATGAGGGGACTTTTCAGGCCCCTGAGGCCAGAATAAAGCCTAATACACCTAAATCCTTGCATAGCATACAGACCCCTTAACCACATTCATTCATTCCTAAACATTGACTGAGTGCCAGGTACAACATCTGCCACAGGGGAGACTGTGATAGTGACAAGTGCCTGTAAAAGCCTTTTAACTCAATACAAGTAGTTCTCCGACAGTCAAAGCAAAGGGCATACTTACAAATAACTAGGGCATCCCTCACCTCAATGTTGATACTACTAATGTAGGTTTGGGGTGAGGCTCTGGAATCTGCAGCTTAACCAGGGCCATAGCTGCCCAGCAAAAGTGCTTAAAGCTTCCAGAGAGTGGATGGGAAGGCTTCATGGGTGTCAAAAGGAATTTGGTCACAGAGACTGAGAGTGGGTGACTTCAACTACGGACACTGAGAAAAAAAACAATACCTATTTATCTTGGGCAGTAATTTGATAATAGTTTCACAATGTTCAGCTGGATGATACTACTATTTGTTGTCTAGAGATGAATTTAAGATCTCTATATACAGTATTATCAATAATGGTACCTTGCTGGTTTCATTCTTATGTTCTTCAATTTCATTTCACAAGCATTGTTTTTTATATTCTATGGAACATAGATCTTTGTATCATGATGAATGAATAAGAGGCACAGTTGGAATATACAAATATGCTTCAAACAAAATTTGAATTTTGCCTAGAATTTTGATTGAGAACATCCTGAAGTTAAGCAATTTGGCAGCATTTCTTACTGCTTATTCTAAATTGATTGGGGGCATTATTCTGCATATGAGGCCTCCCTCAATTTTTGGACTGTGTAGTAGTGGGTGTTTATGTGTATGTGGGTCAGGTTAGTGACATAATTTGCAAGTTATGTTTCCTTGTTAATAGGACCCGAGTAGCCCTAAAAAGACTTCAGGAAGATGTTGCAAACTTTCATGATATTGCTTATAATTCTGTCCTAACTTTGGGAGCATCTCCAAGAATAAAGGTGATGGTGATCAAGAGGTCAGTGATTGCCTGAAAGTGACCTTAGGTGACAGTCTGAAAGGTTCTTTCTGCTGCAGGGACAGGGGTGGTTAGAATGGGTTTATTTAATGAGCTCAGGACATCTTTAAGGGTCAAAGAGGCAAAATGAGAAAGTCAGGAAATTGTAAAGCAGAACAATAAGACCATCAAAAGTGAGAAAACAACTGGAAAATACAACCAAGAAAGGCAGGAATCAGAGTCTAGTTGGGGTCCATGAATAAATGACAGGGGTGGGGACGAGGAAAGTGTCCCCTTTCATAACTGCTTTTCCAGTTAAAAAGTTTTTATTTTTTTCTGTCTTGTTTTCTAATGTAGCCCATAACTTTCTAGGATTTAATATAAGGCCAGTTTGTTCATGGCTGACTGCAATCATCATGCTTTGAGTTACTGCTGTTCAAGTTTCTAGCTACTCGCTGAAGTAACTTTGGGAAATGTTCTGACTGGAAATGACAAGGCTAGAGACAGAAGGTTCTAAGTTGGTACAATGGTGAAGAAAAAGGAGGGAGGGCTTTGGCATCATCTTAAATAAAAAGCAGGTTCGGGAATTTGATAATATTGCCTTTTGGTGGTCCACTATTCAAGGCTCTTAAAATCCTTCAGCCCATTGTAATGTCAGGGCTGAGAAGGGTTTGGATTGTTGTTTTGTCTTATATTTTATAAAGTTGCTCATGTCCACGTTTTGTGGTTGTTTTTTTTTTTTATCATCATTGCCACGAAATAGAAAGGTCCTAAATTTTTCTAACAATTGCAGTTCCCTTGGGGTCTTTACCAACCTAAAACATGCTTTTAATTTAATTAGGAAAAGTCACCCCTTTGGGTGCAGGGTTTGGGGAATGGATGTTACCTCTGCGCAGAGGAAAAAATGTCCCACCTCCAGGCAAACAAAGCCCCAGACCTGGGCACGCTGCTTGGTGAACAGAGCACAGGCTGGGTATTAGCCAGCAGGGCTCTCGTGAGAAATGCACAGACTGCATTACTGAATGTCCCGTCACTCTGCCCTTTGCTCCCAAGCTTCAGGTGTGAGGTCCCTGGTGTTTACCACCTACAGTACTTCCATGTGTATGAATTCCTGATACATGGGCATTAGGAGTAGAAAACTGGGAGGGAAAACAGCAGGTTCAGGGAAAGAGAGGAAGCAGTGGTAACCCAAGCCTCTGACCGACCCTCTGGACAGAGCTTTAGCATGAGAACAACCAAAAAGGAGTTCCTTGGCCGTAAGGTGTCAAGGCAATAGCCACCTGTGTGAGAGACATCACCCTCTTTGTTCAGTAGGCTTAGAGTTCCCATGACAGGAGCAAAGCTTTTCTTTCTCAAATTAGAACCCAGTGGATTCCTGGGAAAGTTAACAGAGGTGTTTCAAAGAATAAAGGATGAGAAGCTATGAGGCAGGAGACTTAAGAGCAGAAAGATGCTGGGTAGGAGAAAGTGGTGGTACCACTGAGGGGGACAGAGGAGGATAACCTAACAGCCTCAGGATTTGGCCTCTGGCCTTGCCTGACCCCCATGTGCACAGGGCAGCTCAAAGCCCTCATTCCTCCCCTGCCTTGCACATGTGCACTTTGAGGCACTGTCCCTAAGGCAATGTGTCACTGCAAGACTAAATAAATGTCAAATTTCAGGAAAGGTCACTGGAAGGAAGCAAATGCTATCAATGGGGCATTTAATTGAGCATGATTCAAATGTACAGGGATTTCTGTCCAGGGATTCTAAATATTTCTAATTGCTTCACTTGAGCTCTCCCAGACACCGCCATCTCTGCCTCCTGGGCCGTGTTCAGCATGGGTACAGTCTGGCACCTTTGCATTTCATGGAGATGATGAAGATGTGTGTCTCATTTGCCCCCAAAGGGCACCATATTCACTTTCCTAAAAAAGGCATTACAGTCAAGGTTCAGAATTCCATTTCCTAAGGTTCTGCCTTCATAGCATCCTCAGAATTTTGGGTTGCAAATAAATTTATTGAAGCATAAAAACGTTAAAAAGTTGGTTATAAAACCTGTTTGCAAAAGCTAAACTAAAATATCATATACAAATAGTCGAAAATAGCTCTTTGTGATGCTCCCTTAGATGTCACATTTCTTGACAATGATGTGAACTGGGTGAGGCAAAGAGGTGGAGACAGGAAGAAGGGGCACTCCTGCAAACGTACACGGTCCACCTTCCTTGCCTTGAACTGATGCACTGGCAAAAGACTGTGAACAAGGTTCAGGTAACACTGAATAACTAATAAATGTCATGTTTCAAACACCTGAGTTCAATTTAGCCTTAGATTAAAATTCCTATCATGAGACTTAAAAGAAGTTAGAAAAGTTGCAGATGTCTAAATTCATTTTATATTTATTCATTTTATAAACTGTATTAAATAGGAATGAGTATTTCAAATAGCACTGTATTTTAAGGTTGTCATCATTATTATTGATTAAGTAATAGAAGATTATAAATGTACTAGTGGCCTGGTGCACGAAATTCGTGCACGGGGGGCAGGAGGGATGTTCCTCAGCCCGGCCTGCATCCTCTCCAATCTGGGACCCCTTGAAGGATGTCCTACTGCTGGTTTACAGGGATCGGGCCTAAACTGGCAGTCGGACATCCCTCTCACAATCCAGGACTGCTGGCTCCAGCCACTCACCTGCCTGCCTGCCTGCCTGATTGCCCCTAACCACTCTGCCTGCCGTCCTGCTCGCCCCCAACTGCCCCCCGCCGCTGGCCTGCTGGCCCCAAAATGCCCCCCCACCAGCCAGATTACCCCCAACTGCCCCCTGTGCCAGCCTGCTCACCCCCAACTGCCCCCCCTGCTGGCCTGCTCACCCCCACTTCTCCTCCCCATTGGCCTGCTCATCCCCAACTGCCCTCCTGCTGGCCTGCTCACTCCAAACTGCCCCCCCGCTGTCCTGATCCCCACTGATCCCCACCTCCAACTGACCCCCACTGACGGCCTGCTCACCCCCAACTGGCCCCCCTGCTGGTCTGCGTACCCCCAACGGCCCCTGCCATTCCATCTTGGCCTGATCACCCCCCGGAGACCCAAGGTCCCAGCCCCTCCTTTTTTTCTTTTTTTTTTTTTCAGTGCCTCCTTGAGCGGAGGCCAGGGCAGGCTGGAAGCAAGTATCTAGGATTTATTTAATCTTCTATAATTGAAACTTTGTAGTCTTGAGCGGAGGCCAGCACCGGCCAGAGCGGGAAGGTTGGCTTCCTCCATCGCCAGGGGCAACCCAAACCTCCTGCTCAGCTTCAGTTCTGTGGCCACCTCCACTTTTGTTGGGATTTATTTATCTTCTATAATTGAAACTTTGTAGCCTTGAGCGGAGGCCAGGGCTGGCCAAGGTGGGAAGCTTGGCTTCCTCCATTGCCGGGGCAACCCAAGCCTCCTGCTTGCTCCAGCTCCGTGACCAGCCGCCATCTTGGTTGGGTTAATTTGCATACTCGCTCCTGATTAGCTGGTGGGCGTGGCTTGTGGGTATAGCGGAGTGATGGTTAATTTGCATGTTTCTCTTTTATTAGTGTAGATATTTATGAATTGAAAAACTCCTATAACTAGATAAATTCTAGATGCTAGATTTCAATTCCATATAGAAGCCCATAAAGAAATCCATTATAATCAACACTTTGCACATACCATGTGTTCTTAGGAAGTGTATATCAATGACTGAAGAGAAAATCTGATAACTAGAAAAATTCTGGTCTACTGGGAATGCCACTTGCTCAATTTCTTTCTTCCACTTACCAATCTAAATCAAGCTGCCTAAAAATTCATGGCTAATACATCATTGGTGCAACAGAACTGGTTCTTTAAAATGCAAATACTTTAGGGAATGATTAGATAAGCCATTTTGACAATTAATAATTTAGGATAATTCACCTATCAAATTATCTAGTCACCCCTCCCTCACCACCTTTCCATACTGTCATAGGCTTCTCTAATCCTTTCATCTTACCAGAGATTGGTTGGGGAGGTGGGCAAGGGATTTAATTTTGGCCAGTCAATGAGATGGGAGGGAAAGCCTGCTGGGGAATGCCCAGATAGACCTCTCTAGAAGATGTGCATGTGTGAGGAGGGTGATAGGAGGGATGACAGGATAGATAACCTGGCTTGTGGCAACCCTCTTGAGAAAATGATAGGAGTGAGTTGAGGACAAAGCCAATAAACAGGATGGCAGAACAGAAAGATGATGAATTATCCAAATCTAGACCTGCCTATCCCAGGACTCTTATTGAAATAATAAGCAATAAATTTCCTCATTGAGATAATCATTTCTTGTATTTGTACTAAAAACAAGTTGATATAATCCCAACGATTTTACATTTGCCAGAGGATGTGAGGGAGAAGGAAACACCGGCAACAGACATTCTGACTGCCTACTTGATATCCACCACTATTCCATTCTAGGAAGCTGTTGGATATTCATAAGGGAAACAATGGTTGCATTTAATAAAAGAAGAAATATGTTTGTGGTTAAAGTCTGATTTCTCACATGGAGCTTATCTAGACCAATGCAGCCCATGGTGATCAATCTTTTGAATCTATATTATTTAGTGCCCTTACTACTTATATGGCATTTAACCATAAACTACCTCTTATGTTGATGAGTTATATTTTTATTTAGTTTAATTATTACTTAACTTTTGATGTGTTTCCCCCTCCTTCAGTTTCATTGTCAGCACCCTCATTTGGACTGCTTTCTCATAGTTCATATGCAGATATGTCTTAAATTCCAGTTTCTAGAACATGACCTGAAGTAGATTAGATCATGTTCAGGTTGTCTATACTTCCACAAGTAAATATGAGTCTGCATTCAAATTTGTTTTCATTCATCTGACACTTTTTGTTATCTTGTCATGATAAAGAATAGATATATGAATATTACAAAAACAAATTCTATTAGCATGACCATGGTATATATTCAACCTACCAAATGGCAATGATGAGTGCATGCAGGGGTCACAAAGACACAGGATGAGTAGCCCCAGTAGTGATCTGGACCAGCAGGTGGTTTTTACCTCACTACACATTGTTTTACGCAGGGATTTTCAGCTCAGGCAATTTTTATTTACTGTGGCTTAGAGAGGATTCTAAATGGATATGTTTAGATCTTTAGAGATTGGTGTGTAATTATCACAAAGCACAGCAAAAAGTCTTGCAGTTCATCAGGAACATTAAAAAAATCTTTTAATTGGCTGATGTGCTTAAATATTAGAACTTATTCACACAGACAAATCAACTTGAGTTTTTCTTATGTTCAGTATGTTCCTTTTTCTTAGCAAAGATATTCTTGGAAAATGATTTGGCAATAATTGTAGAACATTTAACAGTGCCAAAATAAGTAAAATATTATTTAACAATCAGATGAATGACCAAAGAAAATAGATTTCTAGAACACTAAGTATAGAATGTCATTTACATTATGCAAAATAAAGCATGAAAAATAAAAAGTATAAACATTTTGAATTTTGTCTGCAAGACTAAAAAAGTCAGGGCTTGATTAAAACCTGGGTTTGAATTAGGTGAGCCCAACAGGCTTTTTTGGGAAACAAAGCAGAGGAAAAATTGTCTTCAAATATCAATCCTCAAAACAATACTACTACTGATCATGAAGTAAGGTCATTTTTAAAACTTCCTACTAGTTTGTTCACGTTTCAGAGAAGTATAATCATGTCTTTTATAAACACACTAGAGGCCTGTAGCACCAAGATTCATGCAAGAATAGGCCTTCCTTCCCCTGGCTTCGCTTCTAGCAACCCAGGAGCCGCCAAGTCCCTGCTCCTGGCTGGAGCACTGCTCCTGTAGCTCCTTCCGTCCCCTCTCCTCCATAGCAGGTGTCCTGCCCCGCCCGGCAGCTCCCTGCCTGCATATGCAAATTAACCCAACATCTTTGTTGGATTAATTTGCATACTCACTCCTGATTGGCTGTGGGCGTAGCAGAGGTATGGTCAATTTACATATTTGTCTATTATTAGGTAAGATGGAACAAGACTTAACTAATTACCTTTTTAAAGACTGAGTTGTACACTCTTTTATTATAAGGCCAAATCAGGGGCATTAACAGGAATGAATGTGTACAACTTCATCTAAAGATAGCCTGTGGTTTACAAAAAGGCAATACTGAGAGGAAATAAGTTCTGAGACTTATTATATGACCTTGTCCAGAATATGTCACACCTATACTGATTTTGGAAATCATTTCTCAATGATTGGATTAGAAACACAAGCAGATTTAGCCCAACTTAGGTTGAGAACTAGTACTAAAGTATCTTTGTTTTGATGTCTCTTTTCAACTGCTATTTCATCTTTTTATTAACTGACACCAACCATTTCTCGACCCTGGGCCACTATAAAAGATCAATTTGAATCTTGAAATCTGAAAAATATATAGTTTAAGGCACTGGGTCCCAAAGAAGAGATATCTTTGCTTCAATTTGGGCCACTTGCTCATATGAAAAAACTGATAATGATGATGTTAATGAGAAACTATCTTGAACTTTTTTTAGGATATGGAATACCCCTGTATCACGCTGACTGGGCTGGAAATGAAAGCAAAGTGGGCTCAGGGATGATAAATGCCCAGTCATAGGCTCTAATGCTACTGGGACCATCCCGGGTTGGTATGTGGCTCCCATCAGAGAATGATTCTGAATTATGTGCTCTGTTATGCTGTGATAAGCAACTCTCATCTTACATTAACAGAGGTTCATTTGTCACTCACACTCCACGTCTATCATGGTTGGCAGATGGGCCAGAGGAGAAGACAGAGCTGGGAGGATCCTGTAGTGACAATACATACATATCACTGCCACTCAACTCACTGAGCAGAACCAGTCACATGGCTCTGACAGACTATAGGAGCCATGGAGGTACAATACTATCATGTGCCTAGAATGGGGGAAAACTGAAATTATTTGGCGAAGGGCACTGACTACAATACATTATTTCATAAAATAATAAGCTAACCATTACTTGGACAACCATGAGCTTTCTCTTGAAAATTTCTGCTACGTACTTCCCACAAGTCAGGAAATATATTAAATTTTGGATAGCAATTTGGTATTCTGTTTCTTGGTTCACAGCAGGTCTACATGGAGGATTAGACTTACTCTGTTTCTATTTTTGCTCCACTTCTCAGTTCTAAGTCACTGCATCACCATAAAAAAAAGTAATTAATTGGTGTTGTAGACTAATCCATATGTCACCAAAATATGATGATGCAAATGACACATCTCTCCATATGCTTTTATAATTTGTTATTCCTTACTCTGATTCTTCATAGATATGTGTTTTTTTTTTCACAAACAGGCATCTCCTCTTCTAATTTATTATGTCAATATATTCTATTCTTGTTGTAACTTGAAGTTATTATTTTTAATCTAAGTTATACATGTAACACTATGAAGAGTCAAATGGTTCTACAAGGCTTGTTATGAAAAACAGTTCACACAGCCCCACCCTCCACTTCCTGTTCTCCAGAAGTTACCACTTTTCATTCTTTTACCCACTTTTTTTCATCTCTATACTCTAGCTTATATTGCTACTTCTTGATTTTTCCATAGCAACAATTTTTAATGGTGTGCTGGAAGAATTTTGAAAACATGCAATACCTGACCTCTTTCCCCTTCGATTGTCAAATAAAAAAATGACAACCAACACAACAAGAGCCATCCAGTGTAAATACCCTATTTTGAATCATAAATATGTAGGTCATATACAGAGATGCATCTTATTGGTCACATTGCAAAATAAGGTTGTGTCTGATCGGTTAATTCTTGGCACCAGAAATCCTTATATACAAGTATAGGCACCTGATTTTTTAAAAAGTCACTTTGGAGCAAAAAAGGTAGGTAATTACTATTATTATTCTTTTTTTTTTTTTTTTGTAAATCAAAAAACAATTACACCTTTTTTTTGGTGTTTGAGATCGGCAAAAAATATATTTTTGGGTGTTCCACAGAATTTTAGTAATTAGTTTATGTGTGCCACGAGATGAAAAAGGTTGAAATCGCTGTTCTAGAATATTATACACTAATTTTCCACTATGGAGGATGAGGATTTAGCTCTAATGACCACTACCACCTGCTCCCTCCCCTCTGCATGCAAACAAACAGTTCCTACACCCCATCTTCTCAAATGAATTTCATCATGGTTTTGATTATATTATTAGTCAACAGGCTTACATTATCATGTCTATGTAAATTATAGTCGTAGCTCACTTAAGAGGTTTCTCATAACCTTTCTTTCTTTTCCTGTAGCTACTTTGTTGTTCTTTGGGGTTACCGATTATCTTGTGCTTTACTGGCTTGTTTTTTTTTCTAAAGTTATCACTAATTTAAACCCAAGCTCACCTCTAGTTGTAAAAATTACTCAATTTGTTCAAACATATTCGTTATTCTTACAATTTCATTGTTTTGGAAAAAACTTTCTGGAACCTTCTAATTTGCTGCAATGTGGGTTGGCTGCTGTTCACTGGACCTGCTAAGTAGCTGTGTGGTACATAAGTTTTGGGATCTCCCTGCATTATCATTCTGGGGAATATTGTTGTCTTGCTCTGGATAATCTATTTCCTTGTTCTTAGGTATTCCTCATCCTCAGTGTATGTCCTCATTTTTGTAGAGCATGTCCTCCAGTGGAGTCTGAGGTGCATGGGAATAAATTTTTTGAATCTTGAATGTCTGAAAGTGGCTTTATCCTACCCTCACATTTAATTAGTTTGGCTCAGTATAGAATCTAGGTTGGAAGTAATTTTCTCTTTTAGAGTTCTGAAGGCATTCCTCCATTGTCTTATTTCTGTGTTGCTAAGATAAGTTTGTAGCTATGCAATTCTTGATCCTTTGTTGGACATCTTTCTTTTAACCCAATTCTACAAGTTTGTAGGATATCACTTTGTTCCCAGAGTTCTGAACCTTTTCAGTGATGTATTAGTGTGTGGGTTTCTATTTACTTGTGTGGGACAAGTAAATAGACCTTTTCAACGGACCTTTTCCAAAGACCAATTCCATGGACCTTTTCAATCTGAAAACTCAGGTCTTTCTTTCACTAGGTGGAAAACTGCATTGAATTGTATTTTTGACTATTTTCTTCATTTGATCTGTTCTCTGTCTGGAACTTGTGTTTTTTAGATTTTGAACCTCTGGGGTTGGTTCTCTAATTGTCTTGTATTTTTCTTTCTGACCTCCCATTTCTGCCTGTATTCTATTTTCTGGAGAGATTTCCTCAATTTTATCTTCCAACTCTCCTATTGAGTTTTACATTGTTGATATTGTAGATTCTAATAGTGGTTGTTTTCTGAATATTTTTTTGATGCATTCTAATTCTACATAGACTTGCTTCCTCCCAATTGCTTTTTTTCTTTAATAGCATTTTATTATTTTGATGTCGAAATCATTTTTACCTAAAGAACCACTCAGAAAATGAAATTCAAAAGAATGATATTTAAAAGTGAGGTACTTCATTATTTTGCTATTTTCTAACCACAGGTAAATAACATGTCCAGAGCTAAACTTGAGTTATTTTTGCTTAATTACTGTGTACCAGGTACTCACATGAAAACATCAGGACATACATATAAATGATACTTTTTTAAAAATTTTGTTTTTGTCTGTCTTTCACTCTCAGATGCTCTCCTCCAGTACCTGGCGATCCTTGACTGTGCTACTCATATAAAACAGTGTAAACTAAAAGTCAAGAGCAAGGTCTGTTTCGATGGGACAGTGATGGGTAGGTTCACTGTAAGTAAGCTGGCTATTTCCCTGAAGAACCACTGAGGTCAGAATGTCTGCATGTTTTTTCATTTGTGACTTCTGCTTAGAGAAAATTCTTCCTGCCTGGAGGGATATACATACTGGAATTTGGAGGGGCAAGGGGGGGGCGGGGGGGCGGGGGCAAGTGGGGCAAGGCCAAATTCTGAAGCTAAATATATTCATCACTAGAGGCCCGGTGCATGAAATTCGATGCATGAAAGTAGGCCTTCCTTCCCCTGGCTGTCGGCACCAGCTTCCCTCTGGCACCCGAGACCCGGGCTTCCCTGCAGCACCAGCTTTGTCTGGAAGGTCATCCGGTCTAATTGGCATATTATGCTTTTATTATTATAGATTCCTTTTCCAGTAGGGTAGTGCTGTACTTGAACATGCCTGATCTCTCTCAGTCCAGAGAATTAAACTTCTAGTCTTCTGCCAGCATGGGGAAGGGAATCCAATTGCTTTCTGAAGAGAGAGACCTCTGACCAATTCTCATGTCTACAGTTCCACCTTTACCCCATTTCCAGTTCCCGAGCTTCCAGAAGATTAAATCTAAATCACATTGCTTCTTGGTTTTTACCTACTGCTGACTTGGTGTTCAGCTTTCTTAGGCGGCTAAGTTAGTTAGCACTTAACATCTGCTTTCCAAGGAACAAAAAATGTTGCTGCTGTCTTCTCTCCTGGTTTCTTACTCCTTGAGGGTTTATTTTTAACTATTCTAACTGTCCCTGGAGTGGAATCTAAGAGGGAGCAGAGCTAACTGCCTGCACTAAAGCCGCCATCTTTAAATGAAGGTTCCATTCTGCTCTTCCACAAATTAAAGAATCACAGTTCCTACGCACGGAAAGGGACCCCAAGAGAGTGTGTGGTGAGCCCTTCCCTTCAGAGAGCACTGCATGTTGTCTAATTCGCAGATGAGGGGGCTGAAGCACCATAAAGCTATCCTGCCCAAGGTCATACACAGTCAGACAGATAGATACCATGTCATTATCTATTCTGTGTAACGTGAATAATTATACCTCAGAAGTTTTACATTGTTTTTTTCTAATTTAGGACTACTTCAGCAACAGCTACTAGCAGATTCTTTTCTGTAATACCTTAAATTTGCATCCTCTTCCAGTCGGCAGATGAATTCTTCATAGTAGAATATTCTGTTAAATGAGCTATAAAAAGTGGCTAAATGTTTTATTTCTTGTGATTTGGCTTAACATTTTCAGACACATCCAGGTTGTGTGTTTTTTAAGTAGTTGATATGCTTTAGACATGTTCTTTTGAGTAATGTATACAAAGGCTCTTAGAGAGCAACTATCAATATACCGTAGTTGAAATATAATCTGTATAACCTTTAAAAACAAATGGTGAAATAATTTTGAATTTTCAGGAAATGCTTGAAACTGAAAAAAAAAAACACACACAACAACAACAAAACAGCTTGGTTTGTTTTAGTGTCTTAATCTATTATTTGGTATAATGCTATTTGCTACATTTTAGAAGAAGAAAAAAACCACACAGGCTTTGACAAAAAGTCATTTTGCAGGGGAAAAAAGGACCTGAGATTTGGGGATTTAACTTATTGTAAATTGATGCTGCCTTCTTCCCTGCTCCAGTGTAATATAAACAAACCATAGCCTTAAAATATTTCTTAAATTTTTAACCAAGTTGTTTTTGATGAATAATTCATTTTAGCCTGTAAAAATTTTAAGAGCATTATAAGAAGCTTTAACAAATGCACCCTGAAATGAAGGATAAAAAAACAAACAAAAAACCACTGCTAAATACTTACAGACTCTTTTCTGCCCATAGTTTTGCTGTGTGAGCGGGAACGGGAGATGTTGCTGAAGAAGGAATCCTTTTTAGTAGCAGACAAAGGTGGAGAGCCAGTGAATTCTCTTCCTCCAGGCAAACTCTCAATGCTTGGAGATGAACTGATGTTTTTAGAACTTTGTCCTGTAAGAAACATTAAGTGGCAATAATGAAACACCACTAGGTGACTGAACTTACTGCTTTTAATAAATGACCCATTATGATACTTCTTTGTTTACACTGTCAACACAATGACACTATGGAGCATTAAAAGGCATGCATTTTTATGTACCAGAGTACCTGTCAATGTTTTAAAACAATGCAGTACGCTATAGTTTTCTACGTGTAATTTATACTACAACAGTCCAGGTGTTGCATACATATAAAAAAATTAAAAATCCAGTTTTTAAAAATCACAGGTTTAAAAACTGGACCCTCAGTAATGGAATCATCCTTAATACTAGAAACTGGAAACTATTATACTGTACATTATATTATTAATATAAAAATTTTGAAATCCTTCAGTTTTTCAAAAGGGTCCCTTCCCTTTTCATTAATTGCAGAACAGATGTATTGGCTACCCCAGCCTATGGTAGAAGCATCTAGAAACGGGGACAAAGTGCTGGCTCACATGGCCTCTGTCTAGATTGGTTCCTGGATTAGAGTGGGTGCATCTGTGACCCCCAGCAATGCTCTTTTCACTGAGAGGTTATGGAGCCAAAAAGCTCCCTCAGACAGGGTTCAAGCTGCAATGGGTTTATTGTTGCTGACCTGGAAGGACAGTAACCCTGAGATTAGGAGAGGAGAGGGGAGAACAGGTCCCAGCACCTAGGAGATCTCGAGGGCACAGGGTCCTAGAATGTCAGAGTTAAAAAAGACCTCCAGGCCCTAGCTGGTTTGGCTCAGTGGATAGAACACCAGCTTGTGGACCAAAGGGTTCGATGCCTGTCAAGGGCACATACACCTTGGTTGCAGGCTCCTCCCCGGTCTGGGCCCTGGTCATGCAGAAGGCAACCAATCAATGTGTTTCTCTCACACTGATGTTTCTCTCTGTCTTTCCCTCTCTCTTCCACTCTCCCTAAAAATCAATGGAAAAATATCCTCTGGTGAGGATTAACAACAACAAAAATAAATAAATAAATAAATAAATAACCCCGGGACCACCTAATTTATTTTTTCTTTTAAAAATTATATCATTAATAAGTAAATATAGTCTCACTGTAGATAGATTAAATGTGAAAATTGCCTTTATAAAATAACACCAGCTTTACTGAGCTATCATATACCATAAAATTCACCCTTTTGAAATGTATAAGTCAGTGGTTTGATGAAGTCCTATTTACTTATATTTTCTTTAGTTGCTTGTGCTGTTGGTATCATGTCTAAGAAGCCATTGCCTAACCCAAGGTCACAAAGATTTACTCCTATGCTTTCTTTTAAGAGTGTTATAGTTTTAGTTCTTGTATTTAAGGCTATTGTCCATTTTGAGTTAATTTTTGTATATAGCATGAGGAAGTAGTTCAACTTTATTCTTTTGCATGTGGATATCCAGTTTTCCCAATACTATTTGTAGAAAAGACTATTCTTTCCACATTGAATGGTCTTGGCACCCTTGTTTAAAATTAATTTACAGGTTTATTTCTATGTTCTCAACTCTATTCAATTTATACACGGCTATCTTTATGTCTGTGTCATGTAGCATTTGATTACTGTAGCTATAGTAAGCTTTGAAATCAAAGAGTGTGAGTTCTCCTTCAACATTGCTTTGGACATTAGAGGTGGGCTGCATTTCCACTTGAGTCTTAAGATTAGTTTGTTAATTTCTCCCAAAATGATTCCTGAGATTCTTTTTTTTAAAAAAATATTTATTTATTTTTTTTACAGAGAGGAAGGGAGAGGGATAGAGAGTCAGAAACATCGATGAGAGAGAAACATCGATCAGCTGCCTCCTGCACACCCCCACCTGGGGATGCGCCCGCAACCAAGGTACATGCCCCTGACCGGAATCGAACCTGGGACCCTTGAGTCCGCAGGCCGACGCCCTATCCGCTGAGCCACACTGGTGAGGGCGATACCTGAGATTCTGATAGGGATTGTTATGAATATGTAGATCAATTTGGGTAGTATTGCCATCTTAACAATATAAGATATAAGCAAAACACATTTATACTGTCTTTTATATTTACCTATGTTGTTATTTTTATCATTACTCCTTTTCTTTGTATAGATTTGAATTAATTTCTAGTGTCCTTTCATTTCAGCCTGAATGACTCCCTTTACTGTGTCTTGTAGGACAGATTTGCTAGCAATTAATTGTTTTTAAATGTGACTGCCTTAATTTTCCTTCCTTTTTGAAGGATAGTTTTATTAGCTATAGAATTACTGGTTTACAGTCTTCTTTAAAAAATCACTTTGACTGTATCACCCTACTGCCTTCTAGCCTCCATGGTTTTGATGAAAAATCAGCTGTTAATGTTATTGAGGTTCCCCTGGATACCATGAATTGTTTTTCTCTTTCTGATTTCATGATTTTTTGTTGTTGGCTTTTAACACATTGTGGACGGATCATGAGAATTCTCACTTCCTATTACACAGTGTTTTACAAAGTATTATACTTTAAAAAGATATTAGCTTGTAAGAACATGTAATAAACAACTTCAAAATGCAATGGGTATTTAATTTTAAAGCGTACCTTTGACATTTATGTAAAATGTTTTTTGTACTCATTCAATAGAAACTTATCTGACCACTGGGTAAAACTACTGGTCCGCAATGTGTTAAGTTTGACTATGATGTGTCGAAGTGTGGATGTCTTTTGAGTTTATCCTGCTTGGAATTAATTGAGCTTCTTGGAGGTATAATTGTTTTTTCATAAACCTGTGGAATATTTCACTAGCATTTCTACAAATATCCTTTTGCCCTTTTCTCCCTTCTCTCCTTCTTGACTCTCATCATTTGCATAATGGTATGCCTCATGGTATTCCCTAAGTCTTTGAGACTGTTCAATTTTCTTCATTCTATTTTTCAGACTTCATAATTTCAATTGACATATCTTCAAGTTCTGACTGTATCAGCTCAAATTTGCTGTTCTGTAGTGAATTTTTTATTTATCTCAGTTAGTATACTTTTCAACTCCAGAATTCTGTTTGGTCCTTTAAGAATTTACTGTCTCTTTATTAATTTTCTTTATTTGGTGAGAAACTGGTCTCATACATTCCTTTAGTGCTTTAGACAGTTTCCTTCAGCATTTTGGAGATATTTATAACAGCCGATTTAAAGTCTTTAGTAGGTCCAGTGTCTCAGCTTCCTCAGGGTAGTTTGTATTGACAGCTTTTTTTTTTCTTTGTGTATGAGCCATACTTTCTATTTTCCTGTTTCTTTGTATGTCTCAGAATTTTTATTGAAAAGTGGACATTTTAATAAAATAATGTGGCAGCTCTGGAAATTAGATCCCATCCTATCCCTTGGACTTGTTTTTCTTGTTATTTGTTGTTTTTAGTGACTTTGCTAAACTAATTCTGCTAAGTCCATATTCTTTGTGGTTTCTGGCCACTGAAGTGTCTGCTTGGTTAGCTTAGTGGTCAGTAAAGAGACAGAGATTTCCTTTTCTTTACTGCCTTGAACCACTAAGCCTTGGCTGGGGCATGACCTCAGTGCTCCAGCAGAGATTTACAATTCTGCATTAGCCTTCATTCCTGCCAATGCAGAGCCTCCGGTTCATCCAGAGCTGAGAGATGGAGCCATTCTCAATTCTTTCCTGACTGTGTGTGGCCTTCTAGAATACCAGGAATATATTGGAGCTTTCCAAAGACCCTAATGGGTCTTTGATTTTTCCTTCTAAGTTTTTTGCTAGCTGCTGGTTTTCCCGTTAAGTTTTTGGTTAGCATCTTGTTTGCTCCACTTCTGCATTGGGCAGCTGTGATGTTAAGCAATTTCCACTGACCGTTTTTGATAGATGCCCTATGGACAGGGTTTCTCAAATAAAGACAAGCACTATGGATGAGGCTTTTCTGGAAGCTGCTGGACAAGTCAAACAGCTACCATTGACTGGGGATGGGACTTTTAGGGTGCTGCAAGTCCATTCTTTCTCCTCCCGTGGTTGCAAGGCTGATGGTTATCAAAGACTATGGCAGATATGGGGAGGGGTGGGAAGGGATAAGGCAAGTTAAAAAGCTACAAAGCATGCTGTTCTTACTGAGATCCAGCCTTTTTCTTGAATAGATGCTTTTCAAATTATTGCAATTCTTTTATTAATTTCCAGAGTTCTGATAAACCTTTGACATTTCTGATCTTGTTGTTTTTATGGATCAACATTTCCAGAGATTCTGTCATTCCAAAAATTCCCTCTCTGACTTGCTTTTTGGGCTGAACTTGGTCTTTGAGATTTGTGTTCCTCTTATATACAAGTCTGCCTTACTCTTTTTAATGGCTGTGAAGAAGAAAAAATTGTAGCTTTCCTAAATAGACATTTAAGATTTTTCCTTTTTTATGCCTGTACAAACTAAATGACAAAAGTCTAAAGAGATATGTTTTTAGGAACAAACTGTTGTCTATTTCTATTAGGTAAAGTTACATAAACGGGACTGCTATGTCTAATTGTATGTGCATTTTCAATTTACATTAATAATTCCAAATTGCTTTCTCCTAGGATTTTAACCTACATATGTGTGTATGTGTATTTATACACATGTGTAAATGTAATATGATATATATATTTATCTATTCATCTAATTTTTTATTTGATTAATTGATGGAAGCAGAATTTATGTTACTTTGAAGTTTCCTGATAACAAGTGAGGCTGAATATCTTTCAACTTATTCATATCAGTCATCTGAAGGTCCCGTGTGAATCATCTCTGCTCATTTTATTTTAAAAAGCTGATTTAGGGGAGTTCCTCCTAAATTCTGGAACTCAGCCATTTGTATATGAGTGTGTGTGTGTCTATATATTTCTCTATGGCTTTTGTTTTTATGGTCCTGCTTAGGAAGGCATTTCTTACTCCAAGATGATGTAGTGGGAAAAATTGAAGTATTTATTATAAACCTAGGTTTTTCTTTTTCCCTTTAAAAATATTTTCTCATCGCTCCTTGGAACTCTACTCGTTAAGTAGGTTTTATTGCTTTGGGGTGGTGGAAGATATAGCTAAAACAAAAGGAATGTTTGCTTAGCTCTGAGTTCCAAATTGCTTTTAAAAGTCCACAGAAAAAGAGATAAATCTAAGAAGCCAAAGCATGTTGATTTGCAAGAACATGGCTTTTTCACAAAATAAAATGAAAAAATGTTTAGCTTTTTCTAAAATTACACAACTGAATTTATCTGTCCCTTCAAAATTTGAATCATCTAGCTATAAAATTATCTGGTGCTGGTGACATTTTAAAGGCATCACAATGATGGCTTTTGGGATTTTTTCTAAGTTCATTCCACTATTAAAGTTTTCTACTTCTGCTTGGGTTAATTTTGATCTTTATATCTTCCCCCTAAAAACCATAGATGAGGCAGGCAGAATAATGCCTAGACCAAGCATGTCAAACTCATGGCTGTCAGACCGCATGCCTGGTTTACATGTGGCCCGCTGGCTGCAAGTTTGACATAGTTGGCCTAGCCCTAGGCCAGTGGTCGGCAAACTCATTAGTCAACAGAGCCAAATATCAACAGTACAACAACTGAAATTTCTTTTGAGAGCCACATTTTTTAAACTTAAACTTCTTCTAACGCCACTTCTTCAAAATAGACTCGCCCAGGCCATGGTATTTTGTGGAAGAGCCACACTCAAGGGGCCAAAGAGTCGCATGTGGCTCGCGAGCCACACTCAAGGGGCCAAAGAGCCGCATGTGGCTAGCAAGCCGCAGTTTGCCGGTCGGCTCGCGAGCCACATGCGGCTCTTTGGCCCCTTGAGTGTGGCTCTTCCACAAAATACCACGTGTGGGCGCACACATACAGTGCGATTGAAACTTCGTGGCCCATGCGCAGAAGTCGGTTTTCGGCTCTCAAAAGAAGTTTCAATTGTTGTACTGTTGATATTTGGCTCTGTTGACTAATGAGTTTGCCGATTACTGGCCTAGACCATTAATCGTCAGAGCTTGTGAGTATGTTACCTTTAGGCAAAAGGACTTTGCAGGTGTGTTAAGGTTAAGAACCTTGAGATTGGAAGAATACCCCAGGTTATTATGGTGGGCCAATGTAAACACAGAAGTCCTTCAAGTGGAACAGGAAGGTAGAAGAATGAGTCAGAGATCTGACTAAAGATCATAAAGGAGATGGCTGAACATGAGAGGGACTGGCTTTGCTGGCTATGAGAATGGAGAAAGGGGCCAGGGGTCAACATGGCATCCTCTAGAGCAGTGGTTCTCAACCTTTCTAATGCCGCGACCCTTTAATACAGTTCCTCATGTTGTGGCGACCCCCAACCATAAAATTATTTTCTTTGCTACTTCATAACTGTAATTTTGCTACTGTTATGAATCGTAATGTAAATATCTGTGTTTTCCGATGGTCTTAGGCTCTACAGCAGCGGTTCTCAACCAGTTGAGAACCACTAGCAGGGTCGCCTAAGACCATCAGAAAACACAGATATTTACATTACGATTCATAACAGTAGCAAAATTACAGTTACGAAGTAGCAACGAAAATAATTTTATGGTTGGGGGTCGCCACAACATGAGGAACTGTATTAAAGGGTCGCGGCATTAGAAAGGTTGAGAACCACTGCTCTAGAAGATGAGAATGGCAGCCAGCTAAGAAATGGGGACATTGGTTTTATAGTCTCAAGGAACTGAATGCTGCCAATAACGCAAATGATTCTCTCCTAGAACCTCCTGACATGTTGGTTTCAGCTTGGTGAGATCTGTGCCAGACTTCTGACCCACAGAATTGTTAAATAAATGGGAAATTCTCCTTTGATTATTATTATACTCTATGTGTGATCTCTAGACTCTCAATATTGGCAATATTGTTCAAATTCTAAGTTAATCTAAAATGCTAGGTAGAATCACTTATATTTGATTATACTCCTGGGGAAAGCATTTTGTGTACTATTACAACTTTTTTCCATATCTTCCAAAATGAATTCATAGTTGTGAGCAGGCCCTAGCTGGTTTGGCTCAGTGGATAGAGTATCGGCCTGCGGACTGAAGGATCTGGGTTCGATTCTAGTCAAGGGCACATGCCTGGGTTGCAGGCTCAATCCCAGTAGCGGGTGTGCAGGAGGCAGCTGATTGATGAGTCTCTCTTATCATTGATGTTTCTATCTCTCTCTCCCTCTCCCTTTCTCTCTGAAATCAATAAAAAAATATAAAAAAATAGTTGTGAGCAGTTACATATATCAAATCTTATAAAATCCTAGTTGCCTTGAATACTTCTGAAATGAGGTAGGAAGTACCTATTATATCTATCTACCTGATATTTACAATATATAAGTAAAGTTCTATAAAACTTGGGAAAATTTTGCATTTAAAAGGATTTATAACATTATCAAAGAAAAACATCTTAAGAAGCTATCCCAGTTTTTATAAAGTAACTGTTCCATGATGAAATGATAATAAGACCAGGAATTGATTCTAGATTTTATCTGTACTATAGCTGTGTACTATTCATTTTTTCTCCAACCTTCCTGATACACACACTTCCCTAGTCTGCCTACTCAAGAATAGATCAGAAAATTAAAATCAATAATGTGATATTTGCAAAATGTTAGCCCATGGACATATATGGACCTTTATACATATTATCTCATTTAACCTTAATGACATTGTGAGGTAGTTACATCTAAGAAAACGGAGGCTTGAAGAGTTTAATAAACTTGCCCAAGGACATAGACTTTTATATCTGTAGCTAGCAACACCGTAAGATTTGTCCAAACTTAAAGACTGTGCCAACACATATTATTTCATTTCTGTATCACAGACAGTGACTCCAAGCAGCTATTAATTCAAAACAGCAAAGAAACAAACAAATCATATTTGGGGAACAGGTCCATCTACCCAATTTTTAGGACTTATAGGTGCATTTTGAGATGGCTTTTTCTACAAACAGAAAGCTGATGGGTAGCCTCCTGTATTCAATTACAGTGCTGTATCACAAAGGCCAGGCCTCACTGAAGGCAGGGGTGTGGTCATTATCAGCCTCACCTGGTGGGAAAGTTAGCATACTGGAGGATGTAGTGGGGCTACAGTCAAGTTCTTGGCCTATATATCACATTTAAACCCTGCACAAAATGTATTTCCCCTTAATTACAGAAATTAGGTTACTAATTTTGTTGTGCCCTTTGGGAACTAACATTTACACCACAGAAAATGGAGTCCCTGACATGCTCCCAAGGGGCTGATGGAACACTTCCTGTGGAGAGTGTGGGAAAGGCCGGGCACCGGAAGCAGCCTTGCCTAGAGCCAGGAGAAGCCTTCTCAGAGTTCCCTGCCTTTCATAACTGGATGGGACATTCCACCCCCAGGCCCTGCACATGTCCGAGTCGAGGAGCCGATATTCTCAGCTACCTGTAGCCCATCAACTGCACAGGGGCTCTGAAGCTCTGGAAACCTTTTAATGTCTGTAACTGACAGGGACAACGTGAGTCGTTTCTTTTGCTGCACTCAAACTAAGGCCTGTTCTTAGAGGCACACTCTTATGTACATTGCTGCGGTGCCCTGCCCAGGTACCCCTTCAGAACTGAGGCATGTATTCCGGATTCTGGGTGAGCTGGATGAGGATGGCTCTCAGGAGTCCCTTTCCAGGAGGTCCCTGAGCTGTGGAGAGCTGCTTGCCCAAGGTCCTGTCCCTCCCTGGGGATTAGCTCTAGTCAGTCACTAGTTGGGCTGACAGAGGGTACAGGCTACCCCCTTGCCTCAAGGCAGACACCGCTGAAGGACATCCCAGGCTCAGGGGTTCCAGCAGCAACAGCAAGGCAGGTCCGCTCACCCCTCAGCTCAACCCCTTTCACTCCCCAGGTGCTGAGCTTGAGGGCACGCCCCCAAAAGCCTTCACTCACTTTCATTTATCAGAAATTCTGACCCAAGGCAATTCTTTAAAAGTTATTTTACATTGCAAGGCATCCTTAACTAACTATAGACCACTTCTCAAGCTGCATCTTTCATTCATAACCAAACAGCAGGGCATGAGCTTATGAAGTGCCTATAGAAACTCTGTCCAGCCCTGAGGAGAGAGGACAAGACAAGCTCTTAAAAAGCTCCCAAAATAACAGTACAAGGGAAACAGACTTGTACATTCACTAACCTAAAATCCCAGGTGATCAAAGCAAACAGGAGTATAAACAACAGTGCCCTGGGAGCACTAAGGAGGCCGTATCTAATTCTGTCTCAGGCAATCAGAGGTGTAAGGGAAACCTTAGAACTTGGAGAGTGGTGTGGGTGGGGTGGCTCAGGGAGGGTCATTTCTGGCAGAGAACAAGTATTGCCAAGGCAGTTGGACTCCTGGGGACATCTAGCTCAGTCAGCCTGATGAAATTCTTCGGAGCTTCCTGACATCCCTATGTAACTGAGAATGACACCAAAACCAGTGCACGGTAGGATAAAGCCCCAAAGCACAGTATCTGGGAGGCTAGGAAATCTGGGGGTGGTTGGTGGGAGGCATAGCTCAGAAGAGCAGAAAGCCCAGGGCTGCAGCCACAGAAAGGGGATCGCCGCAACTTCACGCAGTGACCCAGGACAAAGTGAGGCAGCTGGCCCATGGGGTCACATTCTGTTGCCTCAGACTCGAGTGACAGAGAGCAAGAGGGCTGATGTTGGCTCATTAAAAACATGCACGTTGGTGCCACCAGAGAGCAAATGGAAGCAGGCTGTACCTGAAGGCCCAGAGAGAGCACAGCGGTCAAGCACTGTTAGGTCCAGGGCTTGCCTGCAAACATGTGGCTGTAGGATATCGAAAGTTACTATTAAGAAAATATAGAGGTGCTCAGCGGGCTCCTTCATCATTTGATTCTGAAAACCAAAAGGTATTTGAGGAAAACACATAATGGCTCTGGAGGCATCACTATGGGACGGTGCGGTGGTCACTTCTTACACCCACGAAGCAGCTATTCTTTTCCCTCTTTACAGGTAAGGTCAGTGATCCAGGCCTCTCCCAGAGCCCATGCTGGGCAAAGCTGCACTCCCTGCTCCCCTAGCAAGGGCTGTGTCAGGGAGGCTGTAGTAAGCATGACCTGAAGTTAAAGAAAAACAGAATGAGGTATTTTAAAAGTAAGGGCAAATGCTGATCTTATTCTCAGTCCAAAAACAACTCATTTATTCAATGTCTTTTGGAGTGTTCTACAAAAAAGCATTTTCTAGCTAATTGATGCTTCCGAACCTGTTTTACACGCTCTGTATTTCTCTGCCTTAAGGTGATTGGTTATACAGGACACAATGGCAGTCTGCTGCTTCAGGGCTCTTATTTCTCAGCAACAACCAGGGCCAATCTAGGGTCACGCACAAGGACAGCTTTTAAGTTTTCAGTCTCTCCCCTCATGCTGCGAGTAGAAGGGGTGCCTGGGTCAGTACTATGTCCGACTCTAGTTGACTTGACTCCCTTTTCTTTATCTCCCAGCCTGCTGCCTGTCACCTGCACTGGGACATTTCTGTTAGTACTTTATTCCTGACGGTCCAGAGAGGAAGTCACGTTCATGCGACTCCCACTTTACTCCTCGGTTTAAAATCTATTGTGTGGGGTTTTTTCCTACAAGGAATCATAAGAAACTTAACAATGATTACCCTTAGGGAAATAGGCTGGCAGAAAAAAAGACATTTGGGACAGCATGAATGATAGTTTTAGTTCCATGAAATGAAAAGCTTATCTACTCTTAAAATATGAGATTCAAGGGGAATAGAACGGGTTTGGCACATTTGATTAAGTTCTCTAACTTCTAATATTACTGATCCTGTTAAGCATAGATTGTTAGAAAGTTGTTTGTTGCCACCACTAACTATTTTGGTTTACTTCTCCTTCCCTCTGCTTTCTGAGCCTCTGCAGGAAGTGTGCTGAAGAAAACACAGGCTGGCTTCTTCACACCAGGAGAGATATGATCACACTGTCTCATCATCATCGCAGACTGGAAGCTGTTTATTTGCACCTCATGTCACATAAAGGGGCTGGAACCTCCCCTGGTGGACTGGAGCCTCCCCTCGCAGACTGATAGAGTCTCTGAGAGGGCGTGGCAGGCAGGGGGAATTTTGAACGGGTCTCCAGAAAAATAGGCCTGTCTGGACCATTTAAAGCACCGGCTGATGCCCAGTCCACCTGGTAAAGCTGTAGGGAAAGCAAGGGATCAATGAAAACAGAGGTTGGCACATAGTAGGCATTCAATAAATACTTGTGGAGTAAATGAATGACACAATTCAGTTATTTGAATAAAATGATGATATAACCTCCCTCTTTAAGATTCTATTCAGGGGGCTCTGGTCTGAGGGTAAAGGGAATGAGCAGTAACAGCACAGAGCAGAAGTCACAATGAGCAAGGCAGCCTGCGGCCTCTCTCCCCACAGCCAAATGAACTTGGGATAACAAAACACTTGTTAAAGAGTTGTCTAGAGGGCTCAGATTTTAATTTTAGGAAACAGATTTAAGCCTCATGAATTCTCATCATATCAGATAATCACATCAATATTTACTTAAGTGCAGTAATTGACAAGGCTAAAGACAAATCATTTGGAGATTATCTGCCTTTTCTATTTCCATTTTACTGCATCTGTTTATACCATATAACAGACACCATGAAGAGTAAACAGCAGCTCCTCATGGAATCCCCTGGCTGACCAAACCCTTAAAGGTCAGATGGTTCAATTACCAGAACACAGCTGAAACTATACCTGTGAAACCCAGAACTATATATAGAAGCCAGGTCACATCCCTCTAGCGCAACAGTTTTGTTTCTTAATATCTTAAGCCACATACCACTCACTTCCTAATCACAATATATTTTTTTCTGTTAATTTATCATAAAGCACAGGTATTATGAAGACATATCATTATTAGAACAGTATTTAATACTACTAGCATGACTAAATTATATGTATATTTTAAATTAAGAAAAACATTATATGAATTTTAATTCTGAATTTGAATCTTCTATTCAGTTTGAATAGTCTAGGCTCCCACTTGGTACAGAATTCCTCTCTAGCATATTTTACCTAAAATATTACATAATAAAAGATTAATGCAACAACTTTAAATATTTATGTTTTTAAATTCCACAGGAGGTGCTGAATATGAATTACTATTATTTTACATGTCTTAAATAAACCTTTTTCTAGATTAAGAACAAACGATTATGATGTTAAAATGTTATTTTTTATTTTAAATCATTGCTAGTTATGTATGGAGATTTGTCATACCGAACTTTCTGTTAATATGATTCATAATACAAAGCCTGTACTTAAAACTTATTTCAAACTCAAGTTATGATTCTTTTAGGTAAAATATAACAAGTACTCTGGCTAATACATATAATAATATGCATACAAACAGCACATAAATAATCTAATCTGAGAACTAATTTGTCAGTTACTGTAAGAGAGCACCTATGCAACAAAAAGGACACCTGAGTGTGAGCTGCTCAATAAAACAGAGTGTTAAAATCACCACAAAATATAGAGTGCCCATATTTTGCAAGGAAAGAGGCTTGTGCAAACTTAGAAAACCCACAGCACAGCTAGGTTTGGCATCACCAAGTTATGACATGAGAAGGGACTTTTGTTCTAAACAACAGTGCCACTCAGTGGCTGAATAATGGTAGTGAACCAATAAACAGTATGAATTGGAGGGTGGGCAGAAAGAACAATGGAATTTTGGAACAGGCAATGATAATACTGCAGGCAAAAAGGCATACTATGTTGCCATGGTAACTGTACCTTGGAGGTCAGTTAGAGTCTGGACAGGAACAGAAACCTGAGCATTGCTTCCTGTAACTACATCACCTAGATTTCATAAGAAAAAAGAATTAGATTTCATAAAAACGAAAAAAAAAAAATAATCAACTTTTCTTTCATACTTAATGTTGTACTACATTTATCAATCAAAATACTAAAAGTAAAATAAAACAGAAAATACAGTACAATCTTATGAAAATAAATATAAAATATTTTTAAAAGGAACTTTTTTTTTTTTTAAAGTATTACCTAAAAAACATTTGGGCATGCTTTTCTTAAAGAAAACAAACAAACAAATTTCCTCTAAAGTATAAAACAAGTTTCTACCAGTTGAAGGTATAGGAAACTCTAGCAATCAAAAGATTTTGCTGAACAGACTTCATTATGCTATAAATATTAGTGTGATTTTATATTTTCTTTCAAAAGTTTTTAACCAAAAAATCACATGCATTTATTAAGTAACATTTCTTTTGAAATTGATTCCCCTCTGTAACAGACAAAATTTATTTTTAGCTAAACTTGAAATCAGTTTCTTCAATCACCAGATCAACACTTAAACAAGTTCTAATTTCATAGTAAGTATTGAAAAGATTTCAAAAGTTCCCACATGTACTTAGAAATGTCAACATGTAAAAATAAATCTGTGAATGGCACACCCTTTAAACTTGATATACTGATTATAGGCAAGATTTCATTTACAAATTGGACCTGTAGTAAATGCTTAAAATAAAGAGGTGTTCAAATTTGACAAACAGACATAGGAAACGGGGAAAAGGAGCGCATTTTAAGACACAGGAAGGAAAGGAAAAGGAGCACCAGGGGAAATCTGTGAAGAGCTGAGGTACACAATTTAGAAGGAAGATTTTTTTGCTTCTTTGATTTCCTTCCTGGGTGACAAAGTTCAACATTAAGCAGTCACTGTCAACAGCATTTGAAGGCCTATGTTGAGCTTAACAAGGTCAAAAAACAAGCCTTCTTAAAAGGCACCATATTTTGTGTGTGTGATAATGTATGATTAATAGACTTGCTTCCCCTATAGTTTTTATACAATAGTAAAAAATCTATTTTTGAATTAAATAACATACTCTCAGTGCCTTGACCACTTGCTACAATTATGATTTATAGCATGGCCAGCTCAGATGGAGATTACTGGGCTGTAATTATATCATCACTATCAATTAACAATACATACATTTATATTCTCCTACTAGAGGCCTGGTGCACGAGATTCGTGCACTTGGGGGAGGGGGGTCCCTCAGCCGGGCCTGCGCCCTCTTGCAGTCCAGGAGCCCTAAGGGGATGTCCAGGAGCCCGTGGGGAGCAGGCCTAAGCCGTCAGTCAGACAGGTGGAGGCAGGAGAGGCTCCCACCACTGCTGCTGCGCTCGCCAGCCATGAGCCTGGCTGAGCGGCGCCCCCCCGTGGGAGTGCACTGATCACCAGGGGGCAGCTCCTGTGTTGAACGTCTGCCCCCTGGTGGTCAGTGCATGTCATAGTGACCAGTTGTTCCGATGTTCAGTCAATTTGCATATTAGCCTTTTATTATATAGGATAACTACAATACAATCTATAGATAAGTACATACTCCAAACAAGTGATAAACAGCTTTTAGCCGAACTTTCAAGTCCTGAATTCTATAGCATAGTTAACTCTCTATTCATGGATAAATGGCATGCTTCTTTTCTGTATTTTTGAAGGAGATTTTTCAATTTTATGCTTGCTTTCCATTTTATTCTGCTGCTTCTGGATCACCTATCTATAATAATAAAAGGGTAATATGCTAATTAGACCGGATGTCCTTCCGGACGACCTTCCAGACGAAGCCGGGGCTGCAAGGGAAGCCCAGGTCCTGGGTGCCAGAGGGAAGCCGGTGCCAGCAGCTGGGGGAAGGAAGGCCTACTCTTGCACGAATTTCATGCATTGGGCCTCTAGTTAGTGTTTATTTAGAGACTAAAAACTAATTTAAATATTAAATATCACCAGGAAAATTAAGGAGGAACATCTGTGCTCCCTTTTTCTTATTTTAAGACCCCACCCCCAACACATACACAAATGACAATGCATTTCAAGCAACGTATACGTGAATTTTCTGTTTTCCATACAACTGCTCCCCTGTACAAGCACAAATGATTGACAGTTAACTAACCTAGGAAAACCATAAGCATTTTCATCTTTATAAATAAGCTATTTTTCAAAACAACTTTCAAATTTTCCAGCAGAGGACACTAAAAAGACTGATACATTATCTTTCCTCAAAGGCACAGCGTAGATGGCTCCGTTCTGAGAGTCAGAAGTCATATTCCAATGCAAGCCTCCTGACAGGCTACGCACTGTGCTCACTCTACCGTCCAAACCTGTGACCCACCTGCGGATGGCTCGGTGCCACAGCTCAGCAGGACACCTGCGGGAAACGCCAGCTTAAAGAACCAGTGTTCGAGAAGTGTTTCCACCATCGTGTTAACAAGTCACCTTTCACCAAAGGAACCATAGATTTTTGGACCTGGAAGACTCCCAGGGATTAGTCCCGACCCCTGACTTCAGGGTTGGAAACAGGATCAGAGAGCGCCAGGGTCCTGCTTACAGTTCATTGGTGAGTGGATGAAGAGCATCCCCACACTAGGTTCTACTTGTATAAATTGTTCTCTTTGCCCATTCCTGTTTTATTCAAGTCTTCATGCAGGGAGGGGCATTAGCAGGAATACTTATCTCTAATATGAAGATGGACTAGCTTTCTGTAGTCTGACATGAGTAGAACAAGCCAGAAATAAAAAGACGGAAGAGTTGCCAAACAAGGCCACTGTCTTCCTTCCAGCACGGGGATCAGCTACAAAGTGCCTCAGTGGTGATACGCATGTTCCAAACACTTTGCTTAAGTGCTCTGTTGTCTTCTTCTAACTGGGGACTTAGTTTTCATCAATTGTTCCATCCTCATGCACTTCCTTTCTCACTTACTGTGATATTAATACTTGACATTTCCTAAGAGACACAACTTTATATTTCTATAGTCATTTGGCTTGGTTCCTCAGAAAATTTAAGCTACAGCATTAAGAGATTCTCTGACTCATTTGCCTGCCATCAGTTAGAATTACTACTGACTTCAGCTTGTTATCAAAGCAATATTGAAATCATATTTGTTTAGAACAATAAAAGAGTACAATTAAGAAATATATAAAATAACATTCATTTCCATTCTGTAAGTGGGCATGTCTCCTGGTATTAAAATACGTTTACAACATGTTAATGATTTGAAGTCTCCTTTTCTTTAAATCATGTATGATAGCTCTACATTAAAAAGAGAAGAATGTAATTTTAAATGACATAGTCTTATACAGGTAAACAATACTCTGATAGAAATTTAAATATGAATATATAAAGTTTAATACTTCATATAGGCAACAATAGATAACATGATATAATGGAAACACATACATACACTCATTATTGAATAATATTCATTATTTTATAACATTGGGGAATAAAGCTAATTTAATTTAAGTTTATCATTTTAAATGCCAGTAACTTAAAATTTTTCATAATTTTGAATGCAGACTTCTCAAACAGAGTATATGGAACATGGCTTAAGGTCTTCACACTGACTCAGTATTACTATTGTTACTGTCAACACCAGTTATGGAACATGGCTATTCATTCCACAGGGATCCCTTTAAGACGTGAATCAGGCATGTGTCAGTATATTTGCCTTGAAACAAAATGGCCACAGACCTGATGCTCTGTGAGGTCTTAGGAATGACTTTTAAAAAAATACATTTTCTGCCATCATGTTATTTCTTTTTTCTACAGTACAGATAGCAGAGTCCCCCCACTAAAAAATAAATGCAGTTCTTTCTAATCGGCTTTGGATAGGGGCACTAAATACATATGTCTCTGAAAATAAGTAGAGAGTAAAAGTGTAAAGATTCTGAGTCAGAACCTGAAGGTCTCTCTTAGGAATAAAATGCATGCGGGAGGTGAAGGCCTGCAGAGGCCCAGAAACAGAAATGAGCTCACCTGAGTCCCAGCAGCAAGAGTGACCCCCAACAGCAGCACTCACAGCAGTGCCCTCACTCATCGAGTGAGAGTTGGATGGGGCCACCTCCCAGGCTTCCTCTGCTCTGACATTCTACTGTTCAATTTTTGGTGCATGGACTCAGACACTTACTTTGGAGCTTGATATTCTGTTGAGCTTTTCCCCCTTTACGGTTCTAGCTTGTTAACTCAGAGGTGGAACAGCTGGAGTGGGGGTTTAAGGGCGCTTCCCCCAACCCAGCTGCCCGGGGGGTGCTGTGACTAGCAAAGCCCATGGTGTCTGCGACTTCCATTTCAGATTCTCTTCCGGTCAGAAGCATTGTCATCCAAGGGAGCGACACCACAGCCAAGTGACTTCAAGTTCTGTGTTGTGACAGTTCATGTCATACTCTAGGAGGCTCCACAGGACGCAAACGCAAGTATACCAGCATATAAATGTCAAAAAATACCTTAACAAATTACCTCATGAGATGTTTGTAAGTAAGAACAATATAGTATCTGATAATGTGATTTAAAAGGACCTAATACAATGAATTTATTAAAAATTAACAGAAGTTGGTTTCTTACAAGCAGGCTATACTGCGAGTGTTTTCTTTAGATTTATTAGTACTTTTCCTTACCTTTGTTCAATTGCACGGGCATGCTTTCCGATTTCATCAGCCTCTGCTGCTGCTGCTGCTGCTGCTGCTGCAAATGATGCCGGGGGATCTCTGCCAGGGTTCTGGGGGTACCCACAGCAGTGGAGGAACTGCCACCGCTGCCTGCGGAAACAGGGCCACTGGTACTGCCTGGGGCTGTTGCTGGAGAAATCAACTTCCTTCCAAAATTAATCAGGCTATTGGAGACCTTATTTATATTCAGGGGAGCACCTCTGGCATTGGTCCTGCAAAAAAATTAGGTAGAGAGAAATTATTTAAATTAGAGGACAACTATATTTCGCACTATTTCACATACTCCATTGGTATAAAAACATACCTTACCTACTTCGAAAATGGCCATTTACTAGATCAGCCACGCCAAGTAAGAGGTAAAAACTTAAAAATGACCACAAGATAATAAAACATAAGACTCTTAAAGATGTGGCTTATGGAAAATAGTTTTTATACTTTTTATTCATTCATTCAATAGGGCCTATACGTGCCAACCCTGTGCTAGGTTCTGGGGATACAACTGTCCAAAACAGACACAGTTCCCCTCCTGGAGCTTCTAGTCTAGTATGGAAGAAATACATTAATAAAATAATTACATAAATAAGTGTGTGATTAAACCTATGACGAGGACTATAAAGGAGAGACACAGGGCTGGACAAGTCTTGGGCTACCCACAGAAGGGGCACCTTGAAATGAGGCTGGTAGCAGGTGTCGCACTAGCCCTCACATGTGGGTGGTAGGCCACATTTAATCTAATTTTGAAAAATAAATGCGTTGGAGGGTCAAGAAGTAAATTCACAGAAATTACATCAAGTTCATAGAACTTACAACAGATGCCCAGTTCATGAGAATTGCAATTCACCCTCAACACACCCACCCCGCTACTCTGCTACCCACTCAGCTTTCCATGATTCCCTCCCCACTTCTCTGCTTTTCTTGATAGCACTCTGCATCATCCAACATGCTATATATTTTACTTATTTGGTTATTATTTGTCCCCTTCCTCCCATCCCCACTAGAATAAAAGTTTCATGAACACAAGGATTTTTATCTCTTTGCTATATTGCCATTGTCCAGCACAAATATTTTTTGTAAATATTTGTTAAACGGCAGCTGCATCTACCTATAGTTTAGGTCTTCTCACCTGTTGCGGTGGAAGAAGAGTCCTGCTCCTAGCCATGGCCAGCCTCTGCATCCGGGCTCTGGACCCCATCTCCTCTGAACTTTCATGATCTTTACTCCTGCACCTCCCTCCCCTGCATCATTTCGCCTTCTCTACTGTATGATTCCATTAGCATACAACAGTGTGTGTGTGTGTGTGTGTGTGTGTGTGTGTGTGTGTGTGTGTACACACTAACTTCTCTTTTGAACCCTCTCTCCTTTCTAGTTACCATCCCTCTCTCCCCACCCCACACTTAAGTTTTTGTGTTTTTTTTTCCTCAAGAGGGTATCTTAATGTGCTACTGCTGCTTCTTCAGTCCCTGACTCACTAATGTCTGGTTGTGGCCTTGCCATTGCTTTGAATCCATGCCTCAAGGTCACCAATAACTCCTGCACTGCCAAGCCAAAGGTGCATTCTTATCTTACTCTACTCTCAGCAGCAATTCATCCCATAAGCACTCCCTACACTTCCTCTCCAGGCTTCCAGCGTTGCCAGCACCTGTGCTTTAACTGTCTGGCAGACAGAGGACACCAAGGAAACATTGTTGAATGAATGATTACTTCCCAAATGACTCATGGTCTTGAAGTATTTCAGAGCTAGTGTTGTTCTTGAAGTTATGACTATAAATTATTATAGTTGTAGGAGATAGTCCCACTCCATGTCAACACCAAGTTTGTACTTTTATTGCACAAATAATTAATAGTAGCTTATTTTCTCCCATTTTGCTCTTTCTTCACTAAAGTGGGAAACTGAAAATCAAGTTTGAGGGATTCGATAACTTGATTTTAGTTAATGAATTTTACTATCATTTCCTTCTCTCAGATCTACCTGGCAGCACTTACCTAGTAACTCTCTCACTCCTCACATGACACCTGTACCTGGGCATTACTACATGTAGCTCTAGCCAGACCGATCCATAGTCCTAGCATAACAAGGAAAGGACATGATGTTTCTTCCTCCTATAAACTCTTCTCCAATGGTACTAGCTAATATTATGGGCTAGGTGTTGGAGAATTAAACATTCCTTTGGAGATAGGACAAATCAAATTTAAAACCGGGATTTTAGCTTGATAAAAAACATTCATTCGTTTAAAATTTCATGAAATGGGGAAAATCATTTTCCAAAGGGTTCTTTTTGGATCACGTTTAATCTTTAAAGAACTGAGCTATTTAAAGTCCTTCCAAAAATTATTGAAAATAATGTTTCCTAACAGAGATAAGGATATATGGTGATTATGCACCGTCTACTTCGTCCTCAGCTGTTTCTTTATGAAGAAGAGCATTTTCAATGTACAGATAGAGAAGGCCCTGAATACATGTTTATTGAGAAAAAGAGTGAATAAAATGAAAATAACTCACACATTCTGGATTAAGAGGGCATACCTCTGCCATTGTATTCCACTCAGCAGCCTACATGCACTGCCATTGCTTGTGAGGTGGTGGAAAGAAGAGCTATCATGATATTGAAGCTCTGTTGCAGTTTAGTTTTGCTTCTTTGCAAGTCAAGATTCATAATTCATAGATATGAAGAAGTTATAATGTTACCCTTCCTTATAAACAAAAATGTACTAGTCAAATTCCCACATTGCCAGTTGTAAAATTTATACGCTGATAAAAGTACTAAGCAACTGCTGGAGCATTATCAAGAGAATATGGTTAATGCAACTTCATTACTACTAATAACCACGAAAAACATATAGATCAAGCTCATGCAGAGGAATTTTTCATCTGCATAGTTCTTAAAAGGGAATGAACACTGTTTCCCTTTTTTGAACATTTTTTGTTTTTAACCAATTAATTTCCCCCTCATCCACTACCTTAGAAGAATATTTTCTTTTCAAAACAACTACTGATAGAGACTACTTATTTTCAGGTATAAACAATGGTAAACCATGCTCTTCTAGGAAAAGCACGCTGTCTGTCCACAGGTTGTTTTTCAGATATGACAATTTTTTTAATTTATTTTATTTTTTAATATATTTCTTTATTGATTTCAGAGAGGAAGGGAGAAGGAGAGATAGAAACATCAATGATGAGAGAGAATCATTGATCAGCTGCCTCCTGCACGCCCCCTACTGGGGATCAAGCCCGCAACCCAGGCATGTGCCCTTGGCCGGAATCGAACCTGGGACCCTTCAGTCCACAGGCTGATGCTCTATCCACTGAGCCAAGCCGGCCAGGGCAAGATAAGACAATTTTTATGCCAAAGTTAGCTAATATAGATCTTAAATGTTAGTAGCTGCATTCTTCACGAAAAATGCTAAACAATTTGCAACAATTATTATTGCCTGTGATGTATACTATTAAGTCATATGTGCTAAATTAATGACGATTAACACAGTTATTAGAGATCTGAATGACAGTGAGGATAGGGTTGGATTAAAGATGGAGTGTAATGTGTAAAAGTGTTGAAATAAATAGTAAGAGGTCTTTATAATTAAGATATCAGATATTAAATCTTATGAGTAACAAATTCTGTGTAATCAGTCTTCCATTACTATTTTCTACTACATACTATTATTAAATAAACTAGAGGCCTGGTGCACGAAATTCATGTACTCAGGGGGAGGGGTCCCTCAGCCCGGCCTGCACCCTCTCGCAGTCCGGGAGCCCTTGGGGGATGTCTATCAGTTGGACATTCTTTGCGCTGCCGCGGAGGCGGGAGAGGCTCCTGCCACCACCACTGTGCTCACCAGCCATGAGCCTGGCTCAGGGCTTCTGGCTGAGCGGCGCTCCCCCTGTGGGAGTGCACTGACCACCAGGGGGCAGCTCCTGCATTGAGCATCTGCCCCCTGATGGTCAGCACATGTCATAGCAACCGGTTGTTCTGCCATTGGGTCGATTTGCATATTAGCCTTTTATTATATAGGACTAGAGGCTCGATGCACAAAATTCATGCAAGAGTAGGCCTTCCTTCCCCTGGCTGCAGGCACCAGCTTCCCTCTGGCACCCGGACCCAGGCTTCCCTCCAGCACCTGAGACCTGGGCTTCCCTCTGGCTGCCAGCAGGCACCCAGAATCGAGCTTCCCTCCCAGCCCTGGCTTTATCTGGAAGGTCGTCCAGTCTAATTAGCATATTATGCTTTTATTATTATAGATAGTACCATCTAGGAGAGATTGTTTTGAGATTGTGCCAACAACTTACTTTCGGCATAACTCCATTTAGCAGCTTAAATCAGTAGCGAAAGGGTATTTTTTTTCTCTGAAAATCCATGAATCCTCCAAAACACCTGTATCAGAGCCCAACCTGGCTTTACTATTGGGTTCAGAGGCCCCTTTGGTTCAGTTTTAGAAACTCTAAAGAAAACTCTGAAACTTTTGCAGCCTCTCAATACCCTTTAATGACTCAATCTCCTAGTCTGGCTTTCTAATCCATATTCTAGTGAAGAGCTTTCCTTCCTTCCTTCCTTCCTTCCTTCCTTCCTTCCTTCCTTCCTTCCTTCCTTCCTTCCTTCCTTTCTTTCTTTCTTTTTCTTTTTCTCTCTCTCTCTCTCTCTCTCTCTCTCTCTCTCTCTCTCCTCCTTCCTTTTTGCTAATCCTCACATGAGGATATTTCCCCCCACCCCCCACTGCCACTGATTTTTAGAGAGGGTGGAAGGGAGGGGAAGAGACACAGAGAGAGAAACATCTATGTGAGAGAGACATCAACTGGTTGCCTCCTATACACACCCTCCAGATCGAGCCTGAGGTATGTGCCCTTGACTGGAATTGAACCCGGACCCTTCAGTCTGTGGGCCAATGCTCTAGCCACTTAGCAAACCAGCTAGGGTTCCAACAACTTAATAGTCAGAGTCTTCAACTTCCAAACCTTCCTAAAGCTTTAAAAAAACACATTATCACTTCTGTAAAACTTCTCCACAACCTTTCCTCTCTTGATATCCAAATCTTTACACCACCATAATTTATTTCCTTTCTACCTAAAGATTTATTTTTTAGGATTGATATTAAGTATCTAATATTTGTTTATTTCACTCTTTTTACAATAAAATTTTGTTAGATACTTGTTTATATTTTTGTCAATTCTCAATTTATTTTTAATTATTTCTCTCTATATTCTAATTTATATTTTTCTTCTTCTTCTTTTTTTCTTGTGATCCCAAAGGCTGAATGCCAGACACCAAACCACAGATCCAAGAAGCTCAGAAAATACCAGGCAGGATAAACACCAAAATCACTATACTTAGTCATATCTTTTTTTTTTTTTTTATCCTCAACCAAGAATATTTTTCCATTGATTTTTAGAAAGAGTGAAAGGGAAAGGGGGAGAGAGAGAGAGAGAGAGAGAGAGAGAGAGAGACAGACAGACAGACATCGATGCGAGAGAAACACATAATTGGTTGCCTCCTGCACCCACCCCAATCAGGGCAGGGAACCTGCAACCAAGGTACGTGCCCTTGACTAGAATCGAACCTGGGACCCTTCAGTCCACAGCCGATGCTCTATCCACTGAGCCAAAATGACTAGGGCATACCATTTTTATAGAAAGTCACAGATAAAGAAAAAAAGTCCTGAAAGAAGTTAGAGGGAAAAAAAAACCACCTTGCCAATAGAGGAGTAAAAGAAAACAATCACATCCAACTTCTCAGCAAACCATGCCAGCGAGAAGAGAATGGAGTGAATTAAGTGTTGAGAGGAAAAAAAAACCCTACTAGCCTGAATTCTGTACCCTATGACATTATCCTTCTAAAGCAAATATAGTACCAACATATAGTAAATACATATTATCCTTTAATAGTAAATATAAATGTGACCAAAGTGCCTACATTGCAGGAGATAATTGTTCAACTATGGAAGATAGTTCCTGGTGAGGTTAATTTCTGGCAGGACTGAATTTTGTGTTTATAAAATGAAGGGAAATAGAGGGGAGATATAAAAATTATGCTGGAAAAAGAATGGCTGCAAAAGCTGGGCGCAAGTATAACCTGCTGTGTCCAATGGCTTCTTACCATCACATCCTTTACACTGTTGAGAAGACAGGACCAAATCTGCAGCCTCTAGGCCTCGGAGGACTGCTGACTCACCCTTCTTCAGATGTAGCGGCCTGTTTGCCCTGCCTTTCTATTCCACTCTCAGTTTCTATTCCGTTCCTTTGCCCTTCCTCCCTTTTCTGTGTTTATCTTTCTTCTGAGACCTTTCTTTTCTAATTTCCCCCATTTCCTTTGTATCATAAGTCTCCTTTTCTTTCTATAATTTTATCACTTCAATCTACCTATACTTTATTTCACCATAAAAACATGTAACTCATTTAAAAATGATTTTCCCAAGTACAAAGGTAGTTGGAAAATTAAATATATACATATAATAGAAACATGTGACCTTGGCTTTTGGATAAAAACAATATTCTCTTTGTATTCCTGTATTTTTCTAGTCCAGTGGTCGGCAAACTCATTAGTCAACAGAGCCAAATATCAACAGTACAACGATTGAAATTTCTTTTGAGAGCCAAATTTTTTAAACTTAAACTTCTTCTAACGCCGCTTCTTCAAAATAGACTCGCCCAGGCCGTGGTATTTTGTGGAAGAGCCACACTCAAAGGGCCAAAGAGCCGCATGTGGCTTGCGAGCCACAGTTTGCCGACCACGGTTCTAGTCTATCATTATTGGACTACCCTGAATGGATGCTGGTTCATATTTACTTCTTTCATGCTTATAGACATCAGTCTTTTACTTGGAAATTTAAAACAGTTGTCAGAGTTGCAACATGATACTTTTCAAGATGATTCTAACATCTGAGCTAACATTCATGATGTATTTCTACTTATAAATTCCCGAAGTTGAAGGCTTCAAATTCTATAAAATGAATTTTCCAATTGCCTTTAACTCTTTAACTTTAAAGTTGAGTGTATCAAATTTGCTTCAATGAAAAACATTTATATCTAATCCTAATCTGTTTGCCATATTGTGAGTTTTCTGTCACCTCAGACAATGAACTCACACCATATCTCAAGGATTTCTAGATTTTATAGGTTTTTATTAAAACAAAATAATGACAATTAGCTTGCTGTTACTTATTCCTTAGGAGTTTGACTTTCAAGTGAAATAGACTAGGATTATTTTTCATGTGGCAAGTAAATTTTTGTCCATGTGATGTGAAGCAAAAGCAGTCATGCTTGTTATGGATAAAAAGATTGGCCTTGATGAGTGGGTGGATATAAGCTAGTCTGTGGGGCTTACCTAATTGGGTCTGAACACAATTTATTACACTAGTTACTAACATAACAAATGATAATGATGCATTAATCATGGTATATAAAATCATTGAATAAACTCTCCAAGACATATGTATAGAAATAAATATTGAGGTTTCTATTTCTAGACTGGTAGTTTTCAACTAATTTATTTTCTGACCCAATGTATCTGAGATTTAACTCTCTCCCATCAGTAACTGTGGTTCATCATAGCAGAGTGCTTAGGGGGTTAGGGATTCTCTGACCTAGGGGAGCATATCAGAATGGAAGAGGATATAATTCAGAGATATCCACCTGTTGGGTAGTTTTGCCCTCTTCACCTCTCTTCGTTCACTTTGAGAATCATTATACAGGGTATCCCCAAAAATGTATACATATACTTTTTTCTGATAGCTCCATTGATGTTTCTTTTCAGATTTAACCCACTGGAATTAATAATTATTCAAACTATATATACATTTTTGGGGACACCCTATATATCTTAACAGTTAGTTGGAGAGGACAACTAACCTGTACAAGAATGTTCATAGCAGTCTTTTTTATAATAACCCAAATCTGGAAATAACCCAGTATCTATCAGCAAGAGACTAGATAAACAACTTGTGGTATATTCATATAATGAAATGCAACTCTACAATCTAAAGAAAGGAACTAGTGATATAAACAACAATATGGATGAACTATAAAAACATTATTCTGAGCAAAAAAAAAAAAAGCTAAGACATGAAAGGGTGCATGCATATTGTGTGGCTTCATTTATGTGAAGCTCAAGAAAAGGCAAAACTAATACATGGTAATAGAAATCAGAAAGTGGTTGCCTCGGGATGGCGGGTTGGAATCCACTGTAAAGGAACACAAAAGAACTCTTGGCTGAAAGAAACATTCACTACAGATATATTGTTTGGATTGTGGTTCCATGGGTATACACAACTGTCAAAACTAATCAGACCGAACACTTAGGATCTGTGTACTGTATACAAATTATACATTTATAAAAAAGGGAAAGATCTCTTTACTCTGGACTGGATAGGAGATAGTGTTACCAACGCTCTTTAATAAAACAGAGAGAGCACTTCAGCCATAGATATGTTTATAGTACAAACTATTAGTTATTTGATAAAAATATTACAAAATTACATTTATATAAAAAAGCAGTGTTCTTTGAAATTCTGCTTAGCTAATTAACTACTAATAATTAATATTAATATCGGTAACTACTAATACTGATAACCATGAACTTCCTGGCTTCATGGCTTTGGGAATATTATTAGAATATTACTTCTTTACCATATTTTAGCAATACAATACTCCTGAAAAAAGGCAGTCATTATATAAGTAAATATAATAGAACTTAATTTTAAAAATCTTGTTGACCATATAAAATGGTCAGACCATATAAAATGGAAATTGTCCAGGAAAATTTTAGAATGCCTTTTAGATTTTCAAAACTATATTTATACAGTCATTCAACTAAGTATTTACTGAATACTATAAACAATGCCAGGTATTGTGCTAGGCCCAGACTCTGACATTACTATAAGTTATTCTACATGTGAAGCTAAAAGGTGTTGATTCATTTCATGATGAGTGACTTTGTTCTGTGTGGTAGGAACTGAGGATGTACCAATGAAGCAGTGTGGTTCCTGCTCTCACAGAGCTCATATTCTAGTCTGAGATTACAATTGTTGGAAGAGTCCTTGTGTTTCTGGGATCCTGCACTTTCTCCAGACATTCTCCTTAGGCCAGGCCCTGAGAGGAGAACTCGGAAGCTGAGCAGATGGAGAAGTACTGGTAGCCAGCAGGAGTTCAGGGCTGGATGCCACCAGTCCTGAGTCACGTGGAGCCCAGCTGAGGAATGTGAGATATATCTCCAGAGCCCAGGGAACCCTCCTTGTTAGAATCTTCCTTCCTTGGAGCCTCGCTTCCTCTCAGATCCCATGCAGAGGTCCGACAAGGGGCCTTCTGCACAGAGCCTACTTGCCAGAATTATAATTCTGGAAGCTTTCATCATTGATATGAATTAAAAGTTGTTTAAACTAAGCTTTGACATGGAGCAGAGGAAAGCTAGGAATGTTAGCCCCGAGAATGCTATGGCTGATCTGAGTGGAGAGATCAGGATCTAAACATGGGTTCCTCCATCTCTATCAGATATTTCTAAATGAAATATCTAATTTTGGTGAAATGAAATTGCCTTAGCAAGTCAAAACACCAACTGTCGTGGAGCCGGTTAAAAGGCACCGCTGGATAAAGTGGCACATGCGCTTGAGGCACTGCCGATAGCTCAGGTGCCATTCCTTCAACACCTCTGCCAAGCAGGAAGAATCACGTATTTTGACACACTGTGTTTTGTCATTTTCAAAACAGAAAATCCATGAATGTTCTGGAATAAAGAAGGTATGTGATTCTAATCTTAATTTGAGACTGCAGTATTTAAAAGCTATCAAATTCTGTTCTATAACTATTTAATTGGGCATTTTAGTAGTCACAGACTCCTAAATAAATTACATGAGTCTTTCTGAAAGACTGGTCACAAATTAAATGCACTTACTTTTTTATAGCAGCACTTTCTGGTTATTTAAGGACAAAATTGGAACAAGACTTGAGTATTAAATTGTGATTCTGAGCTCTAAAGTTGAATGAATAGGAAAATGCCAATTCCAATTTTTAAAAAGAAATTTGCAAGTAAGTAAAATCAGAGCACAGCGAATATTACCCACACATGTAATGGAGAATCTACCACTAAAATACCTAGGCACTTGCTTTTAAAGACTTAATTACAGCAGTCCGTGGTAAAGCAGAGAAATCAAGCTTCTTGATTTCTAGGGATATTCTTATCCATGAAACCATATGTCATCTTTGCCTCCTCCTCCCTTATTTGGATAAACAACAGCAATAGAAGTCCATCGCCATAGATGGAGCAGGTATTAGCTTCCTACTTTCCAGGTGTCTTTCTGTCTCTCTCTTGTCTACCCTCTATTTACAGATCACTGTGGGAGGTACCCCATGAGTATATATTTCTCCTCTAGACCATCCCCACTCCCCATCTTGCTACTCAATGACAACCCCCCCCCCCCAATACTTTTTAAGAGACTCTAAACAACTAAGAAAGTGGTTGCAAGGCTAATTATGGCTAAAGGGCCTCTGATAAACTTCTAGGGAATAAAGGCTACATATAGTATTGAAAGATTTCTTGGGCAAGATTATCAAGTAGGTCTCAATTTACACTCTCTCAAGTGGTGACTAAGGGTATCCCTGCACCTTCATCAATGTTAGCTTGCTGATTCATTCATTCATTCACTCATTCATTCATTCACTCCACTTTATTGAGGTAAGCTTGACATCTGCAAAACCATCACCACAATCATATCAGTTACATCCAGAAATTCTTCCCACCCCCTTTATTTCATTTTTAAAATTTTATTTTTTGTGTGATAACACTTAAAATAAGATCCACCCTGTCAGGGAATTTTTAGGTATATAATATGGTATTATTAAATATTTCTGTACAGTAGGTCTCTAGGACTTAATCATCTCTGGCTTAACTATTTTTAATTTGCTAATTTAAAAGGTGGAAGTGGTACTTTATTGGTATTTTAATTTGCATTTGTTTGACTGATTATGAGTTTGGACAGCATTTTACATGTTTATTTGCTGTTTGTAATTCTATTTTCATTGAGTGCCTACTATATTCTAGAAACCATTTTAGGTGCTATAACAGTTAATAAGACAGAGTTTACATTTTAGTGCAAGAAACGAATGATAAAAAAACACACACAAAAAACCCAATACTCTTTTTAAAAGCTAAAAATACCATTTTGTGCTATAAAAATATAAAAACAAGAATAGTACGAATGCAAAGGGACAGAGGAAAGGGGGCCATTATCTTAGATAAAGCAGTCAAGGGGAGTTTTTATGGAGAGATGACATTTGAACAGAGACTGAGTGCATGTGCCATGCGGATTCTTGAAGGGGATAGGGTGGTGGTAGTGGTGGGGGGCAGGGGCGGGGAAGAGGAATCCAAGCATAGGGAAAAGCAAGCTCAAAGCTCCCAAAGGGGGGAGATGTTTGCGTGCTTGAGGAATAGTAAGTGGGCCTGTGTGGCTGCAGGCAATGAGCAACAGGGAAGAGTGGTGGTAGCAAATGGGGTTGGAAAGATGGTAGGAGGTTGGATCATTAGGGCTTGTCTCACTGAAAATGTTTTGGTGAGTCACTGAGGGCTTGAGCAGTGGAGTGTTATGATCTGACTTACACTAATCTGGCTGCTTGTGGAAAGGAGGAGACGAATATAGGGAGACTAGGAGATTATGGGAGTGAGATGAGCACTGTTGTGGTGACTAGGTATCAGTATCATAGAGAAAAGTTATTTGTTTCAGGAGATATTTTGAAGAGGATTTGCGTGATATGAGAGAAAAAGAGGAGTCAATGACAATTCTAAGACTGGGATGGGGACACACTTCAGGAATAACAGGTTTGTGGAGGCAGAATGAAGAGTTGAGTTTTAAAAAATACTCAATTCGAGATGCATATAGGACATCCAAGAAGAAATACTGAGTAAATAGTGGATCTGGGTCTAGAATTTAAGGGAAGGGATCAAACAGATGTAAATGAAGAACCCTTCTGTCATTAATTGTATTTAAAGCCATGAACCTGGGGTGAGATCCCCTAAGGAATGACAGAAACCAAAAGGAATGACAGAAACCTTTATAGGCTGGATCTGATAAAGCATGTAATGGGGTAGAACAGCCACTGGGAGAGGGTCTTGTGTTTCTTACTGGAACTGCAAAGTTCTTTATATACTAGTATTAACTAGATACCTTGCACGGATTCATGCACATTGAAAATAAATTAATTAGAAGGTGGCCAGCAGTACAGGACTGGGCTAGAGGGGCTGGGCTGGACTGCTAACCTCCCACAGTCCCTCCCTGGCTGTCCATCACCTAGGGTGATGCCAGGGCTCGAAGGGTGAGGGGGGGCGGTCCCTCAGCCTGGCCTGCAGGGATCGGGCCAAAACTGGCAGTCCGATATCCCCTGAGGGGTCCCGGAGTGCGAGAGGGCATTCTGCAAGTTGCTGTTGCTCGGCAGCTCCTGCATTGAGCGTCTGCCTCTGGTGGTCAGTGTGCATCATAGCTACTGGCCAGTTGGCTGGTCGCTTAGCCTTTTATAGTATACTAGAGGCCTGGTGCATGAAATTTGTGCACGAGGGGGGGGGTGGTGTCCCTCAGCCCAGCCTTCACCATCTCCAATCTGGGATCCCTCTCACAATCCAGGACTGCTGGCTCCCAACCACTCACCTGCCTGCCTGATTGCCCCTAACCACTTCTGCCTGCCAGCCTGATCACCCCCTAACCACTTTCCTGCCAGCCTGATTGACACCTAACTGCTCCCCTGCCAGCCCGATTGACATCTAACTACTCCCCTGCCGGCCCGATTGCCCCTAACTGCCCTCTGCTGCTGGCCTTGTCACCCCTAACTGTCCTCCCCTGCCAGCCTGGTCGCCCCTAACTGTCTTCCCCTGCAGGCCTGGTTGCCCCCAACTGCCCTCCCCTGCTGGCCTGGTAACCCCTAACTGCCCTCCCCTGCCAACCTGTTCCCACTCCAACTGCCCTCCCCTGCAGGCCTGGTTGCCCCCAACTGCCCTCCCCTGCCAGCCTGATCTCACCCCCAACTGCCCTCCCCTCCTGGCCTGATCTCACCCCCAACCGCCCTCCCCTGCTGGCCTGATATTGCCCCTAACTGCTCTCCCCTGCTGGCCGACCACCCCTAACTGCCTCTGCTAGCCTGATCACCCCTAATGGCCTCTGCCTTGGCCCACACCATCATGGCTTTGTCTGGAAGGAAGTCTGATGTCTGGAAGATGGCTGCTTGACCCGGTATAATTAGCATATTACCCTTTTAGTAGTATAGATAGATTATATAGGATAGGATTGCTTAAATGGGGGCAGGGGTATAGATAGATTATATAGGATAGGATTGCTTAAATGGAGACTTTTTCATCAGGAGGAGATGCTCTTGGCAGACAAAAATACATAATCCCTATATCTGGACTGAAAGCCAGGCATATGCACTATACTGCCAAACTGGTCATTAAAAAATTGAACCACTTTCTTACACCTTACACCAAACAGCTGTTGCCCTTAAAACCCCTCCTCAGCCGCCATCTTAGGTTCTGCCTTCGCAGTTTACCCAGATTAGGTTCTGATTGGTTGGTTTCTATGCCAGTTAGTGTCAAAAGCTCCGCCTCCTAGGCAGCCATTGGCTCCTCACACTTCACCCAGATTTGGTTTTGATTGGTCAGTTTTTATGCCAGTCAGTGTCTCTGGGCCTATCAACGGGCCTGATCACAGCCCCAGCAGAGGCCACAGTGAAAGAGAGATGTGGCTGCTGGCCAGGCCCGGAGCTAAAGAGAGAGGCAAGGGCTGATAAACATCTGCCATGGAGGCAATGGATCAGACCCTGCTTCTCTCTCCCCAGGCCTCTCTCTGGGCCTGATCTGCAGCCCCCTTGGCAGTCAGTGCTGGGTCTGGGCTCCCGCAGCCGAGGCAGTCCATGGAAACCCAGCACTGACTTCCCGTTGGTTGAGCCTCTGGTTGTTGTGGATATTACGGACCCTGGGTTTTTATATATTAGGATATAGATGATATTATAGTTTGCCAGTTACTTCCAATACAAATATTTTCCCAATTTTCTGTTTGCGTTGGATTCAGTTTATTTTATTTTTTACATATTTACTTAAAACTAATTGTACGTAAAATCCACTAGTCATTCCCTTTGTGGCTTCTTCTATTACTTTTAAGGTTAAAAAGCCTTCCAGTAACCAGGGGCCAGATAGACACTTGTATTTTGAGTGCATGTTGACTCATTTGGAATTTACTTTAGTATGTGGTAAGGTTACAAATTGATACCTTCTTAAAAGATTTATCAGGTTTACCAGCACCACTCATGAACTCTTCCCTTGCTCACTGGTCTGTGATGTCTTCTTCACATAGTATGCTTTATTTGGTTCAATTTCAATTTTAAGCTTTGAAATTATAACAGAGGTAATGAAAAACCTTCCTTCCAATTGTCATAATAATATGCTTTGTATAAGAATCTCAATGTGCTCACAAGGAAATACATAAAACAAAACCAACATTCTTCAGAAGAAAAATGCAGGGACAAAAAGCTAATAAAAGAAAGATAAAACATGAAGGGGAGAAAAGAAAGGGCATAATCCATTTCCTTTTCAAAAAGAAAAGTACATGTTGAAAAATGTAAAACGAGAATACATGTATATATACAACAAATATGTTAAGTACCTTCCCAATGTTAGGCATTGCCCTAGATGCCATTAAGTGGTAAGATAGGGGCTTAGATTTCAGTAGGGAAGTTGGGGACCGAGCCCACAACCTGGGCATGTATCCTGACTGGGAATCGAACTGTGACCTCCTGGTTCATAGGTTGATGTCAACCACTGAGCCACACCAGCGGGGCTATATTGTTCTTTTAAACACAACAAAACTAAATACTTGACGTAACATAACAAAAGGAAATACAAGTGACCAGACTGTAAGATACTTGAGGACAGAGGTTTTTGTCAGGTTTGCTCACTGCATATCTCCAATGCCTACCATAATGAGAGTGTAGAACTCATTAAACATTTGTTAAATAAAAGGAACAAAGCGACTATAGGGAATAGCCTTTTATTGGCGAAATAAGAGTCAGATGAAATGAACATTCAGAAAAGGGCTTCAGAGAAGCCTCATGGGCTATAAAACTGGTCTCATAATTACATTGTATGTCAAAATCAAGGATGGGTAATTTAAAAGTAACATTACACTAACACAGGGTTCAAAATACAAGGTTAAATTTAGCCACTTTCTTGTAAACTTCTTGTCATCACCTCATGAGTTTTATGTGGCAGAAATTATGTCTTCTTTTCAACTCTCCAAGTAAGAGGAGAACACGCTGTGTGTGTGTCCTACATGGTGTATATTTACGCTGTTGGAGGCCTACTGAAGAAATGCTAGCACACAGGCAAAGTGCTCAAGGAAGAAAATGGGGACAACTTGGCAGCATTTATCATTACTAACACTTCAGTCTCCTAGAGTAAACTTTGAAATTATATTCAATTTGAGATGGTTCTGGTTTGACAAGTTAACCCTTGAGACATCTGAGTACAGTATTATGAAAGAACAAAACTGTTCATCAACCCTTTATGCCAATGTTAATTTCTTTTAAAAGAAGGATTTTAATGTTTTTTAATTCCTACAGTGACCCTTAAAATTTCTATGTATGTAATCACGAATGCACACACAAGATGCATTTATAAGCTTATTGTGTAGTTCCAAAGACAGTTGGGAAAATCAATTTTAATTTTGTTACTGAAATAATTTAAAAATATATTATAGAACTGCCTCTTTTCAATCAACGGCAAGGATCTAGAAAAAGATTATACAAGTAGGCACACTTTATTTAGGTTTATTAGTGTTAGAAAAATGAAGTTGCCTAACTTCAAACTGAAACAAGCACTCTCATATTTAATTTTTCATCTCACCACTGACATCAATGTATATTATTTTCTTATGCCTTTAAAGAAACTCAGATTAAAAAACTTGGATCATTTATTTAACAAGATTCATTATATGCATTAACCATTGAGATGCCCCAAACTGGAAAATTATTTTCAGCAAATGTGCAATATTTTCTGATGTCCTCCGAGAATATCTTTGTGACTTAAGACTTTAATCAGAGAAAGAGGGCTTACCGGCTTTTATTCATAAGGTCTGCTCCCCGTGCTTTGTAATAATCTAAATTTGGATGGAACTGATAAGTCACTGGTCTTGGATTTCTCTATAGAAAAAAAAAAGAATAAATTAAAATGTATAGAGCTGTTTAAATTATATATTAACATATAAAAGGATAAAATAATTGTTTTTATATTCTTTCTGGAAAAAATACATAAAATAATGAAGTTTAATAATTAGTATATTTGGGTTTTGCTTTTATTGTTGAACTTTTGCCTTAACTGATCTTAGTCCTGACTAAAGACTGAAATTGTTTTAATATATTTTTCTTTTAAAAGTTTTTTAATTGATTTTTTTAAGGAGAGAGAGAGAGAGAGGGAGGGAAGGGAGAGAGAGAGAGAGAGAGAGAGAGAGAGAGGAGAGAGAGAGAGATGTGAGAGAAACATCAATCAGCTGCTTCTCCCATGCGCCCTGACCAGGGATTGAACCCACAACCTTTTGGTGTATGGGACAACACTCCAATCAACTAAGCCACATCAACCAAGGCTGATATATTTTTCTTTACTTGTCTCATAATTCACATAAATTTATTCCTGTCAGATTTATTTTTTACGATTTTGATCACTTTCAATATGACTTTCCAAAACACAATAAGATAAAATTACAACAAAACTGAAAAATTATATGAAATTTAACAGGAACACAATCTATGCTAATGACCAAGAGATACAAAGTGTCAAGAAAGCTGCATTTTGGAGGAAGATCTTAGTTTTTTGATACCCAGAATACTAAATTTGCCCACTAGATGGCACACCAAGTCTTTCTTCTCCTAAAATGAATAAACTATTTCAAGAATTAAGCAATTCTTTTAAAGTTAGCAATTTCTATGTCATCTATTCTTATATACGAGTTTAATAAGTACCCATGTAGTGGAAATATTAGCAGAGTATCATCACAATACAAAAACAAATTGATCAAAAAGCATACATTTATATAAAAGAAGCAATACACTGTCCTTTCTGGTATTTAATATTATTTATAATCACTATAGAAATGTCCCTGAATCATAGATAGGGTGTGACTAAATATTTTGCTATTAATTTAATGTGTCTATTATTTAAATGTATCCAGTTCCTCAGAGGCACAAAACTAAAGAAGTTTAATTTTTATTAAAAATTCATCTAACTTATAAAAATGTAACATGTTAATAAAGCATTACTTCAATAAATACCATCTCTAAAATGTTAAATCACATATTTTTTATTTAAAATTAAAAAAAAATTATAAATAAATGTGTTCCAGTGTTCATGAGCATATAATTCAAGTTAATACTTAGGATTTTGAACCAGAACATGCCTTGTCCTTACGAGATTTATCTAGGCATAGAAAGATTGCATTTTATCTTAATAAAAAATTACCAATATGTTTTGGTATCAATCCTTGGAGACAAAATCCTGAGGCACTGATACTTGCATGTAGGTGGGGATATGTAATTGCTAAGGTTAAACAGTTTGAAATTCATCAAGCTAACAAGCTGCATCTTAATGGCCATGATGGACCTTTTCTTTTTCTGCTGAAAAGAGAATATTTGCACAGCTCAACCCTTTCATAGCTCCTCCAAGTCAGCCCTAATCATCTAACAAAAACGACAATCCCTTGATTTAGCTCCAGCTCCTACGCCACTGGTTTGGTATTCAGCACACAGTTCTAAAATAATCAAATCTGAATTGCCTTGATGAAGATAGCGGATGCTTCCATGGCTACCATACCATTAAGCCTAACAGTGCAACTTCTCTCTCTCAAGGAATCACATAGGTTTCCTTGCCGTAGCTGATGACAACCTGGACCCAACATAATGGGAAAATAAAATAGAGGCTGAAGCTACTGGCAGATTGTTAGTGCATTCATGACTTATTTTAAAAATTAACTTCCGCAGGACCATCACTCATGACTAATTTTGTTCTTTATTCTCAGTACCTGGAAATACATTTTGTTTTGACTAATATAAAAGACTTTTCTTCTCTGACTTCCAACAAACTAACAAAGGATTATGTTACTTTTTGCTAGAAAACAATGAAAGAGGGGACTGCACAGAGCAATTTCTTGAAACATCTTTATAAGAAATGACAAGCAATTCAAGACCGAAGTGCTGATCTATCTAAGCACTTAAAGCCATTATTAGGAATAATGATCTAACTTGAACACATGAGTGAGGCTCAAGTATTGCTTTCACGGAGGCCTATTTAAATTCCTGGGAGACTTACTAGTATCAAAGGAAGAGGCAGTTTAAAGTACCACTATATTGGGACTTAAAAAAAAGAAATCAAAAGAGGATGTTGAAAAACAGCATTTGAAATGTAAGAAAATAAAATCAGAGGTTCCAGTTAAAAGTTACTCAATAGGGTTTTCTGTCTGAGATGGTGATGCTGTTACTAAGGCATTAAGAACAGATAGATGGTCTAGGCGAGCACTGCCCAACAGAAAGACAATGCAGGTCAGAACGCAAACTTCATATTTAAAATTTCCTAGCAACCACATTAAAAAGAGAAAAAAGAAACAAGTGAATTTAAATGTAACAATATATTTTATTTAATTCAGTATATCTAAAATATTGTCATTTTAACATGTGATCATTATAAAAATTATTGAGCCATTTCAGATTCTTTTTTTTTGCACAAAGTCTTTGAAATCCAGTGTATATTTTATACTTATAGCACATTTCAACTTGAACTCTTCACACTTCAAGTGCTCATTTTACATGTGGCTTGTGGCTTGTAATGAACAGGACAGACTAAATGACTGACATCTGTAAAGCCATGTGTGGTTATCAAAATCAATATATGCATAGAGACACAAATAAAAAGGGCACAAATACTTTTGACACTAAGATTCAGTACTGACAGTACTTCAACATACCTATAGTTCTTCTTTTTTAATTAAATTAGCTTAATCTCTTCTAAATAAGGTATTAGAAAATCAGAAAACTTAAAACAATATATTCTCACACAGCTACTGTGTATCAAAATACAATGGTTTCCTTAGGGGAATGAGATTAAATGAGCAGAATTCTAACTTTATGCAACTGAGACATTTTAAAAGTAAAGAGAAATTTGTTTTTCTTATTTTGAAGGATATTTTCCAAAGAGAATTTTATAGAACTACAATAGTTCTGACTTTTAATTTTTAAAGACCTAGAATTTCCTCTAAAATATAGGAGCCACTAGAATTCTCTGCTCTACTCTGCACTGGAAGTCTGCTGATCAGCCTGCAACCCTCCTCCCCCCGCCACCCTTACCCCCTGGTGCAACTCTGTATGTAAGAGCAGACTGCAGAACTTCTCGTTGTGCAGAACATGTGATGTCGACAACTTTAATATTATGCCTTTGCCTGAATTGGAACAATCCATACTTAATTAAAACCCATTTTCACACGGTCATGATTTCAACTATTATAAGCTTTTCCGAACCAATGTACATTTAAAAAATCCTTTTGTTTCAGTGAATTTTTCTTTGATAGAAAGATGGCAAAATGGTAATCCTATCTTAGGTCTGTGCACAGAGGAATACCAATTACGCCTCGTGATCTGGGAAGTCTACGTAACCATACATGAAGATATGAAATCACAAATCCAGTCCACCTTGGCTTACCATGCCTTTCCTAGATCAACCCAGATGGACTGGAAATGAATCTACAAGATTGCAGCTGGTTAACTTCCCAAGTACCATTCCATTCTTCTCCGTTAACAAGCTGGTGGAGGCGCTCTCCTTGAAGCTGTGCATTCAGCGTTTTACTTTATGGTAATATGAGAAGGACGCTGCAGTTTCCACCCCTGGCATAGACAGGCTGCATTTTTGGGAAGCATCTTAAAGCTCTGTGGACAAAATGACTCACAGAGAGTGCTGGAAACAAGTGTCCTAGAGGGAACTACATGGGAAAACAAAACAAAAGAAGGCTCATGCTGTGCTTCTGAATTTCTAAAACACTTTTCTTAATTTGGCAGGATCACAAAGTCAATTTACAAGTAGTACTGAAATGACAGCATTCAATGTAAGGGATAAAACTAATTGATAGCTATCTAATCTCGCTGATACAGTTAACGTTCTTCACTTCTAGTCTATACTATGATGGTAAGCTTGCTCCTTACTGTCATTTCAGGTAAAACACACACTCTGTCCCTTGCTGGGTGTGACTTTTGATGGTGGATAACTCCTCTCTGCTCTATTCTGCACTGGAAGTCTGTAGAGAGCACATAACCCCCTCCCCTTGCCAGTCCCCTCTCCCCGCCCCCCCGACCCCGCCCAGTTCTATTTCAGTATTTTAAGCTCAAACTCAGTTTGTTGTAGTAGTATACAAATATTTAAATGCTAACCCACACTAACTACACGATTCTACAAGTAGTACAATTAACTACAAGATGGTATGTGCAATTTTCCTTGTTCTAAGCCTGGTAAAATCAAACACATCCAACAAAGGGCATTACAAACAATATTTTCCAGATTGATCCCCTAACTCCTAACCCTCCCTTGTAGATGACTGCCTCCTTTTGAATCGTCATATGGAATTCCAGAAGGAAGTTAATCTAAGGTACTCATTCTGTTTTGAACAGCATGGACCCGTTCAAAGGGCTGGCTATGTATACACGTAGGTAGAACGGAAAAGAGCCAAAGAAAAGCAATTCCAGTGATCCCGGTTCTGATTTATGAATGTGCCAGAAGGAGTTAAAGGAGAGTTAAAGTTATATGTTAAACAAAGAGACTAGGTGAACATAGCTCGCCCATCTGCTTTAAAGGCCCAGGATGCCTGGTGGGGGAGGCAGGGGATCAGGAGTCTGTGAGCCTTCTGCTCAGATCCCTGCTCCACCCACTACTAGCTGATGAGCCACTGAGAGGAGTCAGTTACTCTCCCATCTCCAGTTTCCTCATATGCAAAACTGCAGTAAGGATGAAATGAGACAATGAATGCTAAGTGTACAGCACAGTGCTGGGCACTGGATGCAAATGAATGAGATGGAAGCTATGATTACCTTCTGATACCACCAAGCACTGCAAACAGACCTTTATTTTGAGAGCAGATTTGACAGTTTAATAACTTAAAACCTATAACATTTAGGAAGAGAAAGTGATGTTTCATACCTCTGATAATCATTCTTAAATTTAGGATAGATTCTTCTAAACAATACATTTAAAAAGCAAAAACACACAGGAAAATATACCATGCACACTGGATCTCATATGGAAGAAAGGCTGTCTTATTTCTGAGTATATACATTTATAAATTTTTAAGAAATTGTAAAACCATACTATTCCATTACTGCACATTTGCTTGCCAGCTCATGTGATTACAATAATTAAAGTGATTTTCTGCAATATGTCCAAATTATTATCATTTTTATAGTTTATTGGTCACGATTCTTATATTAAATTAAAATGATACAGTTCCTGTAGCACTTAATAGAAAATATTGATTTAGATTTACAATATTGTGTATGTTTGGCATGAAGGAAAGAAAATATTTGACAAATGAAGAATTACTCAGTTTTCTTTCCCCTAATATTTTGCTACCAACCCTTAATTTTTAGCATGCCAGATTAGGAAAGGGGAAAAAATATGGCTCAGAAGGCGAAACGGCACTGTAAAAGCACGTCAAACGTTTCTCTCTGATGAAAAATGAGACTCTGATTTTAGTGAATATGTTATTGCCTCAATGCTGGGGGAAAAGCAACCATCATTAGAAAAACGAATTGCTCAGCTGTTTATAAGCAAAAAGCTCTGGGGGAATTTCTCAGGACCCCAAAGGCAAAGCATTACAGGGTTATGCAAACATATGTTGCAGGTGTTTTAGGGGAGACAGGTGGGCAAGCCTCCGCCATGGAAGAGGAGTTAGTTTAATACGCTGTAACGGAACGAGATAACCTGAATGCATCCAAGTGCAGAGATGCCGCGGCACCAGTGCGCTGAGCGGGAGAGCAAAACTCTCCCGAAAATAATTACCTTGTTAGTGCCAAGCTAACGGAAATTTTCCCGTCTTATAGTTTTATAGAAAACAAACACTGCCAATTACTTTAAAAAAAAAAAAAAACCCAAAAACTAAAGGTATTTTAAACCTGGAACAAAGAACAGCCGGAAATAGCGATAATTATCCAGAAAAGATAAGGATGAAGTATTGTTGCCTTTATTTAAACAAATATTCCTAAGGAGACAGTTTGTTGTAATATCCCCTCTTTGGTTCGCTAGGCAACATTAGATTTATCATAATTCTCCTAAAGCCTAAGATATTTCTATATTAAAATGCTAATTTTGTCTTTTCTTTTGCCTGTAATTAAAGCTGGGGAAATTTGTGATCTGATATTCACTGATTGCTAGAGGGTCCACAAAGGTCTCACCATCGCTGTTTCTTATTGCCACACACTGCCCTCTTCATTAAAATTAGATACAGGGACACAGTGGATCAAAAGGCAGACATTATAATCCTAAATGCGTACAAAGCTCCCATTTTAAAATATACATAAAATAACTGGTATTATCTGGATATTGCTGTCAAACCTAGACTTGTATTTTATTTCCTTCCTCATTGATCTGAGTTGATTTTCTTTTTATATTATACCGGTTATTGAGAAAATACTTACTTACTATACATATTTATGTATAACAGCATATTGATCCATACCTTCCTTATCTAAACTACTTCTTTTTTTTAAACAACCCATACCATGAATTAAATGCCAAATATTTAATATTTAAAAAGCTCAGAAAACATTAGATATGGAAAATTAAAACCTAGCTTGATTTTTTTACAATATTCCAAAATCCAAAATGTGGATACAAATCATTCATCAAGTGAACATAAAAAAAAATCTCCGTAGCAAGGTTGTAAATTAGAATATTATTTCAATACCAGGTTTAAAATGACCTTTGGTTAATATAGCAATAATTCCCATTTTGACAGGAAGTATATAGCAATTGACAGAAAAATTCAAGTATTTCGATTTTTGCATCTACAGATTAAAAAAAAAAACATTTTAAAGGCCTACAAGAAGTTTTTTAAAAAGCAAAAGATTGTTAATTGGGTAAAGACCCAGACAAAACCTCTGAAGCCACGCCAGCCTCATTTTACATACCGAATAAGCCCAATTCCCTGAAGTGACATCTCCCTCTCTACCCTGGCAAGCCAAGATCTCAGATGGCAGAGAAGCATTTTAAACCACCTGTGCGTTATGCTCGACTGTAGCTTCACACAATAAATAGACACCAACAGAGAAATAAAATTCTTTTCCTTTTCCTAATGTATTTATATTATTGAACTTAGCATGCAGGAGGATGCCAGATGAACATGCCCCTCAATATATGGGAAGTAATTCAGGCCAATACATTTCTGTGTTACTAATACTGGTCCTAGAATACTCCTTTTAGATAGTTGGTTAGCTCTTTTCAGCATTACTGAACTCTTCACCCTTTTCCTTCCTGGAATGTAAGCAGATGGGAAGGGGAAGCCTTACTTTATAGAAATCCAGGAAACCCATTTGTTTTTTCCTAGGACTGGTTCCCAACTCCCAATAATGTAAAGGGAAAAGGAAAGAGGTGATTGCAAAAACTGTTCCTAAATATTCCAATTTGATATACAAGTTATATTGTAAATTTTTATCGTTGGAAATGTTAAAAATAAGTTTAAACAAAATGTCACCAAAATAGAAGCAACTGAAAAAATGGTTTTAGGATATCTGAATCACCAAGAATAAGTCTATGAGACCCAGAACCCTGGTTTGAAGAATTTAGCCCCGTCTTCTTTCCTTTCATTACCTGCTTTTGTAATTGCCAAGGCAACAAAGACTAAGCTCCTGCACATTGAGGCCTGGTAAAAGGAAACCATGCACAGTCACACTTCCAATGCAATTTTCAGAGTAATTTCAGTAAAACATTTTGGAATTAAAATTTCATTCATTATATAAATCCACTCTTACTAAGGTCAGACACTTACACTGTGTGTTATTTTGTGTGTGTGGTGCTTTCTAGCATAACAATGAAGTATCAGTACTGAACTTTGAAAGATCTAAGTGAAGAGAGAAATGAGAAAACAAACATAACACACAGATCAGAGTTACATTTTCTTGAGTGAGCGCACTGAGAAGAGTCCACATAGATGGATGCTGCCTTTCTTGATTTTTAAATTCTAGATTTCATATATCATTGTTAAAAAGAACACTGATATTAGGTGTTTTATTTCTCTAAAGTTTAGGTAGTGCTGTAAATTTTTTCTTTTTGATCAATAACTCTTAAAAATTGATTTTAGTCAGAGAGAGAGAGAGGGAGAAAGATTAATGTGAGAGAGAAATTTGCACATGCTCTGACCAGGGATGGAACCTGCAACTGGGCCAAATGCCCTGACTGGAAATCGAACCCATCACCTTTCAGTGTATGGGATGATACTCCAACCAACTGAGGCACCTGGCCAGGGCTTTACTCAGTAACTTCTGATACAACTCAGCCTTAAAAGCAAAGCCCCCTGAATATCTGGTGTTAACAATTGGCACATGAATTGCATGCTGCTCATATAATATCTACATTAGGTGTTTGTAATCTTTTTGTGCCACAGACTACTCTGTTTCATGTGAAGACTCTGGCCTCCTTTTCAGAATAATGTGTTTAAATGCACAAAATAAAATACATTGGGTTATAAAGAAAACAAATTACACTGCAATCAAAATATTGAACACATTTCTAATGGTGATATGTGCTTTTTTATTAATGTACTAGAGGCCTGGTGCACGAAATTCGTGCACAAGGTGGGGTGTGTTTGTGTCCCTCAGCCCAGCCTGCACCCTCTCCAAACTGGGACCCCTTGAGGGATGTCTGACTGCCCGTTTAGGCCCAATCCCAGTCGGACATCCTTCTCACAATCCAGGACTGCTGGCTCCTAACTGCTTGCCTGCCTGCCTGCCTGATTGCCCGATTACCCATAACCGTTTCTGCCTGTCAGCCTGATTGATGCCTAACTGCTTCCCTGCCGGCCCGATTGCCCCTAACTGCCCTTCCTTGCCAGCCTGCTTGCCCCCAACTGCCCTCCCCTGCTGGCCTGGTCGCCCCCAACTGTCCTCCCCTGCCGGCCTGATTGCCCCTAACTGCCCTCCCCTGCCGGCCTGGTCCCCCCCAACTTCCCTCCCCTGCCGGCCTGGTACCCTGCAACTGCCTTCCCCTGCAGGCCTGGTCCCTCCCACTGCCCTCCCCTGCAGGCCTGGTCCCTCCCACTGCCCTCCCCTGCAGGCCTGGTTGCCCCCAACTGCCCTCCTCTGCTGGCCGAGTCACCCCTAACTGCCCTTCCTTGCAGGCCTGATCCCTCCCAACTGCCCTACCCTGCTGGCCATCTTGTGGTGGCCATCTTGTGTCCACATGGGGGCGGCCATCTTGTGTGTTGGAGTGATGGTCAATTTGCATATAACCTCTTTATTATGTAGGATTAAATAAAATATAATGGCTGGTCTAATCATTACTATAATATAGCAGTAGTGATGAATATAAAAATGGTATTTCAAGATGTCTTCATCAACTCTAATGTGATATAAAATATCTGTGATTGATATTAGTGGAAATGTTTCAGCTGCTGCTGGTAATACTGCAGTTTGTTGCTTTCATCCATCTTTGATATAAATATTAAATTTTAGTAAGGGTTTAGTGAAAATAAAAGATGTAAATTTTACCCATCCAAGTTTTTAGGGCTCTCCCTCACTCAAATTCATAGACCTTCTGGGGACCTTTTATCAGAAACCTGAAAGGTGGTTTTGGATAACAACTTTCCTCTTTTGGGAAGGTAGACTTTTATAGGTACCACTGTACTAGTTTATTAGCCCATTAGCTGTATAAATGTGCACAGGGGTGATAGTCAAAATATAAAACAACTGCTCTAGTGTAGACAGGTACCAGTCAGGGCTGACAAGGACCCAGGAGGAAATGCCTGAAGAGCTCCCACTGTGCCAGGCTTTGACCCTCGGATGCTGGGTTTCTTTACATACTGTTAAGGCTTTGACCTAGGTAGCCTCCAGGACCTTATCTGAATGAATGAGAAGTGTGGCTAGGTGGGCGATGAGGATGAGGATGATGGGGGAAATGCTCAATAACAGGGATGCAAGCTGTCTACCTCTGGAGAGCCCACTTTTTCTCTTCTAACTTCTTGGAGCAGGTTTCCATTGCTGTTGGGCAGCTGATGGCAACCAGAATGGTAGAGGGACGCTCCCATAGTGGGGCTGAACCAGATTTGTAAAGGGATGCTCCAATAAGTGGGGCTGTCTACTCAGCATTTTTTCTAAGTAGCTGAACTTTCTTAGTTTGCAGCCAGAAATGCTTCAAGAAAATAACTCTCTTCTAAGAAGTCATTTTTTTTTTTTTTTTTGAAGAATCAAATCAGTTGAGGTCCAGGATCCCCCTGGTTGGAACTTTGAAGCAGTGAGAAAAAAGGGGGCTGCGTACTTTGCAGTGACTCAGAAAGAAGGATGAGAAGGTGATAAGTAATCATCATAACTAGGTTAACACATTGCAGACCAGTAGTTTTATTGCTAGTTTTACCCAGTGGCCAGAGAAGTTTCTACGAATGAGTACAAAAAACGTTTTACATAAATGTTAAAGGCATGCTTTAAAATTAAATACCCATTGCATTTTGAAGTTATTTATTACATGTTCTTACAAGCTAATATCTTTCTAAAGTATGATACTTTGTAAAACACTGTGTAATATGAAGCGAGAATTCTTGTGATGTGTCTGCAATGTGTTCAGAGGAATCTTAGGAGGTCATTATTTTCCCTCATTAGTCTGTATGGAAGTACAGAGCACTTATTTCCTGGTGGACACTATTTAAAACACCCATGAGAGAGATGACATTAAATGAAAGGGGTAAAAAGGTAATGTACAGAACAGCATACAAAGTATAATTATTTTTATGTAAATTATAAAAATTTTTTAAAAATAGTTTGCAGAAATTAACAGAATGATCTTAAAATTCATATGGGAAGGCAAGTGACTCAGATTCTCTTGAAAAAGGTAAACCAAGCTCATGAATTCACAATTCTGATTTCAAAACTTAGTACAAAGCTATAGTAATCATGACAGAGTGGTACTAGCATTAAGGACAGACATTAGATCAATGGAATAGAACTGAGAGTCCAGAAATAAATCCTCACATTTATGGTTAATTAATTTTTGACAAATGGGCAAGAAAATTCAATGGGGGAAGGGACAGTCTCTTCAACAAACACAATTGGATATCCACATGCAAAAGAATGACTTTGGACCCTTACTTCACACCACACACAAAATTAAGTCAAAGTGGATCACAGCCCTAAATGCAAGAGCTAAAGTTATCAAACTACTAGAAGAAAACAGAGGTAAATCTTTGTAATCTTGGATTAGCAATTATTTTTTAGATATGACAGCAAAAGTGATTAAAGAGGAGACTGATTAGTTAGATTTCATAGAAATTAAAAACATTTTGTGCTTCAAAGTACACGGTTAAGAAAGTGAAAAGATGATCTACATAGGATTGAAAATATTTGCAACTCATGTTCCAGGTAAGAGTCTTGTATTCAGAAATGTAAAAAACTTTTATAACACAATAATAAAATGACAAATAATTCAATTAAAAATAAATGGGCACAGGATCCGAAGAGGCATTTCTCCAAAGAACATGTATAAATAGCCCATAAGCACATGAAAAGATGTTCAACGTAGTTAGTCATCAGGGAAATCCAAATCCAAACCACAATGAGATACTATTGCATATCCATTAGAATTGCTACAACAAAAATGACAGATATAACAAGTGTTGGCAAAAACGTGGAGAAATCTGAGTCCTCATACATTGCTGGTAGGAATGTAAAATGGTGCAACCACTTTGCAGAACAGTTTGACAGTTACTTAAATGTTGAACGTAGAGTTACAATATGACTAAGTGATTCCACTGCTACCTATGGACGTATCTCCAGACTTTGGGTAAGCTGTTCACTCATGTTACAGGTGTTTACTCACTATTCTCTGCTGACCGAAATGCTTCTCATTCTTAGTTCAAATACTACCTTTGACGTGAAGCCTTTTGTGAATTTCTAGTTACTCTACTACCTCTACTCTAACAACATGCTCATTTCAACAGAAGTTTGCCTTTTCCATCTGACCTTACATTGTGGTCAGTTGTACACACATCTGTCTTGCACACAGACTGGAAGCTCACTGAGGGCGGAGCCCTGTCCAGATCAGTGTATCCTCTTGGTCTCTAGCAAAGTGTCTGGCACAGGGCATGTGTTCAGTGATTGTCTGTGAACTTGATAAACTGAAGAGCTCGCAAGAATCTGGCTCTTAAAGAGTAGCTGCAGGGCAGTAGAGTGAAAATAATTTGATCTGCAGATATGCATGACAAATGGAAGGCTCAGAGAGAAGGCATTTCTTAAATGCCCATGCAGTCCCTTCCTCGATAGGAGAGGGGCCTAAGCCAAATAGGCCACCATTATGCCCATTTCAGAAAGAAGCTCCAAAAAGGCTAACTGGCAATATGTGTGATCTCATACTGCTCTCAGAGGTTTTCTGAATAAACAGAATCCTAACTCCTGCATCCAGTCACATACGATTGTGGACACAATTCAGGTAACGAAAATGGAAAGAAGAGCAGTGAGTGGTGACACAAGCAGCCTGTTCCAGCAGGGAAATCAGTGAGCAGAGAGCAGGAGGGTTGACCGTGACTATCTGACCACCCCTGCTTGATGGGTTATCTCACAAAGGAGCAGCTGGTTAAGTGGATGTGGATGGCACCCTGCTTTATAAAGTAAACACAGGCAATGTAATTAACGTTTCTTAATTGAGTTGAACTCCTTGTAGGCAGTATGTTGTCTGAACTTATTTTGTTCTGTTTTTGTGCTGTGATACTGTTTCTGTTTGTCTGGCTCTTCATAGGAGTTTTACTAGGAAACTGAGAGAAGCTGGATGTCATTTTAAAACCAATCAGTGCTATTTAAGTTGTATGGGAAGGACGGTTGTGAAGATGACAGTAGGAGGAGAGGGGCAGAAAGAGCAATCCAAGCAGAGGGAGAGCACAGAACTGGGGTGAAGATGATATGGAAACTTCCTTCTGCCTCCCTCCCTCCCTTCCTCCCTCCCTCTCTCTTCCCTTTCCATGAATCCTTCCATCCAAATATTTCCTATGTGTCAGGCACTGTGCTAGGTACCAATGGTACAATGTTGACACAACAGTCTTTACCCTACCCTCGAGGATGAGACAAGCAAATAATCACATCTATGTAAGACTGCTCTGAGCTGAATGTTAGGAAAGGAGGTGCTATGAAAGTGCATAATAGGGTCATTTTATTTCATCAGGGAGGATTTCCTAGAGGAAGTGACATGGAATAGCAATTTGAATGAGGAGCAGTTTTTAATTATGTTTGCGTTCTGGGGAGAGGGCTATGAAGAGAAGCAGGGCAGCACAGAGAGAAAAGAATGAACTTACTTATTTTGTTGTTCTTAGAGTTCTCATTAGCTATTAGAGTGTGATTTCTTTTTCTAGACTGTACTATTTAATGATTAATGATATCTAGAACCTTCACACTTTATCTGTTTATACAGTTACAGAAAAAGCAATAAATATGTTCATTAGAAAATATATGCACAATAAAATATTTAAATGAGATAGAGATGAAACAAGCTATATTCAAATTAATTTTTATAATAATTTACTTACAATGTTTTTTGTGCTTCCTAATATATGTTGATGATGCCTGCCCACATTAGTGAGTACCAATCTTCTTTTACTTAGTCTACTGATTCAAATGCTAACCCCTTGAGGAAACAACCTCACAGACACACTCAGAAATAATGTTTCACCAGCTATCTGGGCATCCTTTAGCCCAGTTAGTTGACACATAAAGTTATCATATGGTTCTTCTTAAAATTTAATTGGAAGATGTTACATTTCTATATTTTAAAAAATGGGCTCAAACCTGATTTTATTTCTTCATTTGGAAGATGAGTAACCAAGTTAGAAAATTCCGTTTCCATAATTTTTTAGTGTACTTTGAGAGTTTTAAATAAGTGAAACACTTAAATTGTCTTTGGCAAGAACTTCACAAATGGATGAAACATTTCCAACTATTCAATTTAAAAATGTTCTTTCTATAGTATGAATTTCTTTCAAAAAGCTCTTATTTTCTCTTATTATTAAAATGTTACCATTAGCCTAAAGGGACAAATTAAGCACTTATTTTTTTCAGCAATATTTGTACGGTACTGTATTATTGGCAGCTACTTGTCATCAAAACAGAGGTAAGTGAATTTGAAATATATATATATATTTTTTAAAATGAAATTATATTTGGCAATTCTTTTCAGCACATTAGCAGCAGATATCTAGTGAACCCACAATAGATGTTCTCAGCTCCTGGCGTCTCTTTGGTATGGTAAACATGCCATCATTTAAGATAATATAATAATATAAGCCGTAAATCTACTTAACTGGGCATAGGGAAATGTCAACGAGGCACCAGGTGGTGGACACAAAGGGCTACTATCAATGCTTTTGTATGGGGAAGTCTCCTCTTCCTTTAGGAGACCTGAGACCGGCTGACACATGGGCCATGTGAAGGCACCAGTGTTAATATGCACATTAAAAGGTAAAGCTCAGTTTCTCTTTCTTTTTTTTTAAGAAAGTTTCATTATTTTCTTCCAGTACTCCATTGCATCATCTTTGTGAAGTCACTGTGTATGCGCACATTCCACACATTCTATTTCAGAAATCACCAGTTTAGAGCCAGGCTTCTGTTTTCAGGTATTTACCTTTCAGTTTGTGCAGTACTTTTTTTTCTCAACCTAGTGTCTGTTTTTGAAAGTGTTGTCCATGGCCCACCGGTTTCAGAACCGGTACAATGACAGGTTTCTGGATCCTATCGCAGAACTATTTACATTAGACTGTCTGGGAGTCTGCATTTGGAACGAGCTCCTTCAGGGGCTTCTTTGGCACACCACCGTTGAGACCTACTGCACTGCACTGCAAGCACTGTGAAGAGGGAACCAGCTCCCTAATCCATTTTGTCACTAGTACCTGCAATAAGCACTCGTTGAACTAAATTGTAATGATCAGGTTAATTTCTCCTCTGGCAGAGAAAATGAGAGTTTAGTTAGAATAACTAGTCACTTTTTCTTCCTTCCTTCCTTCCCTCCCTTCCTCCCTTTCTCCCTCCCTCCCTTCCTTCTTTCTTTCTTTTGTTATTGTAGGAACTTGGGTAATATAAAACACTAGTGGCCTGGTGCATGAAATTCATACATGGGGGAGGGGGGGTGGTCCCTCAGCCCTGCCTGTACCCTCTCCAATCTTGGACCCCTCGGGGATGTCCTACTGCTGACTTAGTCCCGACCATAGGGATCGGGCCTAAACCAGCAGTCGGACATCCCTCTTGCATCCGGGACCACTGGCTCCTAACCACTCACCTTGCCTGCCCGATCGCCCCTAACCACTCTGCCTGCTGGCATGCTCAGCCCCAACTGTCCCCCCACCAGCCTTCTCGCCCCCAACTGCCCCCCCCTGCCAGCCTGATCACCCCCAACTGCCCTCCCCTCCTGGCCTGATTGCCCTTAACTGCCTCTGCCTCGGCCCCACAACCATGGCTTTGTCCGGAAGGACGTCCGGAAGGTCTCCCGGAAGGTCTCCAAGTCTAATTAGCATATTACCCTTTTATTAGTTAGATACTAAAAGCATTGCCTTCTTCACTGGAACCTCTTAAATTAAATGTCTAAGCATTATGCTATACACATGAAACTAATATAAAATAATATTGAATGTCAACTGTAATTGAAAAAAAATAAAAGCACTGCCTTCATAGAGTTGATATATTGGCAGGGGAAGACAATATAAAAAATAACATACATAAATAAATTATCCTATCTAACAAAGAGGGAATATGCTAATTGACCCTCACACCATCACAAAGATGGTGGCGCCCACAGCCAATAAGGAGGGAATATGCTAATTGACTGCCATGCCCTCAAAGATGGTGACACCCACAGCCACAAGATGGCGGCGCCCAGTCCCCTCAGCCCCGCCGGGGCGGCAGGCGCGTGGCAAGGCTGGGCCCACCCTGCGCGCCTGCCTCCGGAGTCTTCCAGTCCCCTCAGCCGCCCAGGGCCGGCCCGAGGTGCAGGCAAGCCTTGGATGGTGGCTGCTCAGCCGCCCAGGGCCGCCCGAGGCTCAGGTAACCACGGCCGGCCGAGGCTTGCGCTGCTGGCAGTGACAGCAGCAGAGGTGTGATGGGGCGTTGCCTTCCCCTGATCACCAGGTCGCCTCCTGCCCCTGAGGGCTCCTGGACTGTGAGAGGGGGCAGGCCGCTGAGCGACCCCCCTCCAGTGCATGAATTTTCATGCACCAGGCCTCTAGTCTAGTATGATAGAAGGTGACAGTTGCTATGGGGAAAAAAAGTAGAGCAAGGTAAGGGATCAGGAGTGCTGGAGCAGTGGGAAGTGGGGGCAGGACAGTCTGCAGGGTGATAGGGGTGCTCACTAAGATAGGATCTAAGAGAAGACTTAAAGAGGATGAGAAAATTAGCCAAGGGGATATTCCTCCACTTGTCACAAATCCTGCTCATCCTCCTTTACAAGTTTCAACCAAGACTTCTGAGAAATTTTAGATGCTGTGGATACATGGCAGGAGCTCAGTAAATTTTGGCTAAATGAATAAAAATAGCATTTTGGAGAGAGAAAGAATGTGGAGAAATGAAACTATAAAGTTCCTCTTCAAAACAGGAAAAACAACCAAATAAATAAAAAACTATTTCAAATCATATGAAGACACCTAAACAATGTCCCTAGTGGCATTTGAGGACCTTACACATCAAATACTAGAGCAAAAACCCCCTCACAGAGCCAAGCAGCCTCTTGAGCAGCTGGGCCAGCCTCACCCATGTGGGGGCTCCAGGTTCATCTGAGTGGTCCAGCCACCACCTTGCAGTATGGAAACCTAGCTTACATTTCCCAAAATGCCAATCATAACAGTACTTGGATGGGATGAAGTGTACTTAAAAATTCTCTACAATAAAATATTTGGTGGTTTTTGTTTTGTTTTTGTATTTTTTGGAACATATATAACTTATTATCTAAAGTATTTAAATAAAAGTTAATTGATTATGGTTAATTGATTATGATTAAGTTTACTGCTTGAATGTATTGATTTTTATTCCTATGAAATCAATATATTTAAAGTTGTTAATTAGCAATACTGAATTTACTGAACTAATATATTTAAGGAACAATTAAAATATTTATGGACATGACTTATATTAAAAATAATTAAGCTTTTTTTCTCTTTCATCAGTTTTAAGTTTACAATCTTTTTGTCATAATCTGTGAGTTATAACTTTTAATCAAAGTAAAATGACCAGAACCTACTCAGAGTAGTGCCTCTTCTTTTCTAACATGCTACTACCTCATACATAATAAGGACAATAAGTGATCAGCTAGGTTCTCACAGAATGTAGAGCCTAAATTACTTTTAGAGATTACAGGCTAATTAAGGCCTTACTAGCCACCTATCCCTTTTAAAAAAAACAATTAATGAACCTGAGTCAAGGCAGCAAAGGTTAAATGATTTCTCTGGGGGTAAAAGAGCCAGTCAACGTGAAACAGGGCAGCCACTTCATTTTTGACCTCAGGGTCAGATCACATACATTTCACTGCACTGGAGTGTAATACTTTAATACTTTCATATTTTGGGCCTCACGTGGCTTTCTAAACACACCCACATAGAATTAATAGCTCTACAAACTTAAGTACCGTAATCTATTTAAAATAAATATTTCTCCATAAGAATCTAGATTGCTTTTACTTATAAAATATCAGATAAAAAGCAGGGGATTGGTTTGTAGATTTCATTTTGTTTATTGTTAATCAGAACAGAATTACCATGGATTCTGGTCTCTTCTATAGTTAAATTGAGATAAAAGAGAATGACATATACTCATGTACCTCAGATACAAGCAAAAAAACACCCTTTTTGGTCACTAACAAGGAAAACACAAAACAAAGGATTCTTAAAGAATAGTAGTTTTCAGATAAATGTTCCAGCTTTTTAGGGGAAAAAAGTATGAAGAAGACAAAAGTAACACCTTCTTTCTGTAACAGAAAGTCACATTAGAAACATATTAAAAAATATGAATAGAACCTCTGATGGGAACATCACAGAAGTAAACAAATGAGCACTGTGCATCCTCCTTAAAGAGCCTATCTGTGTGGTTCTTAGTTCCTTACTGCTCAGAGAAGAGGAAAGTACAATGGCATCATTGGCACAGAGCTTTTTCTACTACTGTCACCTGCCTGGCAGTAGGCTTGAGTCCATTCACCACTTTTCAATTTTGATGTATGACATTTTACCAAAGCCATGTGACTTTTAAAAAGTTGCATTAACAGTTGGGATTTTTTTTTTTTAGAATTAAAAGAGTAAAAGTTACATATAATATGAAATCTACATATAATCTGAAATCTGACTATTCAGACTTTTTACCCTTTAAAAAGGCAATATTTAATATAACTCCAAACAAAAGCCAAATCAGAATTGGCCAAGCATAAGAACATTATAAAAACTATTTTCATAGTGTAGTTCTGTGTACAAGAATGACTCTGAAATTAAATTGTCTTATTTCTAGCCATTTTCTTCCATAAACAATAACAGTCACAGATAAAAGAATTGCTTGCAACCTTACCAGAAATTTCTTGGGGGAACATTCTAGTCTTCAAAATAAATGGTATCTGTCAAATTCTTACTGCAAAATCTAAAATGTTAATCCATGTACTGTATTTCATTTGTAATAAGTCTTTGTGATAAGGTTAACACTTCAGCACATAACACAAATAGGAGAGCACCAAACAATGAAAATTACTCTGCTTATGTTTCTGTATTAGAATTTTATTTGCTAAAGGGTAAAAACAGATTTGCAAAATTCACAGTTAACTTAAAACAATAGTTTTAAACCTTTATTCCTAGCCCTTACTGCCTTCAGGAAGGAAAGAACATCTGGTTACTTAAGGAACACAATATGTTCAAATTTTCTATGACTTTTGTTTCTAATTGGGTTTTAAAATTTTTTTGAATTTGAACAACTAGTTAGAACAATGTTTTTTAATCACTTCATATTTTTCAGACTGTCCTCCTTCTATCCCTCTACTTATTCAGTGGATTGCTTTTGGAAATCTGCTCAGTGGTTCTAATATGATAAAGACAAAGAAATAAGAATTAGGATTGTGGCAAAGATCTAAGTATAGAAATCATATTTATGGTGAACAGAGTATAGGATGTTACAAACAGATATCTGACATCCAGTCTCTACATACAGCATATATTTTAAAAATTTTCATATGGTTCTTGGGCCACTTACATACCTGGCAGTTTCATTTATTACAGATACAAATAAATGTCTAATACAAATGAAGAATTGGGTGAGCAATAGAAATAACTAGGATTCCACTATTTTTAAAATTAATGAAGCTATAGCTCTTGTTTGGAAAGGTGGGCAGAAGACCTGGGTTCAATTGTTGGCTCTGCCATTGAGCTGTGTGATCTTGAATAAGTTTTAAACTCACCTTGATCCTCTGTGTTCATCTGCAGGAGGGGCTGGATTAGACTCTCTAGGTTTTCTACAGTTCCAAAATTTGACAGTCTACATAAAGTAGGTTAACTACATTCTTTATTATGTTTTCTTTGTTCCATATTTGAAAGTGGTAACAAGTTTTCAAATAATTCTGACACAGTAAATTAAGGAACCAGATGCTCTTTAAGTTCAAGTTGTAGGGTTAGCTCACCATCTTGATAAAAATGGAAGCTGACAAATATATAATTGGCTACAACTTCTGTGGAATGTAGATATGGGTTCCAGAAAAATGCCAGGTGAATGGGATACACCCAGATTAGAGACAGTATTGGAAGAGGCTTAGCATTTGAGTCAGAATTCAATTCTACCCTTATTTTCTTAACACCAAGCAGTGCAGAACACAAAACTAAATAAAAATAAAATAAAAAGAGTAGAATCATAAGGAGAAATAATTTAAAAACAGTCAATAAGCAAATAGCTACAATACAAGGTGTTGTGAGGACTCATGTCCTATTTGAGCCTGAGAATGGCTTTCTAGAGAAGGCAGATGGATACAGGAATCTCAGGAGAAGATGAGTAGATGCAAGGTCATGGAGCCACTCTAGCTAGCTTGGAAGCTTACAGGTTTTTTTGGCCTTGGGAAAGCCATCTGACCTTAACTTCTCTGCACTGAGAAGCAATGAGGGAAGAGAACCTGCTCTGCCTACCTCACAGCTTGTGGTGAGGACCAAATTGAGCTCATCAGAGTGCTTGGAAACTGTGAAAGAACATGGCCCTATTATTACAGTTTACAGGCCCATTATTTCCAAATGTCTGTTCAAATAAGCAATCTTTTCACTGTAAAGCCAGCATCACAGCTGATATAAAACAACTAAAGCTCAGTGTCTCAAGCTCTACTTGCAGAGTCTGTTCTCAACTCAGCAACTCCACTGGGATTCAGGGGCAGCAGCATGACCCAGTGCTTCTCCGAGGCTGACAATAAACCCCTAAGCTCAGAGTTCCTTGTTTATTTTTATATGATTGAGTCTGTCAGCAGCACTCAACACTACAGTAATGTGAAGCTGGGATATGAAAAGTGTACTCTCATGACTCAAATCTCATCTTTCTACTAATTTACTTCATAGAGATTTGTGTGTTTATATACTTACTCTGATCAACTTGTATCAGAAATGATTCAAGTGTTTCGTTGTTGCTAATAATAGAAAACATTCAAAGCACTGACGTTCAGATTTTTATAGGATATGGGTGGGGTATGAGCATCACCTTTCCCTCTATTTTCCCCCCTCAGCGTAAATGGCTTCCTTTATGACTTTATAAGACAGTAACTATACTCTAAACTCTGAAATCACTTGTGGATTTCTGTAATATATATCAACTTCCTTTTTATTGTATCTTTGTAGCACTGGACTAACTCCTGTTAGAACCTTAGAAGTCAGTTCTTATGGACAAAGGATGCTCTGGCTGGGTCGGTCATTAGACACAATTGATTTCAACCACAAAAGAGAAGACCAATTCCTGCCCAATTTATTACGTCTCAGGAATATCTGTTTAAGATCCTACATTTTGGACCATTATCTTAATCATGTTTTTACATGGTAAGATCCTGAATATACAAGTAGGGGTTACCTTTTTTTAGATATTTATGCTATTAATTATTTTTTTCTCTTAAACCTTAGAAATTATATTTGTTAATCTTTATAGAATGGCTTCATTATACTTTATATTAGGTATACTACATTATTGAGATAAAAGTACTCTATTAAAATCACAGATTATACTAATAGCATTGACACAATTCTGCAATTAGAAGAGTGAATGATTCATAGCAAGGACAACCATAATTAGCTGGAAAAATGATCGAGATCAATAGATTTAGGTAACATATTCATTTCTACCTTCAATTAAACCAAGCAAATTACACAAGTAGATAATTCAAATAGTTATTTTTGAACTTTTTTCCACTCTGTATAACTCTAAGAATTCCTAATGCTGAACAGATAGAATTTACCTTAAGTTTGTAGAGCAAAACTTATTGACCAGAAACCTCATTAATTTTTTATAGATATTTTGTAATCTTGGTTATTTTTTATAAAAAATATATACTTACACAACTTACATATAACAAATATATGTAAAAATATAAAATATGGGACTTTTGATTTTCATAGTCAGACTCTTAAACCTTACCAAAAATATTGCTATCTTATGTATCAGAGAAACAATGGATTCTATTTCTGATACTTAATGAAATTTTGTATAAGGGAACTGATAAAATTATGTATTTCTGCAGAAAATGGACATAGGTACAAGGAAATAAATTATTTTAAATCAATCAATGAATAAATAGAGAATATACTCAAATGTTGAAGTCTACAACTGAAGAAAGGGCAGAAATCCCTTTGACTCAAAATGTATGTTGAACATGTTGAACATGGAGGCCCAAGTTGATCAGACAGAGCTTTGGCAATGGATCCACAGACAGACTGACTCAAAGACAGCTTGACAACTGCCAACAAGCCTGTTGGTAATTCTGCCAAAGAGCCAAAGGCTGGGAATACCACCCAACGTCTGGCATTCTCCTATTCCTGTTTGAAGCTTTCTCTCTTACATTTCGTCCAATATTTTTGTTTGGCTCAAACGCATCAAAAATTCACAGATTTTTTTAGATCATTAAATGTTCTTATTTTCAAGAAATATAACATTAGTTGTAAAAGAGCACACTTTTTCTCCAAAGTGTAAAGACAATTTTGGTAACTTGCTTTAAAGTTCAACTAGAGAAATCAACATTATAGTCTGTTGAAGTCTTTATTTTATTAGGCTACTCTTCACCCCAAAAATAAGAAATACATATTCATAATATGAAATAATTTAGTATTTCATGATGTCATAAACTGCTGTAGAACTGGTCCTTTTTCATAGCTCTGATGTCCTGGCCTTCACATGGCCCCTGAGGCTTTACTTGGATAGGCTGGCCCTCTGAGGGGTTCAAATGATAACGAAGGTGGTGATAAAGAGAAGCAATGCTCATCTACTTTCTTGCATTCTGAGGAGGGCAGGAGGGCAAGACAACCTTTTAAGGGACAAGAGATGCGTGTTCCATTTAATTTGCTGCTCAGTTACTAGGCAATGAGGTGAATGAGTTTTGGCCTATAACTCTAGGCAAATTCTTCCATTAGACAATTCATCTGCCATTAAACAAATTTCCACATGAGGAATTCTTGGCGTCATACAGAGACTCCAGTTTTTCTGGAAATTGTGTATATACTACTTGGGAAGCTTACCTTTGGATCTCGAAGGAACAGAGCCTTAAGGATCAGTGAGTGTACATCCCCAATCACTGGGTAATGCATCAGAAGGCCGAGACAGGTCTGGTAGTTACTAGAGATCACTAAATAAGAAGGAAAAAATAATTCAGAAGCCATATTTCTTCAGATGTTTGCATTATTGAGTAAAAATATAACAAACAACACAGAGTCAAAGAAAGTAAACCAATAACCGCTTCGATAAACGGAAACAGGGAGAAGGGACCTTTATCCAATGGCCTCTGAGGCAACACGCTGTACTGTTAACTGCAATCTAATAACTAGCACGTAGCCTCACGGGGTGCTGGAAGGAAAAACCTCAGACACAAATATGTGTGTGTGTTTGCAGTATAAATAATCTCTTGAAGCATGCATATTTACTGCCATTTACATGGCTGTGTTTAAATGTCTCCAGTTTTGCTGCTTAGAAGTTACAAAAATATGAATGGGAAAGAACCAGTTTAAAATTTTCATAAAATAATACTTATCCTGATTTTATGCTTCATAACTTACATGTTACATATATTCCTTTTTATATATACACACCAGTGGCCCGGTGCACGAAATTCGTGCACGGGGGGAAGGAGGGTGTCCCTCAGCCCAGCCTGCACCCTTTCTAATCTGGGACCCACAGGGATCAGGCCTAAACCGGCAGTCGGACATCCCTCTCACAATCCGGGACCGCTGGCTCCTAACCGCTCACCTGCCTGACTGCCTGATCACCCCTAACCACTCTGCTGCCAGTCTGCTTGCCCCCAACTGCCCACCCCCACCGGCCTTCTCGCCCCCAACTGCTCCCCCTTGCCGGCCTGATCGCCCCCAACTGCCCTCCCCTGCTGGCCTCTTGGCCCCCAACTGCCCTCCCCTGCTGGCCTCATGGCCCCCAACTGCCCTCCCCTGCCCACCTCATGGTCCCCAACTGCCCTCCCCAGCCAGTCTCCCGGAAGATCTCCTGGTCTAATTAGCATATTAACCTTTTATTAGTATAGATATTAAAAAATTCAAAATTTTTTAAAATGTATTTTCTTCCAATTATTTGTTTTCCTAAAGGTAACAAGAAATTTAGGGAAAATATCTAAGCAGTATTTCTTGGAGGAAAAATGTAAAAATCTTCATAGATAAGCCTAACTGTGTGCCTTAGATTGTCATTTAATTTTTTTTCAAATCAACCTAATTATAGGCACAATTATTAAACACATCTTTCAGGCAGGTCTATATAAACTACCTCATTTCTTGGCCATCCACCAGCCACACTGTCACAGTTGGGCCCAGTATGGATGCTTGTTTTGTGAGCCACATGGACTTCCTCCACAACACTGTGAAGAAACTTTAGTTACAACTTCCTGTGGCTGCAACCAAACCCCTTTTATTAATCAGAGTAGTTAGTTTAAAAAGATTCCATAGGAAAACTGTGATTTAACAGAAACAACACAGATCACAAAATAAATGTTTGTGATCAGAAATACCATTGATTCTTAGATCTCCTCCCCTTTCTGTTGGAAACAGCATTTCTTGCTATAGCTTCCCATCCCTCCCTCTGCCCATGAACATTGTGGGGAAAGGAGACAGGACTGGGCAAAATGAATAATTATAATCTATGTAAGGAACCACTTTATCATCTTCATTTCCGCCTCTGATCTGACAGCTTGTAATTTCATACATCTGCTTTCATTTGTAAAGCACTCACTTATCCTACCCTTTCTATATCTGTTCAGACTCTCCTTTTCTTATTTGTTCATTTTGTCATATTCACATTCAGTTACCTATTGTCCTTTTTCCTCTAGAATTCAAAAAGCTTGGATACTAAGAACAGTATAATTTTTTCATGTACAGTCTTCTTGGAGAGCTAACAAATAAATAAAACTTAGATAATCAATTCACTTTATAACTCATAAAGTTATTCTCCCAAATGTTATCATGATCATATATTAGTAACTGACCCAGTAAGTATTCTTGTATCTTTTGGAAATGGTTATGACCTTGGGATTCAAAGATGTGGGTTTGAATCCCAGGACACCATTTGAACCTTTCATAACAGTTTCCTGAAGATTAAATGATATAATCTATGTGACTGATTTATAGCAGCCACTTAAAACCTGTTAAAGGTAACCTCTCTGAGCTTAAGTTTAGCCATTTGGAAAACAACTTTCTCATTTAAAAAAACAACACTATATGCCTACCTCATTCAATTCAATGATTATTTGTTGAGTACCTAATCCATCGCAGGCCCTATGTTAGGAAGGGATGCAGAGATGAACAAAGCACATCCTTGCCCTGCAGAAATGTAAACTACAGGAGGGCAGATGTGCAACAACAAGAATTTATTACTACTATCATCACAAGATGACAATGAATTATTGAAGGCTTTCTGAGACCAGGCCCATTGCCAAGAACTTTATCTGTGTTATCTCATTTAGTTTCTATGATAATCCTATTATAAGGGTACAAGTATTATCCTTGTTTTACAGGTGAGAAAAGTGATACTTGGAAAGGTTATGTCATTTGCCCAAATCGCACACCCCTTGGTGTATAAGGCCAGGTATAGTAAATATTTAGAAACAGGCACAAATTCTCATATTTAGGTATAAAATAGCACATAAAACAAATAATCATGGATTAAATATAAAACAAAAATTAAGAGCTAACAACAAAACCTTAAATTAAAGCTTTAACAATTTATTGTGCATCTCCACTGAAAATAAAGCTAATGGGTGTGTGAGTCTTGCAAGGTAACCAGGCATGCAGAAGACATTCAATAAATGCAATGTGCTCTGAAAAAATATTTGTTGAGGGCTTACTACCTGGAGGAAAAAATACATAATTACTACATGCAGTGTCTCCAACTATTTAAAAAACTTTTACTATACTAACTTTCCCAGTTACAAAATGGCAACATACAAAATGGACTTCAAATGAACCAGACGACCAAGTGAGGGTGGGGCGTAAGTCATAAGTAAAAACAAAGCTTTTATTCCTTACACTCTGGGAGAAAGCCAAGTATAAAACAGGGTCATATCCTTCTCCAAATAGAGTGATTTTCACCCAGTGTTTAAGACCCTCATAAGATTCTGTCCTTGAGAGTCCTCATTTCTCTATGAGCTTTTGGGCACACTAATCTGAAACTTTTAAATTACTTTTTTGGAAGGAGTACAATTCAGAGCAACCATTCTTTGTCAGTAAACGACTTTACTTAGTGATTTGCACCTTTAAACATACAGTTTTGGCGACAAAAGGCAGTAAGTAAGCAAGTATCAAGAGCAGAATTACTGGTGGCCAGGGTGCAAGCATTGGAGAAAGGACCCCAAGAGGCCCCTAAGGCAGGGGTGCTAAGAAGAAATGGAGACATGGAAGGAGAAAAACAGGTGGAGGTCTTGCTTATAAAAAGGAGATACGGAGTTTAAATTTTACTCCACATTTGTTACCAGTCACCGAAAGACTAGACTATAATGTGATCAGATCTGTCTTTCAGAAAGATTGACACTGGCACAGGGTGATCAGTGGGAGGGAGCAAAAGAGGGACAAGAGGCAGAGGGCAGGTAAAAAGAGCACACCTGAAGTAAGGAACGGGAGGAGGGGTGTAATGGGCAAACATGCTGAAAAAATGGGTAGGTCTTCGTTTATAACTAAAACTGGGGAGTGTGTGCGTATGACAAAGAAACAGAAAAGCAATAGCAGACAAGAAGAACTTAGTAAAAATACTAATTTATATAAAGCTAATTCAAGGATAGAGCAACTTTTATTTCTTTGTGGAAGTTTGCAAGATAGCTTTTATTTTTACGAAAGTTATACATGTACCTAGTTAAACAAGTCAAACTATTCTCTCAGTCTGGGTATAAAAATAGCCATTGCTGTCCCATACCCCATTTCCCACTCCCAGAAGCACTGGCTTTCTTTTAGCTGATTAAAAAAAAAAAAAAAATACCTTCCATATTGTGAAAAAAAGATGCTAATATTACTAGCTCTTATTTTAAATGTTATCAACTGATGCCCCATCAAAGAAGACAAAGCTTTAACTTGTCCTTAGCACTGAAGCCCACACTTGCACTGACCTCCACACCCCACAGGCATTCTCTGTCTCTCCCCCTATTAAGTTCTATCATAATGTGATTGAGATCAACTTTTAGAGTTTTGATTTTTATAACTAGGCAAATGTTAGCACTGTACATCACAACTACCTCTCCCTTCCTGCACAGCCTCTGTCCTTTCCTGGAGTTTATAACGGTTTGTTTTTCATTTGCCTTGTATATGCATTTAACATTAAATTAACCTGAAGTGCTCTCCTAGGCATATGAATCTACTCAGTACTTTCCAAAATTTCAGGTATTTCATCAATTTCAGGAAGTTTATCTTGAGGCCTCTGGCCTGCTCCCTCACCCTGGGATGTCCTTCACCTCTAACCAGTGTTTTACCCTTATTTCCTAGAGTAACTAGCTTATTCTTTCTTGCTTGATTCTCTCATCTGGTGGAGCAACATCCTCTAAAAGTTTTATGCACAAAACATGAATTTATTGAAAGCTTCTCTGTTTGGAAGATTTTCCATTGGCAATTAACAGTTTGACTAGGTACAGAATTCCGGGTTGGAAATAACTTTTCCTTCAAACTGGAAGTATTGACTTCTGCAGAGCTTTCGGGTTTCCAGTTGCAAAGCCCCCAACCTTCTAATTCCTAATCCTTTATGTGACTTGTTTTTTCTTCTCCTCCCCACTAATTGTCTGTAAATCCATGATAATGTACCTATTTTCATAATAGACCCTTTCATTTTAAAAATTCGTGTTTTTCTATTTAACTAGAAATTTCTAATTGTTTTTTTTGATGATTTTTCTCCCTTCTGTTTATTTTGTGTTTGTTATTTCTTCTCTTTCTCTTTTAAAGAAATCTCATTTAGATGGAATCTCGTGGCCTGGTCCTCTAATTTGCTTTCTTATTTTCTAACTCTGTTTTATGTGCTAGTTTCTGGGACACTTTTTCAACTTTATATTACAGCTATCTGATTTTCATCGTATTTCAATTTTCAATTACATTTCCCCCTTTATGTATTTTCCTAGCTCTCTGACAGATTTTCTCCTCCCTGCGTAGTCGCTATGTCCTCCAGGTTACTTTTAGCCTGGTTACTTGTTTAGATATTTGCTTTCACTTTGATGTTTTCCTCAAATGGTTGGTGTTTTTTGGCTACCTGCTCATGTTTAAGAATGAGGCAGTGCCAAGGTAACTGGAAGGTGCTACGTGTGCATAGAGGGATGGGTTTTTAACTGTGGGGTTATCGTAGGTAATTTCTTGGGCAATTCATGAGCCTGGATTTTTAAGTCTTTTTCCCTTAAACACTCCTAGAGAGGAGTCTCCCAAACTTCCTTCTGGAGGAAGACAGTCTGGCTTCAGTTCGGTGTTCTGCTATTTGAGATGGTAAAGAAGACCAAAGGGCTCAATATTCACTAAAGTGCCCGAGTCCCTGATCCAGAGAACCTCCGTTTTGCCATGTCCAGAGCGTAAATCCTGGTGGTAAAGGTTGTAGATCTGAGTACAACAGCTTCTTAAATAGATGTTCAACCAGTTCTTGTTGTTGTTGTTTTTTTTAGTCTCAACTCTTCCCCTCCCCCCCTACCAATTTTCAGAGTTTCTTAGCACTGAAAATTTCTACACTTTTCGGAATGTTATGGGTTATTTCTTTGCTTTGACCATTATCACTTTTGTATTTCATTATCATGGATCTGCTAAATCAGTTATCACTGATCCATCTTTTCCTGCTTCCAAAATTGCTGTAATCTCCTTCCTAAATTTCTGTGTCTTATGGGTTTATGCTATTTTAATGGGATTTTAGGAGCAATGAAGGTAAATGTGATATAGTCAGCAGTTAGACAGACATGAGCAGAGTAGGAATGATGAGCCAGGTACAGAAGGTCACCAGGGCGAAAAGCCCTGCATGCTGAGCAATGGACAATTGTAAGGTAGGACATTTACCCCCATGGTGACCTTTCCTCTTCTAGCATAACCCTGGTCATGTGGTTCAGACCCTTCCCTGACCTTTCCTCCCCTGGCATGTTGCTAGTCATGTGGTAGACACCCTTAGAGGAGGAACAAGCCCTTTCACAACCCCATACAAGCCCTTGCACAACCACTCCCTTAAGCATTAAGTCCTCAGGACAATGAGGTTCTGACTCGAACCAAATAATCTTAAAAACAAAACCTCAAATCTGTTGACTCCAGAGACAGAGTTTAGCTCAAACTAACTTCTAGGTCTCAGCTCTAGGCCCAGAAAAGCAGTAAGACCAGGTGGGGTGATGCCATGGCTGATATCAGGACCCGCTGTGACAACTAATGATTCCCTGACCAATTAGTAGAAACCATGATTCTGCAAGGACACACCTGGAAAGCTGATGAATATTCCCTCCAGATAACAGTCCTTAAAATGAAGGACCCACCTCCTCCCCACCCCCCTTGCTCGCCCTTGCCTTTCCCCACCTCCTCCTTTCCCCAGAGTGCTCTCTTTCTCTCTCTCTTGAGCAAGCCCACACCTTTCCCCACTTTTTCTTCCCTCAAAGTGAGTGAGTACCTTTGCTTTCTTTCCCCTAAGCTCCAAGGGCCCTTCTTTTGCCTTTGTGTTTCCTAAGCCTCCACAGCCCAGCTGGCTCACTTCTTTCACAACTCATGTCTTCTACCTCTGTGACTTTCTAAATAAACTTTTGCTTGTATCTGGGCCAAGGCTCTGAATTCTTTCGTAGCCAAAACTCAAGGACCAAGGTCTAATATCTGGTGCAATTCACTGTTATCAAATGCATCTCATATCTGATATCCTCAATCACTTCTTTTATAATGTTTCTACTCAGCACCTAGGCAGGTGAATTAAAGGGGAAGAAGAATCTAGGTAGGAGGCAATGGGGTGGATAAACTTGGGGAAGTAAATAGTCAGAAAGACCAAGATTACCACCTCCTTTGCTCTAATCATCAGAGAGAACAGCTCCAGTTAATGTGCAAGACTTCACATTCTCTCTTGGAAGCAACAGATGGACATGGAATCTTGAGTATTCCTGGGCAAGATTAAAATGGCACATTAATTTTGTAGCTCTGGGTTCTTGGGCCTTTGAACTCTGGGACTTAGACCATCGCCCCCCTGGTTTTTAGGCCTTCAGACTTGGATCGAATTATTGGCATTTCTGGTTCTCCAGCTTGCAGATGGCCTATTGTGGAACTTCTAGGCCTCCATAATTATGTGAGCCAATTCCTATAACAAATCTACTCATATATATGTTTCATTTTCTCTGGAGAGCCCTAATACAAAAGGCTTCACCTGATTGGCCTCGTAGGGGAAAACTATTCTCCCCACACCAGATGGTGTCTAGCCAGCGCACTGTGGTCTCTCAAAGGAACTGCAATCAAGGTCTTAGGACAACTTAGCTGGTCATGATCTTTCACATATTTCTATTCCTAGTCCTAGTGCTTTCATCCCTAGACCTCTTTATCTGAGGCCTTGGTAGAGATCTTCACAAGCACCTTTTGCCAATACCTTCTTACAGGGGTAGGAGATGGGAATTTTGAAGATACCTTTCCTCATTTGACTTAGTACCAGTATTTTTCCACTCCTAGCACCCTGCTCTGACACCCCCACCACCTCGAGGTTCATAAAACTGCCAGAGCCTTTTGTTCAGGGCTTCCTGAACAGTGAGATGACCTCACATCTGTGCTGATCCACTTGATCTTTGACCAGTGTGCCGTTCCATGGGTGAAGTGGAACAGAGGGAATTAGCATTTTCTCCAGTTTTTGACTCTTGCTTGTACTACCTTAGTAAGTGATTAAAGGCTTAACCTTTCACTTTTGACTTGTTGCTTTAATTAGCTACTCTGACACCTAACAGCTCAGCTTTCTCCCACCCAGCCAAGCTGAGCTCCTGGCATTTACCATGTAATCCAGCAATTGTGGTCCTTGGTATTTACCCAATTATAATGAAAACTTGTAACCACACAAAAAATTGCACACTGATATTTATAGTGGCCTTATTCATAGCTACCAAAACTTGGAAGCAACCAAGATGGCCTTTAGAAGGTAAGTGGATAAATAAACTCTGATATATCCAGACAATGGAATATTACTCAACACTAAAAAGATATCAGCTATGAAACCTTGAAAGACATGGAGATAAATGCATCTTACTAAGTGAAAGAATTTAACCTGAAAGGCTACATACAGTATGAGTTCAACTATATGAAATTCTGGAAAAGACAAAACTACGGAGGCGATGAAAAGTTCTGTAGTTGTCATGGGTTAGAGGGAGGGAGGAATGGATGAACAGCCAGAGCACAGAGGGTTTTTAGGACAGAGAAACTACTCTGTATGACACTATAATGGTGGGTGCATGTCATCATACATTTGTCCAAACTCACAGAACGTACAACCACCAAGAGTGATCCATGAGGTAAACTATGGACCTTAGGTGATTAGGACATATCAAGGTAGCTTCACTTACTGTAACAAATGTAATACTGTGGTGAGGCATGTTGATGGGGTTGGCTGTGTGTATGTAGGGTCCATGGGGTGTAAGGGAACTCTGTATTTTTCTCTGTAAATCTAAAAATTCTCTAAAAATAAAGTCTATTTTAAAAAATCTAAACATAAAAAAAAAGACAATGAGCTTTATCAGCCTACCTCAGTGAAATTTTAAAAGATTTTTAAACTAGAGTATAAAGTGATATGTTATTTGAAACTCAAAGGGTACATTAATATCCATACCTGAGATGGTCTTAAAGTCGAGTGACAATATTTAATGTCCAAGAGGGAGGAGAGCTGGCAGTTGGGAAGTGCTAAAACATTCCTTCAAAAATCTGACTGTGCTTTTTAATAAACACTCTGTGACTCATGACCATGAGATTAAGTCTTTGTTTCTAGTCCCTGAATTTGGGTAAAGCTTTTCCAGAAAAGACAAGTAAATGCAATCTGTAGTTGAAATAAACTGCATTTTGACATCACTATAATGTTGAACATGCTCTTAATGAGAAAACAGAGAAATAGAAATTCTGAGGTAGGGCAGATGGAAGCACTGGCAGATAGACAGGTAGTGGCTGAAGAGTAAATGGAGATTTAAAATGAAATAAAAAGGAACAATGTTTAAAACACTAAGAGGACACAATTGCCACACCAGGCCAGACCAAGAAATGACTGAAGGCTCCCCTACAGAAAAATGAGGAAATCTGAAGTTTTGTAACATGCTTATGCTGGCTGAAAAAAACAAGGCAAGAGTGGGTAGAAGTGCCAAGAAGGAAACTTTTCCATTTCCCAAGTGTTCAGGGAGGTGGTAAATTAAACAAGACAACAAACATTTATTTGAGAGATACTTTCTGGTTAGAAAAATCTACAATGAAATGAATTTGAATACAGTGTTTAGTCTGTTAATACAATTGACAAGACAAATAAAAGGTATGCTACATTGTAAATTAGAGAAAATGTTTTTCTTTGACACTAATCAAAAACAAAAATTTAAATCAATAAAAAGATGTGAAAAAATGTACGCTTAATTTAAAAAGCAGACAATGCTTTCTTTAACAAAGCCATGCTGGAGTGTATTAAACCATCACTGTTTAGTTGAGTTGGTATTCTAAGAGTGTTTGGGCATCTGTTCCCTTAGTAATCACTTCACCCGAATCCATGACCCTCACCCCTAGGTGTCTAGAGTACTCTGTCTGAGATCGCCCCAAACACATGAAGAACTTCAGAGGCTCTGAGGGACAGGAAGAATTATAACAGGTGGTTCTGGTCCTAAGGACTTGCAATCTAGTTGAGAAGATGGGACTAATATGCACAATAAGGAACAAGATGAGTTAATGAAATGCTACCTTGAGAGGTATTGATTAAAATCTTATAGGACTGCAAAAGTGAGAGATCAATGAAGGCTAAATTAATTGGGGATGGTTTGGGAAAAAGCTACCTTGCCTTAGTCCTGTATAGGAGCAATATTTAGGTAGGTAGGGCCAGGGGAAGCAGGGACTCACATGTGTAATTTACAGTATGAAATAAACCAATAAAAAAAGTATGATGAGAGTATGGCTATTAATAAATCTTTACAGGACTAATGGCTCATAATAACCTTTCCTTATTTCCTAATCTTTATTTTTTGATATAACCTTAATCCATATAATCTGGCAAGAAATCTGAAAAGCACTTCTTATTACAAGAAATTAAAAATGTTTATGGTTTAAAATGTTTGGGGGTAATTCTATTTAGAAATGGATACTATGTACCTAAGTAAAGCAAGAGTTTTTCATAGAACAGCCATCATTTCCAAGGTCAAATTTTAAAATATGTATGGATATAATGTTCACATTGTTATTTTTTCCAATGCAAAATTTTATTTTTACTTAATAAAATCAAGGTAGGGCTCTAGGCATGGAAAAGGCATGTGAGAACCAGTCCCTCTGTCACTAGCCCTGTGGCCTTGAGCTGGTTTCCTAACCTCTAACCTTGGAGGTTGGGCTCAGTTTCTGAGACCTCACACAGAACTTGGTGTTTGTAAGAAATCTGTTAAGTGGTTGAATATTACACTTCCCTGACTGAATTACTTTCAAACAGAATAAAAGCTTTGTTAAAGGGATATAAAGAAAATTATAAGAATACTTTTGTTAAAAATTAAGTATAAGTAGTGGAGATCAGTGATAAAAGGCATAGTAAGAACTAAACAGGGTACTGGGATCTAACACCAAACACTGAGTGTGATTGTTCCAAATTACTTTACTGCATTGTATTAGTTTGCTAGAGCTGCTGTAACAAAGAACCCCAAACTGGATGGTTTTAATCAACAGATATTTGTTGTCATAACAGTTCTGGAGGCCAGGTGTCCAAAATCAAGGTGTTGTTAGGGCCATCCTCCCTCTGAAACCTGCAGGGAAGAATCCTTCCTTGTCTTTACTGGCAGAGCTGTTCCTTCCAAGGACTCCGAAGGAGGATCTGTTCTATGCTATTTTCCTAGCTTTCGGTGACAGCTGGAATCCTTGTCATTTCTTGGCTTGCAGATGCATCACTCCAATCTCCGCCTCTGTTTTCATATGGCATTATTTTCCCTATGTGTCTTCACATCATCCTTTCTCTGTGCATATGTGTCCACATTCTTTTCTTCTTACAAGGACACCAGTCGTAGAGCAGTAGAAGTCCATCCTACTCCAGTAGGATTCATTTTAATTAATTACATCTGAAACCACCTATTTCCAAATAAGGTTACATCCTGAGGCACTAGGGGTTAGAACTTCAACATATACCTTGGGGGATATAATTAAACTCATAATAGGTCTAATTATCTCTCCTTATAAAATAAAGATTTGGGAACAGATACAGTAAATCTTAACCATTTTTTTTAGGTTACATATTCCTTTGAGAAGATGATGAATTATATATATCCTTGGCCCAGGGAAATGCACACCTACACAATGTGTTGCACAGTATCAGGTTGATCACGGCACTTTGAAGCCCTCTACTGAACTCTTAGCTCAGTGGTCAGCAAATTGCGGCTCACGAGCCACAAGCAGCTCTTTGGCCCTTGAGTGTGGCTCTTCCACAAACTACCACGTGCGGGCGCCCACGTACAGTGCGATTGAAACTTTGTGGCCCATGCGCAGAAGTCAGTTTTCGGCTCTCAAAAGAAGTTTCAATTGTTGTACTGTTGATATTTGGCTCTGTTGACTAATGAGTTTGCCAACCACTGTCCTAGGAGGTATGGATCCAAAGTAAGGAATGCCAACATTGAAGGAAGGCTCTTTCAGTTTCACCAAGTGCATCATTGTTTGAGCTACAAACATATCACCTACAGCTGCAAAAGAACATCTGCAGTGCCCAAGGTCATCACCACCCTGGATGCCCCAGGCAGGGCTTCATGAGTCAGAATGGAGCAAGATGGAATAAAAACTTGACACCAATGTTCCATGTGAAATGTTGAGGCTGGCAAGTTGTCCACCTTCCTTTTGTTTTTGATCCTTGCTTAAAATGTAAGCTCATTTAATTAGCACTGCCCTCCCATGCGTTCTACTCAATCCTGTTCTGTGTCTGCTTCCTGCTACTCCCCACCCTCTCAATCTTTTGCTCTAAAAAACAATGCCTTTCCCTCTGAGCCTAATCTTCCTTCCTGGAGTCATTGCTGCCCAGGCAACCTTCAGTGGTGGGGGTGGGGCCACCAACTCGCTCCCTGATTCTATTTCTAAACCATTGCTTCCTCTCTTTCCATAAAAACGCCTTTCCTCTGAAGTCCGTGCCACACATCTATACCTCCATCAAGCCTCTTCATAATTGTCAGCTATGCGCTATGATGGCTGACAGGTAGTAGGCACTCCATAAACACTGGCTGAAGGAATGGTTAATTCTTTGAGTAAATGATTGAGTGAATAAAAGCTGTGGAGGACCAAACAAGAATCCCAGTTCCCTCACAATCTCTTGATCTCCTCAGTGATACTTTCTCCTTTAATAACTTCAACCATTCTGCTCATACCCAGAACTGCTCCATGTCCTCTTATTTGACCATGACCTCTGATTTTAGCTCTCATACCCGACCTCTAATCCCTTGATACTCTTGATTTCCCATAGTCTTTTCCTGGCCAAGCTTCCCTCCCTAAACAGCTTAAATCACTCTCTTAAAATGCCATCAGCACCCTCCATTCTCCTTCCTCCCTTCAGATCTACCTAATTCATTTGGATGTGGCTTTAACTTGAAGCCTGAATTATGATCTGCCTCTTTTGAATCTTGCTTGGAGTGCTGAGCATGATTGAGAAGAAACATAACCTGAGTCCTGGTGCTACTGCCCACTGTTTTTCTCTGTAGGATCTTCAACAGCTAGACCAGGCTTGTTCTAGTTCTTGATCAGTCATCTCTCGCACACTTCCCAGTCATTCCTCTCAAACCCCTACACTACCCTGCCTCATTCATAGTGGACAACCTGCTTCTTCTTTTATCAGACACTAGAGGCCCAGTGCACGAATTTGTGCAACAGTGGGGTCCCTTGGCCTTGCCTGCGGGATTGGGCCGAAACCGGCTCTCTGACATCCCCTGAGGGGTCCCAGATTGAGAGAGGGCACAGGCCAGGCCAAGGGACCCCACTAGTGCATGATTGAGGCTGGGGAGAGATGCGGGAGGTTGGTCAGCTGGTGAGGGACCATGGGAGGGCTCCAGGGCATGTCCGGCCCATCTTGGTCAGTCCCGATCAGCCAGACTCCAGCAGCAAGCTAACCTACCAGTCGGAGCATCTGCCCCTTGGTGGTCAGTGCACGTCATAGCGAGTGGTTGAGTGGCCTTAGCATATCATTAGCATATTATGCTTTGACTGGTTGAATGGCTGACTGGTCGACAGGACACTTAGCATATTAGGCTTTTATTATATAGGATGGACTTCCTCCACTTCCCATCTTCTCCACCTGTAAAGTGGGCTATTTCTGAAACCTGCCTAGTGCCTCCTTCCAGGATTAGCCCCTGTTTTTTATTCCCGTTCTATAGCCAGTGTTCCACAGGACTCCTGACCTCAACCGCAGCTCTGGGTATGTTAGTCTGAAATTGATTATATCAGTCTTTCCTATGAACTGGTAAGCTTTTTGAGGACAGAGGCAGTGCCCCTTAAATACGTAATAAATAGTCACTCTATTTTAGAAGATATGCACTGCTATGGATTTAACCAAGCAAATAAAAAGAAGTTGAACTAAACACTGAAATGAATAAACAACTTCATTACCCCTGTATTTTTCCACATGTGCCCATATGTTTTATAACATCATCAGCAGAGGAATTAAAAAATGTAGAAGAGCTTCAGCTGCCAAAAATTTGACTGTTTCATGAAATTAATTTTAAAATGTAGATTTTAGTATAGGAGACAGGATAATTAAATTAAAAATATAGTTGTGATATGTCAAATTTAAGAAAAAAGCAAATAATTAAGCCCATAGAAAACCAGTATAAATTTTAATAGTTCTTTACTATAATAAATTTGTGAAAATACAGGGTGGGGCAAAGTAGGTTTAGAGTTCATGAAATACAGAGATAATTCTTGTATTATTATTTATTTATTATTGTATTATTTTCCATATGAACAACTATAAACCTATGTTTTAAATAAAAGAAGTTTATCATTCCTCTGTTTTTTTAAGTACTTACATTAAAAAAAGGCAAACAATTTTAAAATGGGAGACAGTATTGAATATCCAAAAACCTAGTATCCATCAAATCTACCAAACATCTTTCTCTACTTTCCAGATGTTTCCTTTATGATTTCCATGTTCTTATATGATTAGCTCTGACTCAGAAAAAAAAGGAGCTTTTCACTTTGTCTGTCAAAACCCAAAGTGTCTGACCTTCAAGGCACAAAAAAAAAAAAAAATCCCACCATTTTTGGATAAAAATGTGGTTCTCCTGTCATTTATTCACTCAAGTAATTTTGGGGGAATTAAAAAAAGTATAATCTAAAATTTTAAAGAATATTATTAGTGTTACCAGAGGCGTAACAAGAGCATCTGGCACAAATGGTATTCAATGAATAAATAAAAGAGAACCACATAGCAATTTAACAGTCAAGATTATGAATGGCTCGAAACAGTTTATATTCTTCTGACAGAGTCCTACTCTTATGACAGTTTTTTATTTCCTACTTAATCATCACTTTGTGCAATCTTTCCTAATTATATTTTGGCTTACAAATCTTATTTCGTGAACTGTGATTATTTTTCTGAGAAGGAAAATAATTTGAGGTATTTTGAAATTTAAAACAAGCTCTGATATTTTCTTCAAGCTGAAGATCATCCGACTATTCAAAAGGGATGCACTGTTTTTCCAATTAGGGCAGGCACCTTTGGGTAGATCTGATGAGATGCAATATAGCTACCACTTGGCACTCTATGGAGAAACACATTTGCCTAAAATATAACTGAGAAGTTAAAAGATTTTTAAAATGTAATATTTATTTTTTATTGGCCAGTTGTTGATACTATAAAAAACTACTCTCTCGATAAATATCCTTGAATACCACCTACCTGTCAGAAGGTGGAGCTCTAAACATAGCTGAAATACTGGCTTTTTCTATGTGCATTTCACAAATGTGTGTACTAGCAATGAGGAGAATAAAGCAGGAGTAAAGTCTTCAGAAAAAGGGTTCTGAAAGAATATTCCAATTCTCTCAGGAAAAATCACCCACATCTTCCAATATGTACATAGTTAACTCAAACAAAAAATTTTAGTACGTTCCTTTGAAACTTCAATGTATTGCCTACGATAAAATCTAGGTATGGTAATTCAGAATAAAAGGTAAAGTATATTTAAAAGGTAAAACATATTTAAATTCAGGATCACCTACTTGAATGTAAGGCAAGGTCATTAACACTTACAAGCATCTCGGATGTAGAGTAACATGGCTATGAAGATGTAATCCACTAAGCCCAGGCCGAGGCCATCAGCGAACAAGGCATCCCAGACCACCAGAAGGTCCTGTAGGGGGAACTCTCGCCCAAACAGCAGCCGTACCCACCGCCTAGAGAAAACAAAACCAAAATTCAGAAAGCAGTACGCTTGAGAAAAATATAAAGAGGAATCATTTCTCCTACAACTGTGACGAAATTGTAATCTTTAATCACTTTAAGCAAATATTATATATCAAGAATATAATGAAGTAAAATCCAAGTTTTAAGTTTTCAAATGAATTTTGTAATTTTATAACTAGGCCACAGTCATTAAACTTTATTCCTACTATATGTATAAAACAAAAGTACAACATATGAAAAGGGTAGAAATCTTTCCTATTGAATACAAATCACATAAAAAAGGCAGAGAAAAAATTAAATGTATAGTGGTCTGATAAATGCCTCATTTGTAAGGTTAAGAGTTAAAAATTACAATTTTCCAAAATTTCACGCTCACTACTAATTTTTTTGTTAGACTTTTGCAAATGGGTATATGACAAATTACTATAACCAAACAGAAAATTTCATTGTCACATTTCACTCATTTTAAAAATATTAATTTTAAAATAAAATGTGAGGGAAAAGAGCAGGTATCTATGTTTTTGTCAAGTGCAGACTATTATTTCAAATGAAACAAAGTGATACTTAATTTTTAACGTTAGAAGAGATATGACTTATCAGTGAGGCTATCTTTCCAGGCATGGTTTTCAAAACACAGTTACCTCTATGGCCAGGAAAATGGATATGTATGCATAAGCAGCCAATAAGAATACTGAACAAGGTCTGTATATAATTATGTATCACAAACAGTCACACTTCAGACTGTCAATAAATGCTACCTAAGCTCTTTATATCTAATTCTTATAATAAAAATAATTTACTTTGATATGTTTGTATCAATTTACTTCTAATTTTACATAACATGGCTACAATTTCCTTACACAGCCTTTCTTTAGGAAGCTCATCTAGAATTCTATGTGATTCTGGGACATAGCAAAGAATGAGAAATTCCAAATTTCTGGTACCACCAAATAGTACAGAATAGAGGAAATTGTTTAAAAATCAACTAATATATGTTACCATTTTGCAAAATTTGAAACCAAATATAACCATCTGTGGGGTTAAAGTGAGGCCAAAAAAATTCAAATACTTCCTTCAGGAATAATTACACTTAAGGAGGAATCATAGCTGTGACAATACAGTGTACAATCACACATATGTATAAATTTATGAGGAACCATATAATCAAATACTTAAGTTATTTTATTTATACTGTTAAATTAATCAACAGAATAATTAAATTATATTTTCAACTACATCTTAAATTATGTTACTCAATTTTTCAGGGAAAAAAATTCAATGTCTAATAACATTTATCTTTTTAAAAATGTTATAGGCTGTTTAAAATTTTTATCTACCTTTCAATTCTTATTCCACTAATATGAAAAATAAAATATACTTTTTTATCTAATGTGTTTGTATTTATGCAGTTTAGAGATAAAACACGTTATTTCTCTACATATTTCTAATTCTTTCAAATTACAAATGCTAATGTTTACTGTTTTAAGAAGTATACAAATATCTCTAAGCTAAATAGGTGCTCTTCTTAATTACAACGAATTAACTGGTCGTGCAAAAAGCATCAGGGGAACCAGGAGAATGGACAAAGCAAAAAGTAGCTGGATTGAATTATTTGGGGCACTTGTTTAACCAGTTAACTGCCATGATATTTTGAATTTAATTAAAAAAGGTCCGCCGCTTGCATCTATAGATGCTTATGGTGTACAAATGGTTAAAGGATCTTCAAACTGATAACCATATCTGCATTATTAAATGACTAAACACTTAGAATGTGATCATTCAAAGTTATTCAACTGAGACGACTGGAAGAAAAAATCATCAATATAAAACACTGGTGAGGGTCTAATGTATAGCATGGGGACTATAGTTGATGATGCTGTATTGTATAACTGAAATTTGCTAAGAGAGTAGCAAATGTTTTCACAAAAAAGAACCAAAACAAAAAACACACAATCAAATAAATACATGAGGTCACGGATGTCTTCATTAATTAGATGGGAGGAATCTTCTCAATGTACACATACATCAAATCACTATGATGTACACTTTAAATACCTTACAGTTTTATTTGACATTTATGATACAATAAAGCTGAAAAATATAAGTAAATAAAGAATTATCTGGTCCAATGAACAAGCAATTATGGCTATTTCAAAATTTAAAATTCTGATATTTAAATGATTCCTTCTGGTTCAAATCTAGATGTTAGTATAAAATTCAAGCATCAGACCAGTAAAATAGTACTGTGCCCCAAACTTGCCCCTTTCATTCTTTTTTTTTTTTTTTAAAAATATATTTTATTGATTTTTTTACAGAGAGAAAGGGAGAGGGATAGAGAGTTAGAAACATTGATGAAAGAGAAACATCGATCAGCTGCCTCTTGCACACACCCTACTGGGGATGTGCCTGCAACCAAGGTACATGCCCTTGACCGAATCGAACCTGGGACTCTTCAGTCCATAGGCTGACGCTCAATCCATTGAGCCAAACTGGTTAGGGCAGCCCCTTTTATTCTTGAAGGGTATTTCAATGCTTCCCTTATTTGAATAAACCCATTTAGAAACTACCACTGCTGTTCCTTGAAAGGCAATGCTTTTGCTTAGCTTTCTTATGTGTAGGGGGACATTTTTTCTTTATTTTCCCTATTTTCATTGAAACCAAAATCGCTTTTGAAAAAGTTGTCGTCATACTATCATAGACATCATTTAGCAAACAAACAAACAAACAAACAAACACAAAACATGGATGAAATTAAAACACACCACAGGTGAGAATGCAATGCTATCTTTTCTCCCCTTTCTCAAAGCTCAAACTCTTCCCATTTTCTTGTGGACAACCACACCTTTAGTTTCATCACATACAGTGCAAGAAAAAAAGTAGCCTATTTTAAAGAAATAATTGATATTCCTATTATTTCTATAACAAAATGCCTGGATATTGCTCCAACTTCTCTTGCAACCTTTCTGCTGGTTAGGGTTGTGTTAGGTTAGCTTCAAAAATGACACCCCATGTCCCCCGCCCCAGATTGCCCCAGCAATCTCTACTGCAGCATTGTCAGGAGGGGAACTGAAAACATCTATAATCTACATTAAATAAAACACATCCTCCAAACTACACAGAATGTAAGTCTTCTGTACTTTTATGTATAATGTGTACTCTATGCTGTGCTGCTTTATAAATGTTTCACATTGCTTTATTTTTGAAGTTTCACTTTGCCAAGAACACTGCTGAATAATTCTAGGGTAAGGACCAAATTCTGTGTGTGTATGTGTGCGTGTGTGTGTGTGTGTGTGTGTGTGTGTGTGTGGTGTGAGAGAGAGAGAGAGAGAGAGAGGAAATCCAAAATCTATTATAATAAAAGTATAATATGCTAATTAGACCAGACAGCCTAACGACCTTCTGGAGATCCTTCCAGACAATCTTCCAGACAAAGCTGCAGTGGCGTGGTATGAGGCAGAGGCGGTTAGGGGCGATGAGGCAGGCAGGCAGAGTAGTTAGGGGTGATCAGGCAGCCAGGCAGGCAGGTGAGTGGTCAGGAGCCAGCGGTCCCGGACTGTGAGAGGGCGCAGGCCGGGCTGAGCACCCTCCACCCCGCAGTGCACAAATTTTGTGCACTGAGCCTCTAGTGCTTTTTGTAAAGAGCTCTGTACGTTTGCTAAGTGCTCTATGTATTTACCATGGTCTTGTTAAATTCACTGTAAAGCCAGCTGTCATGCTGCCGAGAAGCAGTGGTGTAGTTCAATTGGAAACACAGGCATTGATCTTGTTAGTGGTGGCATGACAATAATTCAGTGAGTGCAAAAAGATCCAGAAACACATAAGAAAAAATATTAATTATTTGATACCTAGCATGTTTCTTTTATACAAGACTGTTTGTAAGTTGTACATATAAGTATATTAAATGAAAGCAAAATACAGTTCCTTCTATTTTATATGCAATTATTATAGAAAAATTAAGGATAAATTCTCAAAATATTTAAAAAGTATCATATGACTAATGAAATACTTTGGGACCAACAGTGACCTTATTAGTAATTTAATCATTTTTGTCCCAACTGGATTTAGTTCATACATATATTTGCCACACACAAAATTTCCTGTGCTATTTTTGGCTTTCTTCATTGAGCTTAAAAAGCCAAGGAAAAATTCAGTTCTTTATGGAATGAGTTACCAATAGAAATTATTTCAGTAAGCTTTTCTATTCTTAGAAAGAAAAACTTACTTTATGAAATTAGGTCTTATAAGGAAGTTGCTCCTAAAATTAACATGCTTTTATTGAATTTAAAAATATTTAGCAAGAGTTTAAGTTACACTTAAGGGTAGCATTAAACTTTTTTCCTTTTAAGGATAGAGTCAATTTACTTGCTTGATACTATTACCTTGCTTTATGTATGTTGCACCTACAGACTGCAATGCTTATTAATGTATACATCTTATCACTTGTGAAAATACAATAATTCATAATTTACCAGATCTACTTAGAATTAAAATCTACACAAACAGAAAAGACCATCTGAGGCATTAAATTTAATTATAAACCACTCAAAGACAGGACAAATTCCATGTTTGCGCTTATATCACTATTCTCAATGTTAAACTTCTGTGTAATTAAGCTGCTGTCCCCAGGGTATCAGTAGGCTCCTAGTGATATTATTGCTTGGTGAATGACCCATGGAAACTTCAAGAGAAATCTATTTTTTTTAATCAAAAATGTATGAAGATGACCAATTTGACTGAGGTTTAAATAAACATAGCCTTAATCCAACACGGCTGTAGTAGGATTATACCTGCAGAAAAAAAATTATATACTAGATCTTCATGTCCTTTTTCTTTTCTTTTAATGACCCTTTAATAAATTTAGATATTGCCACCTTAGGACAAACAAAGTTGTAAAGGTGTATTTAATTTAATTTAACAAGCAGTGTAAGGCACCTTAAGTAACCTGTGATCATGAAATGATAACACTGGATAAGCATACTGGGATACACAAGAGCAATGTTGGATTTTTGCTTAATTACATTAATTTTTCTGTTGCTTTCTGTTCACTTATATTTTTAAATGGAATATATTGGGGTGACATTGTTTCACAAAACCATACATGTTTCAAGCGTACAACTGAACAAAACATCATCTGCATCATGTGCCCATTTCCCCAAGCAGTCTTTTTCTCTCCTCATTTCCCCTGACACTGCCCACCTCCACCAGCCTCCAATCCGCTCTCTCTGTGGGTATTGCCACACTGTTCACACTGTTGTCTGTGTCTATGTAATATATACACTGAATGGCCAGATTATTATGATGTCTGAACGCATAATAATCTGGCCACTCAGTGTGTGTGTGTGTGTGTGTGTGTGTGTGTGTGTGTGTGTGTATTAGAGGCCCGGTGCATGAATTCGTGCATGGGTGGGGTCCAGCCAGGCTGGCCAGGGGGAGGGGACATGGGCAGTTGCCGGCCTGCCTGCTGGTCTAACTCCTGGTCGAGGGGACAATTTGCATATTAGCCTTTTATTATATAGGATATACACTGAGTGGCCAGATTATTATGTGTTCAGAGATCATAATCTGGCCACTCAGTGTATATGCTTTTTTGCTTAATCCTTTCACCTTCTTTCATCCAGTTCTATCTCTCCCTTCCCCTCTGACAGATGTTAGTCTGTTCCATGTATCCATGCCTCTGTTTCTATTTTGTTCATAAGCTTATTTGTTCATTATATTCCACATATAGGTTAGGTCATGTAAGGTTTGTCTTTCTCCAACTGGCTTATTTCACTTAACATAATAATCCCTAAGTCCATCCATATCCATGCTGTTACCAAAGGTAAAATTTCATTTTTATGGCTATATAGTACTCCATTGTGTAAATGTACCTCAGCTTTTTTATCCACTTATCTATTGTCTAGAGGCCCGGTGCACAAAATTTGTGCATGGGGGAGGGTGTGTGTGTCCCTCAGCCCAGCCTGCACCCTCTCCAATCTGGGACCCTTCGAGGGATGTCCGACTGCCTGTTTAGGCACAATCTCGGTGGGATCGAGCCTAAATGGGCAGTCGGACATCCCTCTCACAATCCAGTACTGCTGGCTCCCAATCGCTTGCCTGCCTGCCTGTCTGATTGCCCCTAACCGCTTTTGCCTGCCAGCCTGATCACCCCCTAACCACTCCCCTGCCAGCCTGATCAACGCTTAACTGCTCCCCTGCCAACCTGGTTGCCCCCAATTGCCCTCCCCTGCAGGCCTGGTCACCCCCAACTGCCCACCCCTGCTGGCCCTCTTGTGGTGGCCATCTTGTGTCCACATGGGGACAGCCATCTTTGGCCACATGGGGGCGGCAATCTTGTGTGTTGGAGTGACGGTCAATTTGCATATTACTCTTTTATTAGATAGGATGGGCACTTAGTCTGTTTCCAGATCTTGGCTGTTGTAAATAATGCTACAATGAACACAAAAGCACATATATTCTTTCAAAATAGTGTTTTAGGTTTCTTTGAATATATTCCCAGAAGTGGGATCACTGGGTCATAAGGCAGCTCCATTTTTAATTTTTGAGGAAACTCCATACAATTTTCCACAGTGGCTGCACCAGTCTGCATTAACTTTGAAAAGCTAACAATTAATTTTTAAATAACTCATACCTGGTAGAGAATAAACACAGAATCAAAATTCCGTATCAAAAGAAAATCAAAAGCAAATCTAGGTTTTTCATCTCTCTCGTTGCCATCTTCTTAACTGAGTTTAGACTCTTCTTATTTTGGTTTCCTTTGTATTTAGTTCTTTTAAAATTAATTTACCCTGAGTTTTCCTTTATATCAACTCCATGAAAACAGTCTTAAAACTAGAACTACATGTTGAAGTATTATAATTAGGGTGGCATTCCCATCTTTAATTCTAACTTCTTGGAGTGACACTGTTTAAACTTTTCTGTTGACTTCTGAAGTCTTTCATATTTAGCCCTAGCCAGTTTGGCTCAATGGATAGAGTGTCTGCCTGTGGACTGAAGGGTTCCAGGTTCGATTCCCGTCAAGGGCACATGCCCAAGTTGTGGGCTCGATCCCCAGTAGGAGCTTACAGGAGGAAGCCAACCAATGATTCTCTTCCTCTCCCTTCCTTTCTGAAATCAGTTAAAATATATAATAAAGTCTTTCATATTTCCATGCCCCCCCAAAAAATATATATGTATGAAAGCCAAAACAAGTGATTTTTTTTTCTAATTTCACATTTCATCTTCTTCTAAAGGCTCTATAAAACACATTAGAAAATGTTTAGCCTGTACACTAATTTTTTTTCCAAATGTAGTCAACTGTTTCAATTCTGACCTCTTAAAAATATTTGGGATCTGCATGCATTTACAGAAAGATTTGAAAGATTTGAATACTTCAACTCTATCAAAATTTGCTTCAAAACATAAGGAACTGAAACTTTGAATTAGTTATTATCTTCAAAGAACTTAAATTTGCTTTCTATGTTCTTATAACCCCTGGGATGAACCAACTTGAATTTGGCTTTCTGGAAACACATGTTAAACCTAATTTAACCTCCACAGGATATGTACATAAACTGTTAAAGGGTTTTTTGTGTGTGTTTTTTTTTTTTTTTTTTACTTTGGGGGAAATTCTATATTCCTTTCATAGGGCAGTACATAGCCCTTTATTAAGGAAGGTTTCTTATTCCAAAAATAAGTTCCTAATAATTATCACCTATTCCTACTGTAATTTATTCTCTTTGGCAAGTGTTTGAAGTTTTTGTTTTTGTTTTTTTTTAAATCAGAACACTAAAATATGCCCTTTGCAAAAATAGTCTGAATGGAAAGCAAAGCCTTGTGCATCTATGTTTTACCAGAGGTATAAGATGCTCATGAGAATGTTGAGCACAGATGACGGTCATGTTTTGAGGCTATAAAACGATTGAACATTCTCTCTCTCTCTCTCTCTCTCTCTCTCTCTCTCTCTCTCTCTCTCTCACACACACACACACACACACACACACACACACACGTCTTTTAGATGTATGCCTGCTGTGTAGATTAGAAGCATGCGATTTCAAGGACTAAGTAAGTAATACCAGGATGTGCGATTTACCAACTAATTCAAATAAAGATAGCGAAAGATGGTAACTTCAGTATAGATTTAGTTGCATGGACAGGATGTGCTCTGTCTAAGAATCCCATTTTATATTCCAACCAGGCACACCTGAAATAGCCCTGAGGTGAGAGGTCAATGGGGGTAAAAGTTCCTATGAAGTAATCTCTCTACCCTGTCACTTACTTGGGCTCCACTATTTGGAAGTCACTGTTGACTATGAACAAGAACATGAAAAAGTAATGTGCAGTTGGGTCATATTGGGAAAATTGATTTTAGGCTCTGTGAATACTAGTTTTTATTCACAATACAGACAATTTTTACTCATAGAAAGTCTGTAAATAGTCTTTGTTCTGTCATTTTACCTTCAGTATTCTGAGAATTGCTAAAAATACTTATTCCTATCTTTACCTAATCTGAAACTCATTAAAAAAACAAAACAAAATTCAAATACCAATGGGATCTTAACCTTAGTGAATAACACTTCTCAACTTCCTCTGCATTGACCTCCTGATACATTTATATACACTGCTGGAAGAGCTGAGAAATATCAGAATCCATGCGACCTGGATGGAGGTAAGACCACAAATGTGTAGGCAGGCTAGTCATATTGTCACTAAGAGTCAGAGTGAACCCATCCCTAGAAGGCGGTATCACAGCCTGATTCCCTTGGACCTCTTACCACTTTCCTATAGTTGCAAACACTCTCTGGGGCTGGTATTCACTCTGTCTTTCTCATTCCCCATCCCACAGGCACCTGGACCCCTCCTGGCTCCTCAGAGGCTAGCATGAGTGCTCCACTCAGGCCTGATGTTGGCAGGTTCAGATCTATTAGTGTCACTGCTCCCCAATTACACTTTTCAGAGAAAAAGGCACTTATAAACAAATCCCAGACAAAGGCTCAGTTCCTGAAAGTTTGGTTTCTCTCCCTACTCCAGCAGGTCACAAGCTCTTTGGGGTTTGGTGTGACATAGAGAGCAAAGGGTTAATAAATGTTTATTAAATTAATATGAATCCTCCTCCCCAGGTCAGCTTTCTTAACCAGGAGTCTTCTTGATCTTGAGCCTGCATCTTTGACCTCTCCCAGGTTAGTTAGCTGCTCATCAGACTTTTCCCTGGGCTCCTCTCATCTCTGCAGGGGTCCTTGGACACACGCACTAAGTCATATGTGATCATGTCTCTGTGGGAATGGATCAAGGCTCCTTAGCTCTCTTGGCTGATATTTATGTGGGGCTTGATAATTTGCGTTTTGAACTAGTTCCCTGGAGTTGCTGATCTGTAAACCACAGTATGAGAATCATTATATAGAAAATTCTAGTTTCACTCCATATCTCTGCAGCTTATCCTCAGTGTGGGTCCTCACATCAGCTTATTCAATACTAGAGGCCTGGTGCACAAATTTGTGCACGGGTGGGGTCCCTCGGCCTGGCCGGCGATCGAGGCCTATCAGGGGGCCAGCCAGCCAGGGGGAGGGACCGCGGGAGGTTGGCTGGTGGGGGGGAAGGGGCCACGGGAGGGTGGCCGGCCAGGGGGAGGGGCCGCAGGAGGTTGGCTATGGGATTGCATAGACCACCAGGGAGCAGCTCCTACACTGAGCGTCTTCCCCCTGGTGGTCAGTGTGCGTCATAGCGACTGGTCATTTGGTCGTAACGGTCACTTAGACTTTTATATATATAGATAACTGGTCACTGGATCAATGGCCACTAAACACTTAATGACTGGGACACATAGCACACATAGCCAAGCCTCTCTTAATATTCTATCTCTGTTAACTTCTACATGCCCCTCCAGACCCCTGGTAAACACTATTATAAAAAATGATCCAATAAAAGGAGAAACATGGATGTGAGGATGAGGATGGGAGAGAGAGAAGTCCTCCCAAAGGTTGGAGAAGGTGGGCCACTTTGAATTTCAACTGTCACTTACTCGGGCTCTGTGCTAGGCCTTAGACTGAATGATATGCTGACAACTTTTAATCATTAACATGGAAATTATCCAAAGAAAAATTCTAATTCAATGGAAGTCCTATCAACCTGGGTTCCTATAGTCACTTTGCATTTTTCTGTGCCCCCCTCTTTTAAGTCCCCAATCAGGGAATGCAAACTAATGGAAACATTAGCAAAATATAATTAGGGAGGTAAAAACAATTTAAAACATTACTAAATACATTTCAAAGCCAAGTATTAATTGTTTTTGGATTATCCTCCATTTGAAATTATACACAGTAGGGCAAAACTAGGTTCACAGTTGTTTGTATGAGAAATAATACAATAATTAATAAATAACAATACAAGAATAAACACTGTTTTGTGTACTCACAACTGTAAACTACTTTGCCCCACCCTGTATGTACCCTAAAGGCACACAATTTCCTATCCATTAATGCAGATACATACAGAGCTGGATGTATTTGCATGGGGCCCAAATGACTTACAAGGGGGCAAGCAGAGACACAAAGGAAAAAAGACACCTCGAGGGATCCAGTGAGGGCAAAGGGCTGAGAGACTGGTTACTCCATTCTGTTCCTGGCTTCCTGGCTACTGGCTGAAGTTCAGTGCCCAAACCACTTTCTAACCAACTGTGAGTGTGCATACATTTTTAAAAAATAAGGACAGATACATGTGTTTCCTTATGCAGAGAAGATTGCCACTCAATGCTTTCAAAACAAAGGCAGACAATTCCTGATAACGGCAGAGATCACGACTTTTTGATTTCTAAAGGTATTATCAAATATATGATCTGAAATTACTCTCTACAGCAGTATTTCTTCAAGTGGTCTGTGGAATATATGGATTAGAATCACCTGTGGAGAAACTCCTGCATGTTTCACAGATAGGTACCTTCCTTGCTCTCCCCCCCCCCCTCCCCAGTATATAATCACAGATCCAAACAGGCAGGCGCCTGTATGTTACAGGTGTCTCAACAGAGGCCCATGGCACAGCCTGAACCAAGCCCGATCAAAAGCAGACTAGATATTTATACCATGATAATTACACTCCTTGCTCAGTGTTCCTACCACTCTTTTATACTCCTCTTTAATTCCTAAAGCTTATCTAATTCAGATATATATTAAAAATCACCTCTCCCTATTAATGACCAAGTCATAGACACAGAATGCACAATATCTACTATTGCTGTCATCTCTGTGGTAATGCTGTCATCTGTGTGGCAACTGAGTTTTTGGAGTAGAAGAGATGGAGCTTTCGGAAGAACTTATTTCAATGAATCATGATCTGCTCTTTCATGAGTGCCCCAGTTACAATACAGTGGTAATTACAGTCACAGGACCCTACAAGATTTAGAGAGCTTCCTTTCGAGGAAACTCATTAATGCAACTATAAAGAACTAAGAACTTACAAAGAAAAATTACTTGCCACTTTTGGTCAGCTGATTTTAGGAAGACATATGAGGTCTAGAATTGTATATTGGGCTAAGGGAGAGAAGAGAAATTCAGTGAAGTCTAGCTTACTGAGGGCATCATGGTATATAATATGTTCATAAATTAATCTGCTCGTAAACCAACTCAAATATGAAGCACAAAACATCGCATAAAATACTTTAAATTTATTTTCATCAACAGCACTCATTTACTTTCCACATCAGCTAGCAGTTTCTGTGACTGGCTGCTGGTGCCGAGAAGCTACAAATCCTGGATTGCCAAGTCTGAAGCACTGCTCTCTGAGTACAGCCTATCTCACCATCTTTCTCATATCCTAAATTCTTTTATTTCCTGTGAATTAAATAAAACTATGTGGGGTTATTGTTTCATTAATTTAGAGTACTTTTTTTTTTCAAGTGTCAAAAAAAAAAAAAAGAAGAAGAACTGACTGCAAAGAGTAGTACTGAGTGATCTCAGGAAAAAAGGGGGATTTAGGAACATGGTGAAACAGTGGTTTTCAAAGTATGGTTTGTGGATCAGTAGCATCAGCATTACCTGGAAATTAGTTCAAACTGCAAATTCTTGGACCTTACCCACCCAATACCTACTAAACTAGAAATTCTGGGCAGGGCCAAGTAATTTTTATTTGAACAAGCCTGTACATTCAAGTTTGAAAACCACTACTTTAAGAGCATATAAGAGAATATAGTCCTGGGTCCAAGATTTACTAGGGAACAAGGGAGTTTTAGTGACCCCTAACTTTTCTCCATAGCAATTATTACTACCTGACACAATCTATATTTCATGGTTTAATCTTTATGGTCTAACTCCCCCATCTATCTATATATATAAAAGGCTAATATGCAAAGTGTCCCCTCAGGAGTTTGACCTGGAGACTGGGACTTCGATGCTCTCCATGACATGCGCTGACCATCAGGGGGCAGTGGGGATCGAAGGAAGGCCCCGGCCAGCAGCAGGAAGGCCCCAATCAGCCCTGATCGCCAGTCAGACCTAAGGACCCTACCCGTACATGAATTTCGTGCACCAGGCCTGTTGTTATAATAGAAGCTCCACAAAGGCATGGATTTTCTTTTTTGCCTTTTTTCCTTCAGCACTATAAAACCAGTGCCTGGCATACAGTGAATGTTTAATCTATCTTGTTGAACAAACCTCCTTAGCCATCTTTATAAAATCCAGTTAAGAACCAGGATACATTAGAGCTGGATATAACTGTAAAGAGCTTCTGGTCCTGCCTTTGATGGCCACACAAGCAATGATCTCGGTGGGACATGATCACTGTTTTTTACATCTGTTACTAAGAACTGCTCTCCTCCCATCTCCGTGACCGTCAGTAAATATTTTCTGTTGTTTCCCTACTGACCTAACCTGCCATGAGTGATCCACCTGCAATCATCTGGCAGGCCAGTGACAAAAGGGCAAATGAAGGTGACTGTCAGCTTGAATAGTGAGTCGGGCAGAAATGCAACGCACTTCTAAATCTCTTCCTTAGGCCTCACTGCCCCTCAAGAGTTTGCAATGCTGAGTTGCCAGTTTTAATTACTTTCTAAAATCTGAGTTATTTTCTACAACATGAGGTGAGATCTTCATATATTAGTAATGGAGATGCAGAATAGGAAAGTTGTATTGATAAAACTTCCCCAACTCAAAAATCTCAAAACATGACATCCTCAATAAAATTCTTTAGGTTTAAAATGTGGATCCTAAAGTCCTGAAATTATGTTTATCAGCCATTTGGTACAAATGTTTTAGTTTGAATTGTTTATAAATATTAAGTTCAATATTAAGGCATGAGGAGACAGCAATTTTAATATAGAAAAGTTTAGTGGGAAACACTGAAGGGGGAAAAAGTTGGAGGCAGGTGCCAAAGAGATGCTTCCTGACTCTGAAGGTCTGCCCTGTGCCCAGAATGGACACAACCCCTCCAGGCACCAGTCCTGCCACTGGAAGGCACTCTCCTGCAGAGCCAGAGGCTAGCATACGTTAGAACTATAGCAAATTAATTACGGGAGACATCTTGCTTAGGTCCTGTATAACGTCTGTAGAGATAACTTGATGATTGTTTCAGAATCACTGTTCTAAGTCTCCACTAAGCCATCCATGAACATATGGACTTATGTAACAAACACACTTTACATAGCACTACACTGGGTGTAAATAATAAGGGGGTAGTCAGCGTTGATGCCCAGGATTAAATAAGCTATATCTAACAGATGTTATACCTTAACAGGCTTGATCTAAAAGTGATCATTTTTAAATAAGTGATTTTTTATTACCTTAATTTATGGGAGTTAGTTGGTTTTACTTTTCATCAATACTTAATGTAGAAGCACAAACATGCAAAAAGAAAATGTGATCCTTGACCTCATGAAGGATAAAAAAACAACTAAAAAACCACACAAGTTAACTTGAAAAACATCAGAAAGTGGTTGTAAACTCAATTTTAGAAAATGGATCACAAAAGTAGACCTTAGACTTCTAAACATAAAAATGGATAGTTCAATTCACTAATGTGGCTCCTGAAAGTAGGCCTCCAGATGCCTATGTCCAGTGAGTGTCCTGTGTTACCGCTTGCCTGCACCTTTTCTATGTCTCACAGTCCCCCGATCCTAGGCCTCACTTCTAAATAGGCACTCTAGGATCCAGGAATAAACATTTCAAAGATAAAAACTATAACCCTTCATCCTCCCACCTAGTCAATTTCCAATCTTCAATGTCTCTATTTTTGATCATAGGCCATAGACAGAAGATACAATAGGGTTGTTAGTGCTGAGGGTTTCCTTGAAGCTAGAGAAAGTGAGTTCAGTAAGCATGGTTGTTTTATTCCTGCCACTTTCAGCTGCTCACCTACAAGCAGAAATAGGGTTTGTGTTGTGCTAGTCAAATAACACAGAGGGATGGAGGCACAAGGGTACTGCACATAAATGCACGGAGTAATTAAACTGAGGGGGCAAAGAGTGAGAGGGGAGTTGAGGACAATTAGGGACTAAATGACAATGGAAAGGCAGTGGGGTAAATGGACTGGAAGTCAAGCTGGAGATGGAGAGACAATAACAAAAGGAATGGAGTCAAGTCAGAGAGTAGCCTGTTGGAGGTGGAAGTTTTTGAGGTGGTACAATTACTGGAAATAAAAAAGACTCCAGATGTGACCATAAGAGTAGGAAGCTGGAGGTGAGGATGCAGAGAAAAACTGGCAAGTACAGGCAGATACTACCTGTTTCATAAAGCATAGTGACTTTATGAGCCACCTGGAGGTTAGCGGGAATATTTCCTACTTATCATCTAAATCAGCTTTAGAAATTCAAATTAATGCTAATTCTTGGAGTATGTATAGACTTTGGTGATTCACAGCAGAAGCAACATTTATTGAAGACACTTGTTTTGAATACTTTATATGTTTCCATTTTACAGATGAAGCAGTTGCAACTCCAAGATGGTTAAGTAACTTGCCCAAGTTTAAAAAACTATGAAAATGCTGGGGTCAGGATTAAAACTGCCTGCCCATGAAACCAAAGACTTCCTATTTCGTAACTGGCACCTTTAAAAAAAGCCTAAGTCTTCTTAAATAAAACCTCATTGACAAGAGGAAGTATACCTTTCTCATTCCAAGGATTGTGGGATATGGCCATTCACTTTAAGATCTAGCCAAGTCCAAACACTGAGTCCTGGGTAAGTCACCTTTTGATATAAACCTCAACATAAATGATTTTCGTATTTCTAAAGAATTACACAGAAAAGAGTCAGAAACAGGGACAATTGCCCTTCTTTTATTTTCCTCAAGCTCTTCTGAGACTCATATTAAATTAGGTAATTGAGGTTGGTAATTTTTAATTTTTAATTCCTTCCAAACTAATCTGACTTTGTGTATTTAAAGCAAACATTTTTAGGGGGTGGGGGTCTACAGATAAAGCACAGATAAGCCAGTCAGCTTAGAAATAATACTAAAGCCTTTAATTATCCATGTATTCTTTTAATCAAAATAAGATGACAAAGATTTAAATTTAGTCTAAGCCTTAAAATCTGAGTACATATACCCAAAGACAAGATAAGCAATTATTTCTTACACGATCATTTAAAAAATAGTAAATATTAATTTTGCTAATTATTTTAATGGTTATATTACTAAACACATCTTGGTAAGTTATGATCTTATCTGACATGGACCCTTAGAAAGTCTTTTTCTGTCAAAAAGTGAAAGGTAATAATCAAATATGGCTGTTACTTAAGTACAGATAACTATTAACAGGAGATAGAAGATTTAAAGATCACAACATGTGTATTTTATAGACAATATCCATGAGTTGATATTTCCATAATGCTGGGAACTTGCGCCGATCCATTCACTATCTCATTGGCTCTTTCTAGTGGCCAGGACAGTAGTGTAATAAATGACTCCAAATTACAGTGAGAAGGGCCTACCTAGGACTCCACCTAGCAGAGCCATTACTTTCAAACGGAGAAAACACGAAACCGTTCCTAGGTGATAATTGCTCCACCTTACCAGCAAAAGGTATTTGTAATGCCTACTTGCACATGTAATTGTTTCAAAGACAGAAGAACACAAATTAAATAGGCATGGGTCCTGCCTGCTAGAGTTAAGAATACAATGACCTATGCGCTATGAAGTCTACACAGAATCCAGTGTGAATTTTAAAGAGTATCAAGTTGTGCAGATGGATTTCAGCTATTATGTTGGAGAATTTAAGTGATGATTTTCCCCAAAGACAAAGAGCTGAAGTGTTACCTAGACAGAAGAAACAAAATGCATATTCATATTTCCTGGAGGTCTTATTTTGGCATAATGAACTTCTAAGAAGAGTTTTACAAGCTGGTAATAAAATGCTCAAATAAGTATTGCAACAAAATAAGGTTCATGCTGACTTCTAGTTTTCTATGCCCTTAGTCCCGTGCTGCTGATCATTATATTTTACAGATATAAATCACCTTCATCTTCACTGGGCTTCAGCAACATACAGCCACCATTTTTCAGAGCTTACAATGTGTCAGGCTTGTGGCTCATGGTGTATATCCATTAACATATTTAATCCCCTTAACAGAAAATGAAGTGTTATTATTCTCATTTTACATTTGAGGAAGCTATGGCTCAGAGAAGTTATAATATTGCCAAATATAGCTAGTAAGATATAGAGAGAAGAGATTCAAGCCTAATGTATGTGTGTGAGCGTAGCCACTAAGCCAAGTGCTTTGTAATGACTTATTTGATGAGCAGAAAGTAAGGTCTGTAAAACAGAGGAAAGAATTTAGAAACAGGAAAGCTATATGCTTCTCCATTTATGAAAAGAATTATACTATGTTACTTTATCAGTTTGAAGTGCATTTGGTTGCAAGTAAGAAAAACCCCCACCTAAACAGTGTCTTAAATACGAGGTTTATTTTTGTCTCACACAACCAGAAGTTTTGGTTCTGCAGATTAAAGATGTCAGGGCTGAAGCTTCTAAAATTCTCTGGCATTCTCTCATAGATGCAAAATGGCTCTGCATCTACAGTGATAAGAGGAAAGGCTGGGGGCCTAAGTCAGGGAAGCAAATCTTTGGTATAGACCCCCAGCAGCTGACCGGAGATTAAATATGATTGGTTAGAATTGTGTCACGATGTACAACTGAAAGTGGGTATAGTATCAATCCCAAAACAACAACAAAAAAGTCCAATGAACTCTAAATCAGAGTTATTTTAGTAAGAAAGACAGGGCAAATGGATATTAGGTGGGTAAACAGCACTGTCTGCCACATTTAACAGGTAAAGATTTGGGAATAGTTGAGTTTCATTGCAAGTGATGTAAGAGGCATCACATATAAATAACTTTGCAAGAGAGAAGGTATATTTAGTTATTTTAGTCTTATAGTACAGGGAGGGTAATTGCCTACCAAGAACCTATCCCGGCTTTATTCCTTCCTAAACAAACTTGGTGTAGTTCAGTCCTGTTTGTTTCCCCAACATTATTCAAAAGGAAGTTGATAGCTAGAGGTCAGTGTTTCTCAAAAGCAGAATTATCTGGAGTGTTTTTAAAAACATAGATGGCTGGCCCCACCCTTAGAGTCTCTGACTCCGTGGATCTGAGGTGTGGCCCAAGAACTTTCATTTCTAACAGGTGCCCAGGGGATGTTGATGCTGCTGGTCCAAAAGCCACCATTAAGAACCACTACTCTAATGAAGACCCCAATTAGTCTAAGGTAAACAGGAGATGATGGTCTCCTTGAGAGCTGTTCTTGGTCTGGGGTGGGCACATGGTCTAATTTGGTCCAATTGGACTGAAAGAAACTACTGTTTTGTATGTGATAAAAGGTTTCATTCTCTTTCTCCTTCTGGAATAGTACAAATATTTTGTGATTACAAAGACATAAGCCCTAAGAAGCCAACAATGAAGTTAATATAGAAAAGATACAGAAAAAACGTATCCTTAGTTGAGGTCCTTGAGTTGCAATCCCTCTAGACTTCAGCTATGTGAACTAATTAAGTTCCTTAATGCTTGAGCCAGTCAAGGTAGGGTTTCCTGTAGTATGTATCCAAAAGCATTCTAATGACACAAAGAATAAACTGAAAGTTTAAATGAAAAATACAATTATACTTTATTTAATGAGGAAAGTAAATAAATAAAATCTACATATAACCCAAACTTCATTCTAGACATTGGTTTAAAATTTTCCTCTACACCGTTTTTTATAATAACTGGTAATGAGTACCAAAATAGTTTCATTTTTTTTTCCAACCAGCCTCTAGTTAATGAGCAGTAAAAAGACAAAATAGGATAATGAAGTAAAAGGTCTAAGTCATTTCATCCACAAAGTGAATAAATAACCATCAATTAAGTTGATTAAAAGATAAAAATTTCATTTTCTTGCTTTCTTACTTCCAATTTCCAAATTTCCTAATATGTCTCTACTCTGTGCCTCTCACTCCATACCTACAGAGGCAAAGGAAGGGAGAAAAAGAGACAACTCATTTCAATACAAGAAACTGAGTAACACAGTGGTTTTAAATTTTATGGAGTTCAGGGATCAATAAAGCAACCATTTCTGGCTGAGGTAATTTTAAAGTTATAATAAAATACTATTTTTTATTAGTTATTTTTATTTTGGGAATTTTTGAAATACTTTTTAACCGAAGACACCAGTCAATCTAAAATTTTAAAGAAATGTTGATCTCTAGTTGAAGAATGCAATGGGACTACAAAAGCAAGGGTAACAAAATTTAAGTTGGCACAGAGTTCAAAACTATGACTACTTATATATCACTTAGAACAGGGGTGGGGAACATCCGGCCCACAGGCCATATAAGGCCTGAGAAATCATTTGGTCTGGCCTTGTCAAGGCATTAGGGGTGAGTTAATTAAATGTTTGACCAAATGTAGCAGGCTCATTTTTAAGTACATAATCTTGATAGCCTGTGAATAATATTATAAATATCCAAATGGCCCTTGGCAGAAAAAAGGTTCCCCATCCCTAACTTAGATACTGAAAATAATCAGACAAGCTGTTTAACAACAGACACCTTCAACAGCCATTCCCTTCATCTATTTGCCTAAATGCTTCAGCACCACCAAGTCGCTGATTACCATTCATCTTCTGTCTTTCCTGTTCGGTCACCTCCTCACAGAGCAAAGCAAGCAGGAAGCCCTCTTATTAGAGCACCGTGCCAAACACAAATGAATTCTTGTTCCGCCATAAAGATGAAGGGAGGGATATTAGCTTATAAAGGACTGAAGTGAGTATATTTCAATATTAGCAACATGAAAATATAAGTTTCAATTGAGATATTAAAAATGGTAATATTTACTTCATCCATAATTGAAAGATATGTTCATAATAATTCATTTTGGGAGCACTACTATATAGTATTTGCCTGAAACAAATTATGCAAATACTTACATCTTATAATTTATTCAATTGCTTTCTAATTCCTCATTTTCTTAACTAAATTAGCTAAAACGGGAAATATATGACCAAAAAATTAATGTCCATCATCCAAATTAGTGTACAATGAATACATCTTTCAAACTAAGAGATTTAAGATGGGCAGATCTCTATTCTGGCCTTAAAGGAACACTGCCTATTTAAATAGATACACAGGGGTTTTGGTGATTTCTTTTAGATACTTATGTCCCTACAGAAGCTCACACAATACACCAATGGCAAGCAGTTAATTCATTAATTAACCAAAATATTTTTGAGGAGAAGATAGCACTAAACAGTACAGTATTGAATGTGCAGTTGTGGTTGTTTGAGGTCCCTGTCTGCAAACTGTGTGGTGGAGACAAGCAATGCCTATGCTGTTTCTAATTATTCCAATTATCATGGCACACTATGAAAACTTGATTAATAACACTGAAGATATTGTTGTGGCAATTAGCCATATGGTAGTGGGACTTTATTCTGTCACGATTTAGCCATTAGCATCTACTTATGTTTGTCAGAACAGTGCATCCGTGACAAGTTGAAGTTCTGCTCACCTTGCTGAGTCCCCTGTGAGCAACACTAGAGAACTGTTTATTCCTAGGAGCCTCTTGCCTGAGTAAATTTTTCATGTGGCATCCGGTCTAACTGGGGACAAATGTCAAATGGCTTATGTGACGACCCATCAAGCTAAGCTTTCTCTGAAAAACCACTTAGTGACTTGTGTGTCAAAACAAACTACTTGAAGGAAAGAATTTGACCAGTAATAACTGGTCATCTATGCTGCACCACATATTTCCATGGTGTGTAATTCAGAGAAATGAATCTTCATATATTGACATGTAGAAATCTGTAAATGATATTTAAAAAGATATATGTATACACACACCATGTAGCAGAATATTTCCACCTGTAATATTTTGCATGACATTTGCATTGAAGTTAAGAGAACTGAGGAAAGCACATACATGGCCAAATGGGAAGTACAGGCTAAGTCTGTCACTGTAACAAAAGAGCAGTCGACACCTCCTGGGGACTTAGGAGCACTGTCCTTTGGAGTCTCCACACTTCCCAGAAGAGCTGAAGGAGCAGTGGGATTAGAAAGAGGGGATGGATGGAGTCTGGAGCGAGTGACAGAGAGGAACCAGCTACCTTCCCAGTGATCTAAATCATTTCATCTAATTCTCAAGTATTTGTAAAGTACAGTTGTATGTCAGTTACCCATAACTGTAGCACCTGCCCTGCTGTTTTTTTGCTATCAGCCACCACTGGATCATCTCCTTGTAAATAAACTCCTGAACTGCAGGCACTGGCCTCTGCAATTTGTAAGTTTCAGAAAATGTCACATTAATATTTACAGACTTCCATTGTTTTGCATAGTGAATATATTAAATTTAATTTTAGAAAAATGTGCAAATAAATATTTTCTCTTAGAAAACAATTTTCCTAGAAAACATTTTGTCTTAAGTCATAATAATTCTGGCTCACATTTATATGAGTGATTACTATGTTAAGAGCTTTACGTGTAGCATTTCATGTAATTCTGAACTCTTTAAAAGTATCGTGCCCATTTGGCAGGTGAGAAACTGCAGCATAGAGATGCAAGTTATTTTTCTAAAGCACACAGAGTAAGTGGTGGAGTTGGGTTTAATTCCAGGCAAGCTGACTCATATTCTTAATCACTGTTTTATAGTGCCTTCTTATAAAAGGTATATAAATGTAGCAAACCTTGCCTGGCCGGTGTGGCTCAGTGGTTGAGTGTTGACCCATGAACCAAGAGGTCAGGGCATATGCCCAGGTTATATGAGCTTGGTCCCCAGTAGGAGGCATGTAGGAGGCAGCCAATCGATGATGTTTCTCTCTTATCATTGATATTTCTATCTCTTCCCTCCTCTCTCTAAAATTCAATAAAAATATATTTTTAAAAAATATGGAGTAAAATCTTTAAATCTGTAAAGTATCAGGAAAGTTATTAATAGAATATTACAAATAATTCTAAAATAAATATTCAAGCTGAAAATTACAGTAAAAAAATCAAAATAGACTACTGAAACAGTACAGAGATCTGAATAGGCAACTCCAACTTAGTTCACCTGACACAGAACTCATTATTGTACCCCTCTTCCTCCCCAACTTCTCTCTCCTCCTTCATCTGGGAGTGGAGTTAAAGGCTCTAAGCCCTTACACCCTCCCTCTCCTGTCTCCAATCCTTGAATGTCAAGATATATCATTGTTTGAGTTGTAAGTTATCCTTCCCTCTGAAACTCTACCACCAAAGACCTTATCTTACCTGCCTCTCACTCCACCAGTTTTCTAACCTGCCTCTGGGCTGCTATCCTATATAGGCCCATTCTACGGCCAGACAGATCTTTCTAAAAGGTAAATCTGATCAATTCTGTCCTGCGTTGCTCATCTGATGAACACTTTAGAATGGCATCTAAAATCCTGTCTGCTGAGACTCATTTATGGACACTTCCCCTTATGCAGTTCTAGTTTTAGTCTTTCCTAATTGCACACTACAAAGTCACGTTCTCCTCACCGCTTTTACACAAGACAAAAATGCTCAGCCTCTTCACTGGATATGGGGGAACTCCTTCAAAAACCTCTATCAAGCATCTCTTCTTGCTGGACCCGCATCCTGTCTGCCATGAAGCACAGATAGCCATTCTTCTGAACTCCCAGTAAAACTACCTTCATGACCTTCATACCTTCCTCTGTAAATCATTCAGATTCACATGCCTTTTATTTACAGGACTAAGTTCTTCTATATGCCATGCTGAGTTCCTTGAGGTATATTTCTAGTTAGCACCAGCACCACACAATAAGTGCTAAATTAAAGGGAAATGTTTCACCTATATTTAAAATAATTGGTTTTATGTATTTTTCTACATAATTAGTTAATATCAAGATTGACAATATAAAATTAATTTTTTTCTTATTACAAAAGTAATCTGAATTTGTCTCTGAAAAGCTAGAAAATAAAAGCATAGCAAAATGAAGAAAATTATGATACCCATAATCTCATAGCCCCGGAACAATTGGATTACAGCTTTCCAATTCTATTTCCATGCACATATAAAATATAAACACATTCATTTTATAATAAGAATATTTTCATGTGTATTCTGCTATAATCTTTTACTATGTCAATAAATACTGTATGCATCTCTAAAGAGTGATTTAAAGTGGCTAATAGTATTATTCCATTGTATGGACATACAATTATCTATTGAACTATTTTTAAGCATTTAAACTTATAGAGTTTGTCAGTATCATAAATAAATATTGCCAAAAAAGCTTTACAGCAAAATCTATGTATATCTTTAATTACTCTCTATTTGTGACAACATAAATAGACCTAGAAGATATTATGCTAAGTGAAATAAGTATGACAGAGAAAGACAAATACTGTAATGATTTCACTTATATGTGGAATATAAAAAATAAAACAAATGACAAAAAAAGAAAACAGAAACAACTCACAGACACAGAGAAAAAACTGATGATTACAAATGGGAGGGGCCTGGGGTCTGGGGGAAAAAGGTGAAGGGGATTAAGTATGAACTGTCAGTTATAGAATAAGTCACGGGGATGTAATGTATAGCACAGGGACTATAGTCCATAATATCACAGTAACTATGTCTGGTATTAGATGGTTACTAGATTTACCCTGCAATATTATGTTAGTTTCATGTGTACAACATGGTGATTAGACGATTATATACCTGCAAACTAACGTAATATTGTATGTTAACTATAAATTTAAAAAAATTAAAAAATGTCATGATCCAAACCCTTTTTACCACTTTTTAAAAACCAAATTAAGAAAGTCTAAGCTCAGATTTCTTTTTAGACTTTAGATTTAAACCTTAATTATCCCTCAGGTGTAGCCCCTTTCACACTTATAATATCACTTTGAACTCTAACTTCTCCTCAGGGGAAGAGACAAATAAAATTTAAATTTAAAAATCATTAATCAAATTTCATATTTCCATATTGGATTTATTCCAAAATCAAGTAAGTCAGGCCAATAAAATAATTCCTCCTATAACTGCAATAGCATTGTGCATTTGTTGAAAACCCCCTTGGAACTATCACAGCCCCATAGAATTCATCTCCATATAAAAGAGTGACATTGCTTAACTATATGCCTTCACCATCAATCTTTCACCCAATCCCCTGCCTGCTAATATACCGAGCAAGTGAATCTCTGTTTTTAATGTGCATGAAAATCTCCTGAGAATGCTGTTAAAGAGTGAATTCTTAGTCAGTGGGCTAGCTGGCGTGGGACCTGAGGTTCTGCACTCCCACCAAGCTTCCAGGGGAGGCAGTGCTGTTGGTCCATGGACCACACTTTGAATAGCAAGGGACACAAAAATGCCTTTTAAACAAAACTGCCTACAATTACCATTGGTTCTCGTTCACCTTTAGTAAAATTCTGCCTGGCTGTTTTCTGATTTTACTTGCCACTCTCCACTTTAGACTTGGTGTCATTTTGCGGGTCAAGCTACAGCTACTGGTAACCACAGCTAATCATTCCGGCTGCAGGTGTAAAGCAACAAGTCCTAGTGACCCCTCATCAGACACTTGGGATCCATGACTCATTCCAGAGATTCTGCCCGTTATTCCTTCCTGATTTACCAGGCTGGCGCTGAAAGATACCTCCTCTCTTCATCCTAAGTGAACTGTGTATTAATAGCTTTGAAATAAGTTTAAAATTAAAAGGTGAAATAAAATACTAATCATCAAATACTAGGGTTCCCAAATTATAGACCGAAACATTTGGTTAGTAGAAATATGATAGTGGCAGGCCCAGTAACTTGGAATTTGCCTGAAAACTCTATCATTACCTTGCAAAATGGGGAGAAAAAGAAAGTGTATTAAAACAGAGAAAGAAAAGAAAAAGGGGGAGGTGAAAGTAGTAGTGGACCAACCAAGAAGGGTTGGAAACAAGATGAGCTGGATCTCCAGGAAATTATTTGAAGCTGAAAGCTGTCTGCTTTCTTTTGGGCTCTGTATATACATCAGGGATTCATTAACATGTGTTTATTTTTGCTTCAATTACTTTATCAGTATATATCAGTGGCTCCCAGAATTGCTTGCAGAACTTATGAAAACAGACTCCTGGACCCGCTTACAGTTTCTGATTCAGTAGGGACCGAGGAATCTGCATTTCTAACCAGAACCTTCAAGATGCTGCTGGTCCAGGAGCTACACTCAAGAACCACGGTATATGCCATTCTGAAGAACAACTTCTGTGTATTTTTCTTTTACTTAAAACAACCAATTGCTAGTTTTAAAATATCTGTGCTTTAATTTCAATGATACTGCACATTTTCCATGTGAATTTTTTTTTTAATCCAAGGGTATTTTTTCCATTGATTTTAGAGAGAGTGGGAGGGAGATGCGGAGGGAAGGGAGAGAGAGAGAGAGAGAGAGAGAGAGAGAGAGAGAGAGAGAGAGAGAGAGAGAGAGAGAGAGAAATGAAAGAGCTACATCAATTAGTTTCCTACACATACCCCGGATGGGGCTAGGAACCTGCAACCCAAGTACATGCTCTTGACAGGGAATCAAACTCAAGACCCTTTGCTGTGCAGGTTGATGCTCTAACTACTGAGCACACCGGCCAGGGCTTTAATGTGAATTTTCAAGTCACATTTTCACAGTATGGTGATTACAACTTTTAAGCTAGTACAAAATACAAGTGAAAAAAGCTTACAGTGTGGTTTTGTTTGAGTGATACACAGTGGTGGTGAAAAACTTTCGAGAGATCGGGGTTCCTAAAAATAAATGAGGGCAGGAAGATAATCAGCAGAGAGCTGAGAGGTTCCCCAATGAAAATTATTGTTTTGTCCTTTCCCGTAAATTCTTAATGTCTTCAGCTGCAGAATAGCTCATTTCTGAGGTTCTTTTTGGCCTCATGAGTTAATCACACCAGGAGGAGTCACTTTAACTCACATGCCTTTAGGAGTAATGATACGTTTAAATGATTAAACAATCAGAAAAAAAATGCATATCTCTCTAATGAAAGCAGTTAGCACACAGATCCATGGTTTATATGAGTATCACAAGTCATTTGTAAATAACATGTTCATTCTAGATATGTAAAGAGTTCTGTCATGCCCTGTGAAATAAATTATATTTTATTGGTGCCCGGGTGTTTCATAACTTTTATTTATTTGCTGCAAGAGTGGAGAATTAAGATAGAGTAGTTTATTTCACCAAAAGACTGACAAATGGCTCATTAGACACTTATGGAGCTGGAGCTAATTGTACGATTTTTTGTTGTTGTATTAATTGTCACTGCTTGCTTAACGTGCTCAGCCTGGTGGTCATCGGTGCCCATTTCTCACACTATCCCTCAGACTACCCTTGAAAATAACATCTTTTAAAAAAGAGAAGAAAACAGAACTTAAAATGTAATTTGGGTTGGAGGAGTGCATGGGAGGGATGACAAAGGATTAAAGTGATGGCCTTTCCCCACTGGGCCACCAATAACCATCAATCCCAAACAGCAGTCACTTCACATCACCTAACAGCTTGAGTCACAGAGAGTCAAAGAGCTGCTTTTTGTTATTCAGATTCAATATCATTTACATTGATACTTTTTTTATTTTGCCAGAGACATAAGGTCAGAATTGATTGAATATGTACTACCTGCATATAATGATTTCTCGTTTTTTACAATCATGTGCTAACGCTGCACAGTAATGGCCTATGGATGAAGAGACAGATGTACTACCATCATTCGCTACACATTTGCATTAACAAATCATCATTTAATTGAAGCCCATCCAACAAGTTTATGCTACTTAAATAAAGTTCCTTTCAATAAAAGATGCCACAATGACACATGGTTGCTAACTACGAGGAATAATTTTTTTTAAAAAATTATATTTATGTCAAAGGCTTAGGTGTGCATTACACAACCATTTATTAATTTTAATTTTGCTTGGAATAAACAACCTGACAAATGGCATTTCAATCCAGCCTACTATGGAGCAGGATCATTCCCTTTTAAATAGAACAGTAACACCATAGTCTCTGCACGGCAGGTTTCACCTCCTATCCTCTTCCCAAACATATTAAAGAACATGACTTACATAAAAGCTATATAAAAGGCATATATTATTTATTACGTCAAAGCTTTAACATTAATGTAAACCTAAAATCCTGCTCCTATCAGGGAGGACTATTATTTTTAAAATATCATATTTAGTTTCCTGGGTTAATAGTTAGGAAATTACCCAATAGACTCGAAATTTCTATGCTCCTTTAAAAAAAGCAGGGGAGGGTTGTTGTGCAAATACTGATTCTCATCTTGGTTTCACAAACATGTTTGTCATTTATGCCTCTTTAAGGAACATTCTGATTGCATTTACCACATTACCTAGTGCTTATCTTTAGTAGGGAGAAAACAAAAAGAGAAGCGGGGGGGCGGGGGAGGACCCATAACTAGCACTATCTCCCACTTACAAAATGTCTCACTGTCTTAAAATCAGAGTGCTTAAATAGGGTAAGGACATTTTCTCCCACTCCTTTCCAAGTCCTTATGTGCAAGTGGTGTTTCTTTGTTCATGCTAAAGGTAAGGACACTCACTTAAAGTCAAGTTCTACCTATTGACAGTCTAAATGCAGAGCATTATGCACTTGGTGGGCAGATAAAGGATACGTGCATCTATTCACATATGTGTACAGACCTACAGGTGACAGTGAAAGGTGCTATGAGGGCATTATTCTGACAGCTTCTAAGCTGACAAAACGTTGTCCTTAATGCATGTTTTATTTTCTCCAAATAAAAATTACCTTTTATTTCCCCTGGGTTTATGTACCTTAACGATATGTAAAATGTTTTATTTAAACTGGCAACTGAAATCTCTGAATTGTTCAAATAAACCTTCTAATTGTTTTCTAAATTGCATTCTTTTAAAATGAGAGCAAGACTAGAGAAAAATAGGAAAAAAATTTTAATCTATACCTCAGTAGGTTGCTTAGGGTTCCTTTTACAGTTCCTTTTGCTGTAGAGACAGGTGAAATTTCACCTTAGTATAGGATTCCAACTAAATTATGGCATACAGAAATGTGTCATAAATCAACTTCAAATACTGGACAAAAGATAAATAACAGAAGATTTATATTCTGACATACAGAACACTCTCTAACTACAATACAATGCAAAAGAAAAAAAATCCTACTGTGCTACTCCAGCGCTGCTGCTTCTTGCCCTTTTTATATGCTAACTCGGAATGGTAATTATGAATCCTGCAAGTTGACTTCTGTTTTCCAGAACTATGAGTTGTACGTAAAACATGCCTTTTCATGGAAACAATTACCATTAATCAAAACACAGAGCGCTAATACCACTCAAGTCCAACCCACCGCTGTGCCCAGCAATATATCAACCTGTCTGTTGTCAAACACACTAAACAAACTTAAACAGACTGTTTTCACTACAAATAACAGGAAAAATGCTTGCTAAGTAATTTTTAAATTCAAATTGCTATCTCTGTAATCCATTCTGTCACTGGATTTTAATTTTAAGTATCAATCACAGTCCAACACAGACAGATCACTATTTGGCTCTGAAAGAAAGAGAAGCAGTGGCACTGATGAATGGAGCTGCCTGCAGAAGACTTGGTAGGACAACGGATTCTGCTAACCTCTGATAATTTAGTACAGGAGAACACGCAACATGTAATACATTTCACTTTTTTAGGGGTTTGTAATGCTTCACTTCCCAGCATGGACTATTAGCATAAGAAAAGAACGTTTGATTGTACATTTCACTTTTTTAGGGGTTTGTAATGCTTCATTTCCCAGCAGGGACGATTAGCATAAGAAAAGAACATTTGATGGCTCTACAGGAGTCAGAAATAACAAAACTATTTCTATACCAAGTATGCAAGGCCCATAACTCTATTATTTTCTATTTAATTTTGAAATCAGTCTTCGAGAAAATGACATGAGAAGTTTTCTATGAAGATGAAAACCACTTCACCTCTGTTCACATAAGCATCAGACATGTATATCACCAGCAAGTTCAATATACAGCTATCTGTATGCAAGGCTGTCATCTATAACTGTGGTAATTAAGTAACTGTCTTGAAAAACTTTTGCTTTTTTCACTATACCTTTTACTTTTCCTATTTTACTCTAATTCTCCTCTTTTAGTCATTCAACCAAAAGGTAAGACCCTCACCCCAGAGACAAAGGCCAACTATTTTATAAATCAGAAAGTCAGCTCTCTTTACTAATTTCTGATCAGTGGAGATGTCAAAGTATTTGCTAAAAGACGATGAGAAAGGGGTTGGGAACAGTGGAGTTTAGCAAACAGATCAGGCATTTACTACCAGCGAGCTCCATTATGGATTTCTGAGCTTTGTAAGCCAAGCTCCCCCAAGTGTAATTACATTTTTATTTATAATGGGTTTGTGACTGTTAACTTCATGTTGCCGATGCCTGTTTCCCCCACACATGCTCATACACACCAATGTGAAATAGCATTCTGTATTTACTACTAGACAGAACACATTGAGGATGATTCCTTTCACTTACAAATCAAATTGAACATTAATGAAAATATATTCATAACACAAAAAAAGCCAAGGCATGCAGGGGCTGAGACAGACCATGTGCATAATTAACAGATCACTCTTTCATATAATCAAATTATTTTTTCACAGCTTTATGTAATAGGAAGACCACTACAAATCCAGTATAGAAGGATATAAGGATGCTACACATAGCAGACTACAATTTTAGTGCTAGCGATAGCCACGATTAGTGCAAATGTAACTAGGAAAAAGGTCTGAAGTCCACCCAAAGCCAATGTGTTCTTATTCAGTTGAGCAGTTTGTTCATTCACAAACCTGTCCTCCTGATAGAATTTATCACCTTTGTTTTATCATTAATCCCTCCTCTTCTCATCTAGGTAGAAACCCCTGTATACTTTACACCTACTTTTAAATGCTTAATACCAGTAACCACAGGAGAATCTCTTCTCCCCTTGAAAAACTGCAAATAAAGATGTCAGCTATTGAGTATATTTGTGGCATCTCCAGCAGCTGCTGTTAAATACCAGCTGGTCTAGCTGATTAAAATTACCTCCGAGTTGGTATTATAAAGATGCCTGGGCAACGTTGCTGTATTAATGGATTATTGAGTGAGCGATGAAAACCTTGGCCAGCTGATGCGTTTTATTACAGATAGGCTTTATGATGTGTAATCACTGTAATTTTTACAACTAGAGAAAATATGAAAAAAGGAGTCAAAAAATCCCCATAGAAACGGATTTAACTAGATTATTCCTACCATTCTGTTTCCTAGAAGGAATCAAAGTACATAATTACTGTGTTAAATATCCAGGTACAGACCTATACACACAATTTATCCCTCTATCTATGTGGGTATGTTATCATCAATACAGACAAGCAGAGAATGCACATGGACATATGCAGTATGCATACAATTTGTGTGAATAGATATTTACTATGTCGTTGTCTGCCAAGCCATGCAATTGGCTACAATGAGATCACATGACCTAAAATACTGTTGAGCTGTTCACCAGCTGGGCAATAGCTGAAAATCCAAATCTGGCCAACTGGACTGTGGTTTGCAGTCCAAGGGACAGGATCATTTCTCTCCCTTTACCATTTCCCTTTAGCTGTTTTCTGATAAGCCAAGGTTTTTATAGAACTCTACCAAATTGTCCCCAGACCCTGTAACTTCCAGCTTATGTTCAAAAGAAGGTATGGCAGTTTATTGGCTCAGCTGGTTCTATGGCTGCTACAGGGGCCAGGACCCTAATCTATCAGTTTCCAAGGTCCTTCAAATGCACTGTCCTATTAATGGTACTTAAGGCTCCTGAATGCTCCCAAATTGTTTTAAGAATAAGCACGAACTTGCTGCAGGCTGTGGCCAATTAAAATGGATCAAGTATAGGATAAAATTCATGCAAATATGTCTCTGGGTGAATTAGGATCTTGTAGGAAAAGACAGACATCTCATACTGGATTCTCTTTTAGATAATCCACAGTTTACAGTTGTATTTAAGAACATAATGTTTATCATCAAGTAGTATCAAGTGTGTTGTTTGGGTTTTGCTGTATAATACTTAACATCAATTTTTTACACACCCAGAATAAAATACATACACCTGTGACTGGAAAGCAATAAAACTTACTCTTTTTATTTAGCAAAGGTACCAAAATGTCTCTGTGAAATTATTCTTTCAGAGCCAGAGGCTTTGGTCAGCTTTTTGTGTACCTCCCATAGAAGCCCAGCGGTGTGTTCTGAGGATGAGTTTTATTCATGCAAGTAACTAACACTTCTAATTAGAGCCACATGTGATGAACAACCTGCGAAATGAGGTTAGGCAATACTTTGAGATCAAACGATTTTTAAAAAATTATTTTATTATACCGTCTTGAAACAGGTTGCTAATGAAGATAATTTCAAAAAGGGAATTCCAGAAGTATTTTGAGTAATAATGTTTCATTAAAATAGGTGTCTAACTTATTAAAGTGACCATGCTTTTGAAGAACCACAGTCATTTTCAATATAAAAACACTGGTATGCTGGCTTAAAAAACTAATCATTGTTGGTTAAAGCATTTGGTTTGATCATGTTTTCATGGAAATGAATGTAGTCATTTGTGTGCAAATTTGATACGGAATTTATTTGCCATTTTGTCCAATCTCTCATTCATAAGGCAACCATCCATAAAATTTCTGATAGCTAGTTTGCAGTCCAAGGGACAGGACCATTTCTCTCCCTTTACCATTTCCTTTTAGTTGATTTCTGATAAACTATGCTGGGGACTGCTGAGCCTCTGTTGAAACATTGGGGTGAAGGTAGAGGATTTTTCCACTTACTGATTCAAAATCTGCACTCCACACAAATTATTTCAACTGGTTCTTCTCTAGCCTTCTATAGAGGCTACTCCCTGTTCTATTAATACTAGTCAAATGCCCAAGTGATGTAACATAGAGCACACTGCTTGACATCAGTAGGTGTTTAATAAAGCAAATGCTGAAGGAATGATGGCTTAAAGTAGTTCTATTTTTAAAACTATTAAACTGAAAAATTCAATCATCCTACATTAATGAAATCAAGTAAAGGATATAAACTTTAAAAGCTAAGAGAAAATGACATACACAGCTTAATCAAATTTCCTTAATGTGAAAACTTATAAATTTAATAGTTAGGCAAAGAGACAAACTTCTGACCAACCAACTGATCAAACCACCTCACATTTACTACTGTTTTAAAACTGAATTTTCCACAAAAGCGTAGGAGAGGAAAATCATATTAGGAGCCGGTCCACCCTGATTTGTCACTGTCGTTCTAAATACCAAGAAGCAGGACACCACCCTGCCTAGAGCTGATCAAGCTCCAGAAAGACAGCTACGTATCGATGGGCTACACCAAAGCAAAAGGCGTTTGGTATATGGGGGCTCAGGACTCCGGAAAAACCATTTCCCATTAATTTTCAATTTAAAGAAATAACATTATTCATCATTTTTATTATTATTTAGAAGTATGAGATCTTAACTAGAATTTTATGATCCCTGCTATGATTTATCTTTTTTTTTTTAATTTAATGAACACTTAGAAAGTGTTTCCTATGTGCCAGACATCGTTTAAGGTACTATGCAAATAGAAGGCTTCACATGGCAACCCTATAAGCAAGGTAATCTTAATTTGACTTTAATTCAACTTTTGCAAGCATCCATTGCAATGCAGTACCTGCACTCAGGTTCTAGGTTGCAATGAATGAAGAGTTCAGCAATTGTAAGAAGGTACAGACAAAATATATTATATTTTTTCTGAATAGTTCTTGTTTCAGATAAAATAAAGACCTTTCCATTACAAACTGATAATTAAAATGAAGTAAACCTACAATACATACCAAATATCAACATTATAAAATTCTACCCATTAAAATACATTTGGCCCTAGCTGGGTTGGCTCAGTGGATAGAGTGTCAGCCTATGGACTAAAGGGTCCTGGGTTTGATTCTGGTCAAGGGCACATGCCCAAGTTGTGGGCTCAATCCCCGGGGGGCGGGGGGCATGTAGGAGGCAGCCAATTAATAATTCATCATCGATGTTTCTCTCTCTCCCTCTCCCTTACTCTCTGAAATAAATAAAAATATTAAAAAAGATACAAAAATAAAGTAAAAAACAACAACACATTTGTAGTTCTGTTCCCTCCTTCCCTCCCACCCCAGGCATAGAGATTTACCATCTTCATACTTGGGGTCTGGTCACTAGAGGAACTGAACTCTGGTTTTCTTCAGTGCCACTGATATGGCTGAATTCTGACAGTGTTCACAATGCTGACTGTCTCACTAGCTGTATTTTTAATAGTTTAAATCCCATTAACTTACTTAGGTCAGAAGTTGTCTTTGATAAAAGTTGAACCTACTCAGCCTGTCATTAACTCTTTTCTACCCAGTTCTAATCATTTTACATTGTTTCTGATGCCTCCTAATTAGGGCTTATGCCTATTAAAACAATTATCTATTCTAAAAGGTCTAACACATTCTCTCCAACGAATTTCATGTAATATACCATTTAATTTCAATAAGATTTTAAATAAAATTCAGTAAAAAATCTTCTTAAATGTTTTTAAAGTTTGGGAAATTTTTTTATGCTACACATGCCATTTGCAGTTTAAGTCATAATCAGAACCCTTTGGAGGAGATACAGTGGAATAAAAATATCATCTGTAGCATCATATAAAAATACCTAAGAAATAATACTTGAAGTACAATGAAAATAAAAGCATTATTTTTATCAGAGAAAGCAAATTTTAATGAAAAGTTTTTAGAAAGAAAATACATATACTGTATATATAAGACAAACTGAATTACTAATAACATGCTACCAATGAGATTTAAGCCTACATCTGTTAGAGGTGGTTGCTGGGAGAGTTTCTGCTTTGCTTGATCAGAGGAGGCAAATAAGGTTGACACCAGCCTCTGGAACAAATATACAACCTTGAACAATTACCTACTGACCTACGAAATAATTGATGTCTAGCTATCCCAGCATCCTGAGACCAGTTAGCCACAATCACGAAGAAAGGCTGAGAGAATCTGTAGGTCTCCATACTGTACTAGTAAAGCCAATGAACCACTGCCAGAGCTCCTATCTCCAGACTTGTTACTTTTTAGGAAAAATAACAAAAATCACCATTTGTTTAGGCCATTGCTAGTTGAGTTTGTTACTTGCAGCCAAATGCATTTCTGATATAGTGTTCCTTGTATTTGTGCTCCAACAGCAGATTGTGCATGATTCTAATAATTAAATTATATCAAAATAATGTTGTTTACAAATATATCATACTAGACCAAACATAGTATTTACCCTGACTACACAGATGTAACTTTAATAGTAAATGGGATATTCAAGCCATGATTTCATCTAAGTCCATATATTTCAAATCTCATTTTTTTCTCTATAAAATACTGTGAGCTCCTTGTGAACAAATGCTTAACATTTATTACAAATTAAAATATTTGTTATATTATACTGGGAGGTATAGTGGAGAAGTGTATGAAATCTGCCATGGAATTAGCTGCCTGTGATGGTATCAAACTCACCAACATGAGATTTGCTAAGTTGAAATATTCAATTATTTAATGTGGATATTAAAGAAATCAGATTGTAGCATGTTAGAAGTAGGTAAAAGAGTGACCTTCCAGATCCTAAAAAGCTGGGTTTCTGTGCAGGGCCAATGACAAAGCTCTATGGCCTGGTGTCAGATACCTCACTCCACTTGGGTCATTGAACATGGTAGTTACATAAAACTAAATTTCAAGCCTAAATGTAATATCATTCAGTCTACAAATTTTCCATTTTGAGCAAAACAATATAACAGGAAAGTGGTGAAGTAAAAATATTCAGTCAAAAGTTTTTATCGAATCTGATAATTTGATAGGAAAGAAAACGCAGCTCTATCTTGTCCAAACTGTTCTGGTAAGTACATGATAGTTCCACATAAAAATCTCCCTCCCTAAGGACTTATCTATTTTTTAAAAGTTCTAATATATTGTCAGAGATTAAGGTAAATACATTTGATTGTACTGCAGATGTTAAAACAGTTATTTCATATTAAGCATTCTTGCCATGTCCTCCATTTTCCGTAATTCTTCAAAAATTACTGACAATGGTTCAAATATACCTTTAAGGTGTTTCAGTTTTGTGGATGTTGACAACTCATTAACAATAATTAAGTACATTCTTACTTTTGTCCTCACATTTTTGTTCTTATATGATCAATTTATAATCAACAGAGACAACTGAGAAAGTAACAAAAATTATAAAGAAAATAAACACCATCCATCATTCCCTCTCAGACATAACTACTCTTAACAATGCTTGCCAGTCTAATTTTCACATAAAAACATATATACGTTTTGCCTTGGCATGGCTATGAGCCTTGGGCTATCCAGTGCCCTTGATTTCCTATTTCCGCTATAGGAGGCTGACTTCTGCTCACTAACAAGACTCCTCTAATTCCAGGATTTGTACCTTCCTGGTCTCTGTTGCTAATCTGGTCACCCTGAGTTTGGCTCATAATCCAACCTAACACAATCTCTATGGATGCCTTAGTTTCCTACTATACTCATAGTCTGAATCATATTAGGCTTAAGAGGTCAAAGCCTGGCTCAGCTTCTTGGTAAGTGGTTAATCTAAATAAGCCTTTATAAGCCTTAATTTCCTCATCTAAAAAATTGGGATAATAGCAGTACCTATCCCAATGTATTTTGAGGATAAATAAAATAATCTATGTAAAGCCATCAGTATGATCCTGGCCCACAGAAAATACTCAAAAAATATTAATTATTAATCATTATTTCAAGTAATTTATTATTCTTCCCATAACTCTTAATCATGATAATTATTCATATGGAAGGGAACACACTCAGCTTTTTCAATAGCAGTAATCCTGGGGGAATAACCAGTGGTGGGTGACAAGATTATCATTGGATCTTCACCTTCTAACCCCTCATTCTGGTTTATACATTAAATGTATAAGATAAAGCTCATTGAAAAGAAAAGAATATTTCAATCATTAACTGTGTTTAGAATAGGAAGCTTTTTGCTTAAACTGTTGGAAGAGAATTTTTAAGGTCGGTAATTATATTGCTTTAATGACTAAAAGTTATATTTTTTAACATATGTTTATATTTCAAATATCGTTTAAAAAAACTTAGTAGTAATACATAATTATAAAGTGATATGTGTTAGGACAAATACACTGTGATATAAATATTTTAAAATTATTTCACAAAATTAAGCAGATTATTTATCAATAACCAAGAACCTCCCCAATTAAATTATTATAAACCACTATAGCAAAACAATTGCTAATCCAGAAAATAGAAAAAAAAAGGAAATGGAAGATATACAATAAACATTTGGGAGATATGAAATTTATCCCATGAGTGTCGTAAAGAGCTCATAAGTTATAAATGTCAAAGCCCAAGTGTGAGGGTCCTTCCTTAAAAGTGACATTAATTGCATATCCCACAGATGCTTATTATGTATTCTATTTATATCAAAGTATAAAATGTAGTTGAAAATATACAAATTCAATATATTTAAGGTGATAATAAGACACAGTTACTCTCTCCTGTTCCTCAGCTATACTATAACAACCTGATTTGGGGCCCTAATTATGTCTTCCTTCCTAACTGGTCTCACTGTCCTAACCTTGTCAATAGCTACTTTAAAATAAACTTTTATGTCTATAAACACAAACATATTAGTTAGACTTTTAAGTGTAAATTACAATTCATTAATAACCTACAATGCTACTAAATACCCATGTTACCCACAACTTTCTTATTTCAAGTGGAAATGATGGAGCTGTTCTCAATGATGAAGTCAAGCTGAAGTCTCAGAAATGAAAACAAGCATCACTAAAAACAGGAAAGCAGACTTCTTAAATTACAGTTTAGGAGTTCCAGAGAAGAAAGAGAGCTCAATATTTATTAGTGAAAGAATCTGTACAACATGAGGACATAAAGAAAACATTCATTGATATTTTTTACTTTGGACTAAATAAATTGTCCTAAACCTTTGACTTGTTTGAGATTCTTTGTAATTCAAATAATGAATTCATATTTACTGAGCATCTACTATGTACATCTCAATGATATCTTTTCAAATTTTCATGTTCTACCTAATTGAGAGATGGAATTTGCAAGAAATATCTACCAAGGAACTACCTAATAGTTCACAGATATGTTCCATTGTTTTAATATAAAGGGTCCGTTGGTTGTCTGTAATACTGCACAACTAATTCATATTCATTAAAACTGCTCTTTGTAATTTGCCTACTCACCTTATAACCACTGAATGAATACATACAAATACACACACACATCTAGGGAGCTCCCTATTTTTCTGCTATAGCATGTTACAGAGTTATGTGGTTAAAGAATATTAATATATTATGTTCACTGTGAAGGGCATTGAACTTACTTTTCAAAATGCACTTCTGAGGGTAGAACAGAAGACCATACAATAAAATGGAAAGACTATAGGATTGTTTGGGTTCGGGGCTGGCTCCATGTGTGTATGACCTGTGCGACCCTATACTTCTTAAAATGCTTGGTTTAATGATCTGCTGCTGTTGCCATTTTTAAATTCCGACTAATTTTTTAAAGGAGGCCATTCATTTTTATTTTGCACTGGGCTCTGCAGATTATGGAGCCAATCCTGATTGGATTTGAATTATGACTTAGTTTCTTCCTCTGTAACAAAGTTGTAACAATTACCAGAATTGGTGGGGATATTAGGTGAAATATCATATGTGAAAGCTATGAGCACAGAGCCTGGCACATAGGATAGAAAAGAGATATGAAATGAAATGGAGCTGAACCAGTTAGTTCTTGCTCTTACTCTTATAAATCTACACATAGGGAAATCATTGTAACTCATAATTAGATAGAGCTGCAATGTAAACTTTTAATACTTACAACCCATATATCTGTGGTGCAATTTCTAGTCTGTTCAAGTGCATGTAGAGCTCAATATCATGCTTCTTCAGCAGATGATCCTGGATTTGGTTGACTTTAGTAACAATAGCAATTGTTGGCCCTAAGTCCTGTGGTCTAGCAAAGGGGATGGGAGTCAGCAGTGTTTCTTTCCCCTAAAAACAAGAAAAATACAACAAGTATTATATTTCAATTTGAAATTAACAAATATGTGGACATCATTCCTGAATACATTTATCAATTGGAGTTTAAATAAGAACCAACAACTAGTCTAAATAGAATCAATAATCATCTTATGACAAATGCTTATAATGTGGAATCATATGCTGATTATCATATAGAGGACTGTGAACATAAAGGCCAGAAAATGTCTTCTAAAATACCTTCTACCTGTATTCCCTTGACCAATTTCTCTCGTGACGTTACGCATTACAAGGTAATTCTGGCTAGAGGTAGTAGTGGCCACTATATTTGTCCATGGGCAGTTTATCTAATCAGCCATAGTACCTAAAAGAAACACTCTAATGAAAACATATTTCTTGTGGCATAAACCTGGAATATGAAAAACAGCAAATGAAAACTTTTTTTTTTTAAATATATTTTATTGATTTTTCACAGAGAGGAAGAGAGAGGGACAGAGAGCTAGAAACATCGATGAGAGAGAAACATCGACCAGCTGCCTCCTGCACACCCCCTGCTGGGGATGTGCCCGCAACCAAGGTACATGCCCCTGACCGGAATCGAACCTGGGACCCTTGAGTCCGCAGGCCGACGCTCTATCCACTGAGCCAAACCGGTCTCGGCAGCAAATGAAAACTTTTAATTTGAGCTCTCAAAACTATAAAAAAGTCAGAAAATAAAGGAAACTAAAACTAGAAAATAAGATGTTCTTTAACTGTCCTTATCAATTTAAATAGCTAAGTAGAAAACATTTAAAAACTCTCCAGACTAAAATATAGCTGATTTAAAAAAACACACAAGACAATTTATATGGACCAACTATATCTTCTCCCATGTTCCATAGTAAGACAGATATAACTGTAACTCCTTGTAATGCTTTCATGAAAACTTCAACTACCCCCTCAAATCTGATATTGTCCTCGATTTTACCCCTCTCTAAAATGCGATTTATAGCAGCACTCATGATTGTCTGCCTATCATTCATCCTCAGTCTACTGCTGTAGCTCAAATTTATGTTTCTGCTTCACAAATGTTGCTTTTTCACATAGTTCTGGTCTTAGTTTTATTCTCTAATTACACATAATTCCCTGGATAATCTCAGTCATCCACAGTGTTTCAACCAAAACCCTTTCCAAAGATTTTCTAATCTGTATTCATAACCTAGAACTCCGAGTGTTTCCCCCATACATTCAAATCTTGGCAAGAAATCTTAGATTGCTAAAAGGGTGTCTTATTCAGTAGGCCCACAACTAAGTTTATCATCTTCTGCTCAAACACACGTTTATCCTTTCTCCATGCATACCTCAACCCATCCTCCAATAAGAACACCCACTTTACCAATTTTAGTTCCTCAGAACCACTCAGGGGATTCTTATATGTCTCTTCTTCCTCAGCTATACTGTTATAATCTGATTTGGAGCTCTAATTATTTTTCTCCTCCTAACTGGTCCCACTGTCCCTAATTTAGTCTGCTTTCAAATCCATCTTCCAAAATGCCTGTGATCTATCTGAAGTAGGTATTAGACTATGCCAAATTGCCCTCCTTAAACATTTTAATAGCTCCCCATCATTTTTACTCAAGAAGAAAAAAAAAAAACCCACCAAATTATTTAGCCTGATTTCTAAGGCCTTTCAATCATTAGTGAGGCTACAGAATTCTCACTTCTATAGATCCTGGGGATGACATTCTTTTACCTGAATATCCCCTCCCCAGTGTTTCCATAGAAGAGCTCCCAAGTATATTTAAAAATGAGGATCAAGTCCTATTTCATTATCGTCTTCTCTACTACCACAGTCTCTTTACTACTTCTTGGCCTCCTAAACTATGAGATCTCTAAGATTAACATCATCTTTTCATCATTGGACCAGATTCAGGGGCACAAAAATAAGGTAAAATCTCTTGCCCTTGTAGTTGGGAGGGGAGGACTACAGAGAAAATAACTGAGAATTCTACATGTGAGCATGACTAATCAGGCTGGTAGAAACCACAGAGGAGAGGAGGAGCATGTGTTAGTACAAAGAAACGTTTCCTGGAAGGGGTTCCATCTGTCTTTCCAGGATCATTTCTGGTCTTAAAATTTGTCCTGTCTGACTGGTATGGCTAAGCTGGTTCAGCACCGTCCCATGTACCAGGAGGTGATTATTCCAGGTCAGGGCACATGCCCCAGTTGCAGGCCTGATCTCCAGTAGGGGGCATGCAGGAGGCAGCCGCTCGATGTTTCTCCCTCAAGGATGTTCCTATTTCTCTCTCTCTCTCTCTTCCTCTCTCTGAAATCAATAAAAACATATTTTTTAAAAAAATAAATGCATCCTTTGTACTTCCTGCATGTCTGCCTTAGTGTCTTTAGGTCTGAAGGATATAAATCTATATCAATTTTTATAATTCAATTGGTTTTTATTCACTTATTTAAACAGGAGAAGAGGAAATCTCTATATTGTGGTCATTTATTATAAAAATAATACATCCAAGACACCTTTTTCTGATTTTGTAATACCTAACATTCTCTTTAAATAATAAATATTTTAATTGTTAAAATTTTTTAATTAAAGAAGATTTAATTTAAAAATTTAATTCTTGTTAAATTTTTTCCTACTGATATTAAATTGAAATAAGTGTTTGGGTTTTTTTGAATGGGTGTTAATTGTAAGATACTATTCACATTCAAAAGGCAGTGTTTATTCTGAAGCCAAATTTTCTTTAAAAACAAGTGATTTAACATTTTATGTATTTTGGTCATGCAGTTTTCCTTTCCTGAAGAACCCTGTGCAGCTGAATTCCATATTGTGTGGGTGGAGGCACTGACCTCACACAGGGTTGCTAACAATCCCATGGAAGACAGATCACTGTATTTAGTCTTCTTCTGAGGGTTTTGAATACACATACTACCACAGATATACAATCACTGGCTTTGGAGAGAAGTGATCCTAAATTAAGCTATTTAAAAATATTTAACTTAATGAAATCATATAATCAATTTCAAGTTTGAATAGAATGAGTTATCATTAAATCAATAGCATATGTAGTCCATTTTTCAAATGCTTAGTATAAGGTTTATATAAACTACTAGGGGCCCACTGCATGAATTCGTGCACCATGAAAGGAACTGTGGGCTGCGAGGATATGGTGGGCACAGGAGTGGGTCTCGGCTTATCCTCCACATCCCCCCACATGCCCCCGCCGCCGTGGCCCCCAGTCCCCTCTCTGCCAGCAGCCCTGCACCCACCACTTCCACGCGCTGACGGCACTGGCACTGCTCGCACCCGCTGACAGCGTGGAGCAATTGGGGCCGGCGCCAGCAGCAGGTGTGAGCAGGGCTGGCACCATCAGCTGGTGCAAGCGGCGGCTGCCGGCCCCGATCACCCTTCAGGAGCAGGGGGAGGTGGAGAAGTCCTTAGGGGTGATCGGGGCCAGCAGCCGCCGCTCACACTGCTGATGGTGCCGAGTGATTGGGACTGGTGCCAGGTGCCGGCAGCGGGTGCAAGTGGCGGCTCTGGTGCCGGCTGCAGGTGTGAGCTGGGCTGGCGCCAGCAGTGGGTATGAGCAGCAGCTCCGGTGCCAGCAGCAGGTGCAAGAGGCAGCTGTCGGCCCTGATCACCACTCAGGAACAGGGAGAGGCAGAGAAGCCCTGAGGGGCGATTGAGGCCCGTGCTGGGAAGTGCGAGTGCCAGGCAGGACCACAGTGCACAGGAGCAAAGAATTTCCAGTAACCACCAGAGGCTTGCCCGGATGACAGTGACCGGTGCCCCACCTTGGTCTGGTGCCCCCGCTCACCTGCTCCTCCATCCCACTGTAGCCGATGCCCGCCATGTTCCGTGCACACCCCCTAGTGGTCAGTGCACGTCATAGCGACTAGCTGTTCAGTTGTTTGGTTGTTCCGCTGTATGGTCTATTTGCATATTAGGGTTTTATATAGATACATAGCTTGAAAGATTTCCCCTGTGCTCAGAATACTTATAACAAAATCTCTTACATCTAAGAAACTCAAAAGTAATATTCCAGATCACTAAGTGCTAAACAGTGAAATCAAAAGAGAAGCTAGAGTTATTATAAAATACTTCCTTATCATCAGGATTTCTTATAGTAAAGAATGCTGTTTGCATTTAACAAATATGATCAAATGGGACAGCCACAACTACCAATAAAACTAGAAAATTTTTCTAACCATTTATTAAGCAGTCAATGTGTTCTGCAGAGCAGAGCCAGTCCACAAACTGCAACGAGATAATGATTTTATGCCTTTATGTAAACCAATGCACTGATTTTTTTCATCAAGCAAGTCTAAGGAAAAACATGTCTGCTGAAACAAGCAGCAAATGTTATAACTGAATTTTCAAAGGAACTAGAAAAGTGGTTCTCAACCTTTCTAATGCCTAAGACCATCGGAAAACACAGATATTTACATTACGATTCTTTAACAGTAGCAAAATTACAGTTATGAAGTAGCAACGAAAATAATTTTATGGTTGGGGGTCACCACAACATGAGGAACTGTATTAAAGGGTCGCAGCATTAGAAAGGTTGAGAACCACTGAACTAGAAGAACTGAATATGGGAGTGGTATATTAACTTCTCGAACTTCTTTGTAAAAAGATGAGAGAATCAGAAAACAATAAAAAGGGATTCATTAGAAATACTTTTAAGGAATATTTTACTCAATGACATATGAAAGAATTAATATAAATATTCAGAGGTCACAGCATCTATGTGTTCACTGATAAAATGAATGCCTTTCTTTGCATTATCTTAGTCATTTTCATGAACTTGACTCAGTGATATCAACATAAGTAGGTAAAACTAAGAAAAATGGTGACTCACATGTTTGTCACTCAGTTTCTTAGATACAGTGAATAAGTTATAAAATACAAAATGACCACTGTATAAAATAATCATGATGCCTGTATTAAATGTATTCAAATACTCTCTGCTCAAAATTCTGATGCTCACATAAGTCTACAAGTTCATCAAATCACTTGCCAAGAATATAAAGTTATTGTTCCACAACATGTGTAGTTCATCACATACAGTGACAGCAAGTTTCTGCTCTAATCACCCTTACATAAGGTAACAAGTTCTGCTGAAGGGAGACTTTATCACCGAGGCTAGGGGTTGGCAAATTTTCCCTGTAAAGAGCCAGACAGTAAATATTTCAGGCTTGACAGGTCATACAGTTTGTGCTGCAACAATTCAACTCTGCTGTTGTAACGTGCAAGCAGCCACAGACAACAAGTAAACAGACAGGCATGGCTGTATCCCAATAAAACTTCTTTTATGGGCATGGAAATTGAATTCCATATTATTTTCATCTGACACAAATTATTATTCTTCTTTTCATATTTTTTCAACCATTTAATAATGTAAAAGCCATTTTAAGTCACAAGCTGTACAAAAACAGATGGCAGGCCAAACTGGCTTGCAGGCAGTAGTTTGCCTTGACCTAGACCAAAGGCATAAAAAGCATTAGTTATCCATTTCATTTTTTAAGAGATGGAATGAAGTGACTGACTAATACATGGTTTCTAACCAGAATGCAATCAATTATACCAATATAAAATAAATTAATCATATAAAACATAATGTGCCCAAAACTCTTAATATACCTTGCCAGAATAATTTGCAATGTTTCCAATATTGTATAATAAAAATGAAAATAACATAATGATCTCTAGGTTAGCATATATGTTTGTTTACAGTAACAGATCATTCAGAAATTTCATGCCTAGAGACAGACTAAAAGAACAAAAAACAGATGTTCACACAAAAGTTTGTACACAATGTTCATAGCAAGCAAAAAGTGAAACAAAACCAAATGTCCATCAACAGATTTATGGTTAAACTAATTGTGGTATATCCACACAATGAAATATTATTCAGCCATTAAAAGGAATGAAGTACTGATGCATGGTACACCATGAATGAACACTGAAAACATTATGCTAAAGGAAAGGAGTCAGTCATAAAAGGCCACATATTGTATAATTCTACTTATATGAAATGTCCAGAAGAGGCAAGTACAAATACAAAGTAGATTAGTAACAGTAGAGGCTCTGGGAAGAGGGAATGGGGAGTGACTGCTATTGGGTATAGGATTTCCTCTTGAGGTGAGGAAAATGTTTTGAAATTAGATGTGAGGATATTTGCACAATCTTGCGAATATACTAAAACTCACCGATGTACACTTTAAAAAGGTGAATGTTACAGTATATTAATTATATCATAATAAAACTTATAATTAAAAAATAAGGATATGAGAAAGAAAAAATGGTTTGATGCTAAATGTGTAAATTCCATAGTGATGCATTAGTAAAAGTAAAACAGCCTATTTGTTACAAAGTTTATCTATGCACTTTAGTTAATAATATGTCTATCAACTCACTAGGATAGCAACAGATCAGGTAGATAAATGCACTTTATTAAAAGTTTATAATAATTTTAAATAAGTTACATTGCATGAATATCATACACACGTATAAGAAGTTTCCATTTATTTACACAAAAATTTTTATATTACCTTTGTATATGTCTGCCAATATTATTAGAGATACGGTTTAAATCCCAGTTCAATCTTATTCCACAGGTATTTTCATATTTTCTTTTTTATAGTAATAACTAGAGGCCCAATGCATGAATTCATGCATGGGTGGGGTCCAGCCGACCCACCCCGATTGGGCTGGGCCAGCTGGGGGGAGGGGTTGCAGGCAGTTGGCCACCGGCCCCACCCCTTGGTCGAACTTTCGGTCAAACTCTGGGTAAAGGGGACAATTTACATATTAGCCTTTTATTATATAGGATAATGGCTTTTATTCTCTGATTATATGTCATTACTTACTGAAATTATTTGTTCCTTCAAACATACTGAAAAGATCTGTACTATATGATTTACCTTTTGACTATCATGCTCGAAAGTAGAAAACCAAGGTTCAGCAGTTTCCATAAGTTGTGAGAACATCGCACTAAAATGTAGAAAAATAATATACTGTTGTTAAACCTTCACTAAAGTAAATATGGTATAAAAAATAAAAATATCTGAAAGTATCTGTACTTACTAGGCATCATGTTCCAGATACTCAGGGTTCAACAGCGTTTTCATTTCCTCACTTAAAAAAATAATACATACAAATCAAAATTTGTAACAGAAGGTGATTCAGAGGTTACCTTACTCTATACTTACAAGCCAACTTACTTAAAATGTGCAAATTAAAAAATTATCCTTTTTTAATAAAAAAGAGCAATTCCATTAACAAATGAAATCCTTCCTTTCTCTAAATATAAAAAACAAATTAGCTGCCTTGCCTGTGAGATAACTATTTAATTATTCCAAATAACAAATACAAATGTGACAACATATTCATTGAATGTGCCTGATCTAGAATACATTGATTACTCCAAAATCTATTACTTATTTCTAAAATAATGCCCAAAAGTATATGGTTACTCATCAAATATATCATATCAAAACATTAACTTATTTTCTTTTAATGACTTCCATTTTTACTACAACATAAATTAATCAGTGACAGCACCTCTTCCAAATTTATTTTAGTGTTGCTTTTACATTTTAGTGGATTGAAATAGCTAAAGCATGTTCAACTCACTTAAAAGCAATTTTTTCAATCATCTATACTTTCCTATTAAGTGTATTCCACCTACATGTTTTAAAAAAGGTAAAACTGACATGAAAACAGGATCTCATACTAACTTCATCCTTATCATTCTTTAAAATAACTAAACCAAGGTAATTAAGACATGGTTACTACAGTCAGATCCTGTAAACTCAGTATAATTTAAAAAAACTCAAAAGGAACTAGACAATACTAATGTGTAATATAGTAAACAAAAGTTAATTTAACAAAGGTCCTAGTCTATGTTCAGCAAAATGGTTGGCTACATTTGATTAAGAAAGATAATGTGTGTTTTCTTTCTCTTTCCTGCATATAACTGGACTAGTCTGTGGAATATCCCTGACAAAGTTTTATAATCCTTTGTTCTCTATTTCTAAAATGCTTCCTGGCTGCCTCTCCACCTCATCAGTTAGGGCAGTGGTCAGCAAACTCGTTAGTCAACAGAGCCAAATATCAACAGTACAACAATCGAAATTTCTTTTGAGAGCCAGATTTTTTAAACTTAAACTTCTTCTAACGCCACTTCTTCAAAATAGACTCGCCCAGGCCATGGTATTTTGTGGAAGAGCCACATTCAAGGGGCCACGGAGCCACATGTGGCTCGCGAGCTGCAGTTTGCCGACCACGGAGTTAGGGTATCTTAAGTTAGAAAATAAATTCTCACTAGTAGCTTAAGTTAAATACAATTACTAAAGTTATTTGCTGGAAAGACTAAGTTTAATGTATCTCAAAAACTAGACTAGAAGTTTCCATAATAAAAAAGCATAAAAATGAAAAGCTACAAGATGAGACTTTTATTTCATTTTAGATTTCAGTACCTTTCTCTTATGAACTGAACTGAGTCAAACTTGGAGAAAGTATCTTACAGACAAGGTTCCCACACAGCTTATAGTAAAAGAATGGGGCATTAGAAGATAGTATATATGAATACAATCAATCTAGCACTTTGCCATTACAACAAAAATTTCTCCTTCTTGATCCATTAATTATGTCTTTCTTTAGTATACATTTAAGATTTGCAAAGATATTTATGTTCCCAAATTTGTCCATAGGTGAACCGAGATTACAACTATTAACTATGTTAATACAACTAAGTGGAATTAACAATCAGCCACATGAAACATATCCAAATGTTGATAATTTACAAAAGTACCTTCAAGTTAAAAGATTTTGAGGCAAGAAAAGATTACAGCAGAGCTTGAAAAACAGATGGAGCTCATATAAAAACTTGCCTTGGTTGAGCAGACTCGCTGGCATGAAGAAAAGCTTGGTGGTCACAGTGGAGGATAAAGACTATAGGCGCTAAGAGCTCATGCATGCCCTGAAACATAAGAGCAAGAGAAATGAAAGGGTGGGATGTTTATAGTCCACTAGTGGACAGAATAAGCCCAGATAAATGTTTTTTCAACTAGTCCCTGCTACCAACATTTCCATAATAGAAAAGCATAAAAAATGAAAAGCTACAAGATGAGACTTTTATTTCGTTTTAGTTTTGATTCCAATTCAAGCACAGCATGGTATTCTGCTTTAAAACATGGAGAGCAGTTCTCTTTTAAATGACACAACAAACAATAAATTGGCATGGTAGACAACCTTGCACCTGTCAGTTGCTTCAAGATCTGTACTCATAAATATGAATTTCATTTATGCAAATTATAATCATGAGCTACAGTGTAAAGATCTGCAGTAAGAAGGGCAACTAAGAACTGTAGACCTAAGGAAATTACACCCAATGTTTTCATTATATAATGGTTCAAAATTAGGATGTCTGTAGATTTAGGAAGAGCTGAAGTCAGCTAGCTGGAAGTGTTGGATAATAAAAGAAAGAACCTTTAGCTGGTATAATAGAAAACAAAGTTTTTAAGTTATGATTTTCAAATTGTTTAATCTGAAGAGTACCTAAATTTTTTCCTAATTGCAACTATAAGGTTACTTATAAACTTACTTAGTGATTTCACCAATATGATTCTTGTTCCTTATATTGGTGTTCACCTGTGAATTATATGAATAGGCAGACACAAAAAGATATATTTGCTACTTAGTTGTCTTTAAAATGTATTATAAAATCCATTATTGTGGGGAAATAAGGTATTCCAAATTAGTGACCTGCCTTGCTAATTGAGATGTTTTTTCCTCTTAAGCATTAAAAAACACACACATATTTTAGCAAGTTAAAAATAGATTGCACACTTTTATGCCTCTGAAAGTGAGTAAATTACCATTTCCCTTTTGCTTAATAACTATGGGTTATCTTTTATAAAGATAAGACAAAAAACTACCTTTACAGGAAACAAGAATAAAATATACAAGCAGAGAGAAGAAACAGCTTTTGCTGGTGAAATCAGAGATGACTTCCTATGACAGGATAGTCACACAGCCTTCTGCACAATCTAGTAGTACTGTGTTATTCTTAGGAACTTAGTGGTTATCACAAAATAATATGAAAGTAAACTCTAAGAACTTGATGATATTCTTACAAAATAACTTATGTTCCATTGACAACTTACTTGTTATTGAGGACAAATTACCATAAGCAATCTTTTTTAGGTAACCATGTCCTTACTAAACAAATCTTGAAAAGATTATCTTTTAGAATAGGGGTGGGGAACCCTTTTTCTGCCAAGGGCCATTTGGATATTTATAACATCATTTGCTGGCCATACGAAATTATCAACTTAAAAATTAGCCTGCTCTATTTGGTCAAACGTTTAACTCACCTTAATGCCTTGGCAGGACCAGACCAAATGATTTCACAAGCCTTGCATGGCCTACAGGTGAGAGGTACCCACCCCTTGCTTTAGAAGAACATGGTAGAGACTCAGAAAGAATGGAATTGTGTTGCTAATTATGCTTTAACATCATCATTAGGGCTTTATTCTCCTGGAAAAATCTCATTATTCCAAAAACTAAGAACCATTATTTTAATCATCAAAGCAATAGCTACTTCCTGTAGAAAACCATCCTATATAATAAAGAGCTAATATGTAAGTGGTTGTCACACCATCACGCCATAATGACCGATCAGCAGGGACCTGAGGTTGCGTGCCGCCTGGCCGGGGCGGGGGACCTCAGGCCGTGCCCCCCGCCCAGTGGGGATTGTTGGGGGACCTCAGGCTGTGCCCCCCGCCTGGCAGGGCTTGACAGGGGACCTGAGGCTGTGCCCCTCACTCGGCACCAGGCAAGGGGACCTGAGGCTGCCCCCCCCACCTGGAGGGGCTTGACGGGGGGTGGGGCCGGCCGGGTCTGGGTCTCGTGTGATTTCGAGGCATGTATGGGTGGGTGGGGACTTAACTCTGGGTCCCGTGTGCCCCAGACTCTGACAGGAGGGAGATTTTCATATACATTTTACTAATTTTCTTTCATCTCTGACACTTCTATTATAAAGAAAGGGCAAAAAAAAAAAAAAAAAAAGAAAGGGCAAATAGCAATATTAAAATATTTCCTCTAATTAATTCCCTTTTAATGTGCACAAATTTCACGCACTGGGCCACTAGAGTGAAAGAAAAAACAAAAAAGAAAAGGAAAAGAGGAATGGATGAAGAAAAGGGAGGAAAGGAAAGAGGAACAGAAGTAGGGAGGGAGGAAGGAAAGAAAGAAGGACCAAAAAACAAAAGAAATACAAAACTATGATACTAGTAGATATCCCTGTGGTAATTTTTGTTACCTTGTTTGTTTGTTTTGTCTATTTCTGATGGTTTCCTCAGAATAAAGTATCTAGAAGCAGAATTTCTATGTAAACGATGAAAGATATTGTTAAAGTCTCTGATCTATACTATTAAGCTATTCTTCCAAAAGAATTACCTTGCTTATGAGCATAGATATCACCATCTCACAAATCCTCACTTATATTTGTAGTAGTTTTTTTTTTTAAATCCTGTCTGTGTCTATGAGGTTTTTGTTTGTCTTTCTTATTTGTTCATTTGTTGCTTTCAGTTTTATAGCCTACATATGAGTGAAATCATATAGTTCTTGACTCTTTCTGTGTGACTTAATTCCAGAGGGATGGGATCGGGGGTAGTAAAGGGTAAATAATGCCAAATATATGGAGATGGAAGAAAATTTGACTTTGGGTGGTGGGCACACAATGCACTATACCAATGACATGTCATAGAAACCTATATAATCTTGTTAACCAATGTCACCCCATCAAATTTAATAAAAAATAATTTTAACAAAAATCCTATCAAATTTCACCAATGGTTGTTATATAGTTTTAGTTTTCTTTAAAAAAAAATATTTATCAATCCAGTATTTAATTTTGCCCTGAAGATTAAATATATATTTTTCTCTCAAAATGAGTTAAGCTAATTAAAAGGGTTAAAGAGAACAAACGGGGCAGAGGGAACGAATTGTGCTTAGCAGATATCTTGCAGAAAGCTTGCAGTGCCGCCTTGAGCAGAGCATAGCCTACCACTGGACATGTGGCGCTGGGAGGAACCAAGAACAGGACATGCCAGTCAAGCTTTGTACATCAGCAGAACTGCTTGCAGCCAGCAGAAGCTAATAAAAACCTGCCTCTCCCTTCAGTCACCGCTGATTCCATTTTCAGACTCAGCCCACCTGCAGCCATATGCTTGAAATAAAAGTTCTTTTGATACATTATGGCCTCATGTCATAGGTGTGCAACCCCAGCCACCCTACGAACCTTTCACTGATTTATTAGTGAGCACTGTTTATTGAATAACACCTCTTCTCCCAAGAGTTCTGAAATGTCATCTTTACCATAAACTTAATATTTAGCTCTTATTTTTTTCCGGACTTTTACTAGTATTCTATTGGTTTGAATACCTATCTAATAAAGAAGGAATATGCTAATTGACCATCACACCTTCACAAAGATGGCAGCACCCACAGCCAATAAAGAGGGAATATGCTAATTGACTGCCATGCCCTCAAAGATGGTGGCACCCACAGCCACAAGATGGAAGTGCCCAGTCCCCTCAGCCCCGCCGAGGCACATCTGCCTCTGGAGTCCCCCAGTCCCCTCAGTCCCCCAGCCACCCAGGGCCGGCCCTAGGGATGACCAAACGACTGAACAGCAGGCTGCATGGGGTGACCAAGCTGGCGGGGGGGCGTGAGGGGCGACCAGGCTGGCAGGGGAGGCAGTTGGGGGCCATCAGGAGAGCAGGGGGGCTGTTGGGAGCAACCAGGTCGGCAGGAGGGGCAGTTAGGGGCAACCAGGCCAGGAGGGAGGCGCAGTTAGGGGTGATCAGGTCAGCACGCAGAGGCAGTGAGGGGTGATCAGGCTGGCAGGGAAGGGGGCAGTTATGGGCAACCAGGTAGACAGGCAGGTGAGCAATTAGGAGCCAGCGGTCCAGGATTGTGAGATGTTTAGACCAGCAGTCGGACATCCCCCAAGGGGTCCCAGATTGGAGAGGGTGCAGGCTGGGCTGAGGGGACCGCCCCCGCCCTGTCTGTGCATGAATTTCGTGCACTGAGCCTCTAGTTCTTAATAAGAACTTTAGTGTACACACACACACAAAATAAATGCTATCTCAGAGGAGATGGTGAGTCTTCTCCATTTTGCTTCTTGGGCTGTTTATTAGGGTCAGGAGAGCAAAGTAAAAGGTGTGCTTGAAAAAAATCAAATAAATATTTTTTTAAATTTTAAAAACAATTTTACTATTGTAGAGAAAACCTGTACATTATTCTATTCTTCCATACTATCTATCCTTTTTTTCTCAAAATTATCTTGCCTGTTCTAAATTTTTTCATCCAAGGGAACTTCAATACATAAATTATAAACAAAATACTGCAATTTTTATTGGCATTGCATTAAAATGAACTTGAAGAAAATTGATATTTTTAAAACACCAGATTTTCCAATCCAAAAATTTGTAGACCTGCATAGTTTTTACAGGGTTTGTTACTAGGTTTTTATTGTTGTTAGTAGTGGTAGTGATTCTAAATGGGTCTTTCCCCCTCAATATATCTTCTAACTAATTATGGCTAATTTAATAAGAAAGATTTATTGTTTAAATGCATCTCTCACCTTCTTTAAATGTTCTCTTCCCTCTAGTTTCTGTGATACTACGCTCTCCACATTCTCTATTTGTTCAGGCATCATTTGTCTTTGTTTATTTCAAAAGTTATTTATTAACTACCTATGATGTGTTGAAAACACAAAAGTGAATAAAGTAGGCAAGCTCCTAACCATTGTGAAGCTTGCAGTCTAGAGAACAAGACACACACACACACACACACACACACACACACACACAAACCCAGCTCCTATTATAGGCTCAGCACATAAAAAGCACTCACTACACAGTGACTGAATAAATGAAATATCTACCCTCAATATGGCAACAAATTGGTAAAATTTGGCCTACAATATAAAAAATGGAAAAGAATAACACTAAATCATATTTCAGTATTTCACATCAATAAATAGGGTGCTCTTTATATAATAAAAATTAATAACATTGAAGACAACTTTTTACCAATTCATTGTTACATTCCAACTAAACTACGGATATTTTCTTAAATAGACTTGGAAGAGACTGTTGGCTTTACTCTCAATTCTAGACTAGTAAAACCCAGAAAATAATTGCAAGTGGCAAGTATACAGACATCTCTAAAGGAAAAGAGTTATCTAGACAGAATCATCATAAATTCAATATGCTGTAAATTTGACAAAACATAATACAAAATAATGTAGTGTCAGTATACTTCTTGGTTCCCAAAATGTGTATTTTGCTGCCATCGACACTGTCAGCATTTCTGCTTGCTTCAAGCCTTTATCCCTGCTGGATTGTTAGCAGTCACTGCACTCCGAACTCATGCCATTGGAAAATAAAGGTAACGAAGTTTTCTTCATCAACAGCCTGTAGGCTCACAAAATTGAACCTGTTCTTTTATCTGCCTGTGTTCATTTAGCCCACCAAGCAGTCTTTATTAAAGTTGAGGCATCAGGCAGTCAAAGTTCATTAATACCATTTATATAATCTCTGCAGTTTCAATTAACTCAGCAAGACATTCTACTACATGATAACAGTCTCATTAATTCAATAAAACCCCATAACTATTAACAATATGGTCGATGTTAAACGGGGTGTCACCTAGTACAAAATAATAGCTTTAACAGCTTGTGATAAAACTCAAGGTTTTTTCTTAAATTTGATCTGGCTAAATGTTCAGTCCTTCTACAGAAGGTTTTTTTCTGTGTAAAAAATCTATGAGATTTTTAAACATGTACAGGGAGTAATTAAGTCTTATTAACTGATACCCAGGAGTAAGCTAATACTTTCTAATTCAATAATTGATAGACTTTGTCTAAATTATCAAGAATCTGATCTTCCTTATTCCTCTTTAGTCTTCCTTAAAAATGCAGAGGGCTACATATATCACAAATGATGGCATGTGCAGTTATTATGTTTTTGTTCTTTGTCAGTGGAAATTGTTTCCATTATTTTAAGACTTCTCCAATCTAGATTTTTCTTTCTCTAAAGGAAAAAGGAAAACAAATCTGTATTTTAGGATAAATTTATTCTGACTTGATTTGCTATCAAATCTTTTACTGTGAAGTATTTTCAAGTATTTGAAAGAGGAGAGGAGAGGAGACAATGAGGGGATAGGCTTCATTATAAAAGCCAACACAATGAGAAGAGGAGAATGGGAAAATAGAAATAAACCTGGGTCATTGAGGAAGAGCCTGAGCTATGGAACTAATGCTGCAAAACCATTCTGCCCCCAGACTTCTTGCAAAGTATGATTCTAACATCCTTAGAGTTTAAGTCATTTTGAATGGGATTTTCTTTTATTTGCTTCCCAAAAATGCTATACTGATAGAGATTTAATTTCTCCCCGTCTCCCTTTTTGGTGTTTGTTTGTTTTTAGTGTTGTAACTTTGCATATAACTTCCAGATATCTTGCTTGGGAAAGCCTTTCCTACACAGATTGTAAAAATATCCTCCTAAATTTTTTCTGGTATACTTATCTAATTCTTGTTTTTACAGTTATATCTTTACTCCATCTAGAATTTGTTCTCTAATAAAAGTATAATTTAATCTTTTCTCTAGATGGAAAGCCAAATATAGAAAGTCAATAAAAATGTCCTATCTTATCATATTACGATTGCATACATAACTAGACCCATCTTAGTTTGTTCCAGTGATCTACTCCCGATTTCCACACTACCATCACAGTGGTTTGATCACAGAGTATTTATAGAAATTTTCCTATCTCCCTTTGCCACTCTTTTTTTCCCCTAAATTATCTGGCAACTCTGATATATTTAATAATAATCCTATATAATAAAAGGCTAATATGCAAACCAACCAAACAGTGGAATGACCAGTCGCTATAACACGCACTGACCACCAGGGGGCAGACACTCAACGCAGGAGCTGCCCCCTGGTAGTCAGTGTGCTCCCACAGGGGGAGCGTTGCTCAGCCAGAAGCCAGGCTCACGGCTGGCAAGCACAGCGGTGGTGGCAGGAGGCTCTCCCACCTCTGTGGCAGCGCTAAGGATTTCCAACTGATGATGGCTTAGGCCCACTCCCTATGGGCTCCTGGACTGCGAGAGGGCACAGGCTGGGCTGAGGGGCCCCCACCCCCTAGAGTGCACAAATTTCATGCACCAGGCCTCTAGTAATATTAATAACACCACAACTACCAACATGAACGCTTAGTGAGAACTAGATGTTTCTAACTCCACGAAGTTAATGCTATTATTACCCTCCTGTAATAGATAAGGAAACTAAGGATTAGAAAAGTTAAGTAAGTAAATTGCCTATGCAGCTAGTAACTGGTGGAGCTGAGATTCAAATAAAGGAATATGCACCTAGACAAGTGCTCTTAATTTGCTAAGCTACCTTATGTACATTAAAATTAATGTAAAGTTTTTTGGCACTAAATTTAAAATAAATGTGTCCAGTTTTTAAAAACTTACATCTCTCACTTAGATTATCACTGTAATGATACTATATTTATACATCAATCTGGTAAGAAGTTATATTTTATTTAATGTCTTCTCATCTAAAAACATGTATCACTTTTCTGTTTATTCAAGTCTGGCTTTATATACTTTAATACATTTATAGTTTTATTCATATAGCTTTTGTGCCTATATGAAATTTATTTCTAGGTTATTTTATAGTTTGGTTGGCATTGTGAATGGGATGAATATTTTTTTTCATTTCTCATTCTAAACAGTGATTTATATAATGTAATTATATTTCAAAGAATTACCATGTAATTAATATAAAGACATATTACTAATATTAAAACTAAGATAAAATTAGTTCCTTGGGTATTCTATGCACTTAATAACAAATGTATTATTTAGGACAAGTGTAATATGACTTGGTTTATTATCTTTAAACTGATCAAGTTTTCTTCAAATTAAATACATTGCTTTTACCATATGAATATTTTGTTATATTACACTGAAATTAGGTGGTTGTCAATTGGACATGTCATAAATTTTTATTGTTAGAGAATTTATTAATTCAGTTTGAATTCCCTCTTGATGTACATTTTGAGAAAGACATAAAAGTATTCAACTTGATGTTTTCTTTTTTAAATTTTCACCTGAGAATATGTTTTTATTGATATTAGAGAGAGGGGAAGGGAAGGAAGGAGAGAGAGAGGGAAGGGAGAGGGAGAGGGAGAGAGAAGAGGGAGAGGGAGAGGGAGAGGGAGAGAGAAACATCAATGTGAGAGGGAAACATCCATCGGTTGCCTCCCGTATGTGCTCCAACCTAGGTATGTGCCCTGACCAGGAATGGAACTGCAACATTCTGATGTACAGGGCAATGCTTCAAACAACTGAGCCACCTGGCCAGGGCTCAACTTGTTATTTTTATTGGATCACGATAAGTTCAAGAGAAACCTAGGTATTTCCTTATATATTAAGTAAACAATTTACATTTCAATAAAAATAATCCAACAATTTTCTTTACTTTAGTAATGAGAATGAATTAAATAAATATCAGGATCAGAAAGAATATCCTATAAATTTCAAAAAATTTAAAGGAACTTTCTGAAGTTATATTACTGGTAAGTTTTAAAGAGTAAAAGGATACTTTATTTTTTACACAGCATGTCACATATTTATAAATGCTGTACATAGAAACAATATTTATACATACAACTCTGAAAAGTTTTATTACTAGATTGGCTTCAAAGATGTTGTTTATAAACAAACTCCCAAAAGTTGAAAGAAAAGATTGAATGCCTTATAGAAGACAATTTGGTGAAATGTCTTATAATAAGGAAGAAGCATATGTGCCTCAATGAGCTTACTTTTCTCACCGTGCAGCTGACAAGCAGCCCTTTGATTGCTGTACTATTATGATACAACTTTGGATACAATAAAGGCTACATTATTGCTCTATCATTTGTCAAGCTGTATAGGAAATTTTGAGTCAATGGATGCCACCTGTACGATATTTTCATTACCTGTTTATAAAGCAACTGCTCGTTTTCTCTAGCATAACAGAAAAGAACATCTGTAAGAATTTTTCTCACATTTTCTTGTCGGAAAAACTGCATTTCAGGAAACCTGGAAAAAGAAAACACAGAATTGAAATGACTAGCACAATTCTAAGAATTACCCTCAAATTCTCATCTCTGAGAGGTGCAAGGGCTGCTTCGGGTTTTAGTGGAAGTCTGTATTTGCCATGCAACTTATGGCATTGATGGGACTGACACATTCAGGAAAAAAGGATGAGAAAAGGGAAATTATTATATCACAGAGGGAAGCAATACCCTCCAACATCTAAATATTTCAAATGTTTTCCATATGCTTAATGTCACCACATGGTGAATACAACAATTTTTAAGCAAAATGAATTATAATCTATGTATTTATGGTGGGGGAGTGCTCTGTTTTAGTCCATTTGGTTTATAGGACAAAATGTGACATTATTACCAAGTTTTTGAAAAAATTATCTTTTTAATGCAAATTCATTTAAATTATTTTACATGACCACATTGCTAATTTTATCTAATTAAAATGTAGACTTCAAATGGAACAAGTTAGTCAGTATTGCTTAAATGGTCTGGATCAAAATGTCACCAGGTTCTTTGAGGTCATGTAAAACAGAAAAGGGCAGACTATGAGCTTGAAAGGGACTTAAATAGTTGTTTATAAGACAAAATATACAATCACAATAAGCTATAGATCACATATATAGCAATGCAATGCACAATGAACAAATAATGGAAGAGGGGGTGTTGTTTAGAAGTAAACAGTCCAATAGATTCAATCACAAAAGGTGTGAACAAGAATTTTTAGAACAGGAGGAACATGCAACATCAATTGAAAAGGTAACCAAATCAGAAGAAAAGATATGAAGGCATAGAAGGCTCAGAGTATTCCAGGTGTATAGCTCAGTATAGTAATTAGTCATCAGAAAGAAAAGTACACAAAGTATTGCCAGTTGGGAACAGGAAAACAGGATAGAAAGAAAAGTGGGGCAGGTCTGGAAAGAGCTTTGAATGCTTGAATTTACAACTGAGGAAGTGCAACAGAGTGACTCTATATTTTTTTGAAATAACAAAGAAGATAGTATTTGAGTAACTCTAAGTGGGAATAAGCTTTAAGGAAGAGAGATTATAGGAAAGAGAAAAGCGCATCATAATGAAGTGACACGGGAAAATCTCAAAACTGAAAGGAAAAGCCTGTGTTAAAATTCATGTTGCACAGTTGCTAGCTGTGTGATCTTGACAAGTGACTGCCTCCTCTGTTAAGTAGGGACAGTAACACTGACCTTGGGATCAAGATGAGATATGTGAAAGCACCACCAGGAACAGTGCCCCGCAAGTAGTAGGTGTTCAGAAATAGAGGTCTTCACTAGTACTGGTGCTGTGGGTGATGCAGATGAATGTGGCTAAGAGAATGTGTGAGAGACTGGAGAGGAAGAGTACCGCAAGCATGGAGGCACAGGACATGGAAACAGAAAAATACCCTGGTGAGCCTTTTTAAGAGCATTAATGGTTGTTTGACTTCAGATTAGAACGGTTCACTGCCTCTGTTTTTGGAGACTTCAGCTGTTATCTGCTTCTTTCTAATCCTCTTTTGGAGTTACCACTTTCCTTATGTCTAGGCTGGGTTCCTGAGTGAACTATGCTAGTGGTTCATGAAGCATCTCTTTTCTGATCCTAATTTTTATAATAAATTAAAGCCTATTTTATCTTCATCTGTTCATTTGACTTTTGCTTGAAACTCCTTTTGATGTGCAACCGTCCCAAGAAACAGATATTTGATCTTTTCTCTAGCAGCAAGGAGGCCTCCATTTTGGGGGCCAGTAATGAACAACATATAGATCTGAGCAAGATTACTTCACATCTCTGCATAAACCTTAATGTCATGCCCTCCAGACAGTCCCTAAGCAGGATGGGAGTTCAACTGGGACAAGTGACCATAGCTGCTAAAGAAGGGAAAACTAACCTGAACATAGATTCAGAGAAGAATATGTAGCACAGAAGTCAAAGAAGTTCCAGAAAGATGTCAAATGCACCCAAGTAGGAAAGAAACACAAAAACTTTTAATATGGTTTATATGGGACAAAAGAAAATTGCTAAAGCCCTTAGAAAGTCAAATATCCAAAAATAATCAGGAAAGGTAAGTAATTAATAAAATAAACTGTCCAGAAATTTCTTGGAAAAACTTAGTCACTAAGTTAAAACTAGAATAATCCTTCTGAGAAGCTCCATGCCCCGTGATTAAGATCATGTGGCTAAATGATTTTGTGTGTCCTTTCCTTAACTATTCTTTGCAAATTATCTATGTACACTGTTAAAACTAAATCCTGTGTAGCTGCTACAATCTGAATGAATTATGGGGAAAAGTGCTAAAAACTACAATATTTACTTTGTAACAAATACCTATGAGTTATATAGTAAGAGTTTAATACCTAATTGCTAAAAATGTAAATTACGTACCAATTCTTAGTTTCATTTAAATGCCTACTATCCACTTGCAAGATTAAAAACCAGAGATCTACAAGAATTAAATTGCAGGAAGGTAATTTAAATTACCCACTTTTAGCAAATACCCAATAAACTGAAAATGTGTATTAGTCAGACATAGCATCCCTATGCAATTAACACACCATCTACAATTCTACTCAACAATGCTAAAGTATCCATTTATGAAGTTTCATGACACCCTCTTTATTTAGAAAAGCATGATTGTTCTCTAAATCCTGATGAAGAATCCATAGCATCAAATAAGTAAGGTAGAAAGATACAGAAAAGTTCTAAAAAAATTAAAAGTTTCTAGTATTTCAGAATTTGGAAAAAGAACTTACATCCAGACAAGTTTTAAAACTCAAAAGAGTCTCTGAAGATAATCCAGCTAAACTGAGAAGTTAACAATTAAGTGCACTAAAGCAGAGAGATTAATACCTGCCCCAATGCATCTGGGTAGATAACAGGGTAGCAATACTTCCCAACTGCTTCACTAATCTATATATATAAAAGCCTACTCGACCAAACGACTGGAAAGACTGGTCACTATGACACGCACTGACCATCAGGGGGCAGGCATTCAACACAGGAGCTTCACCCCTGGTGGTCATTGTACTCCCACAGGGGGAACGCCGCTCAGCCAGAAGCCCTGAGCCGGGCTCATGGCTGGCAAGCGCAGTGGCAGTGGTGGGAGCAGGCCTAAGCCGTCAGTCAGACATCCCCTGAGGGCTCCCGGACTGCGAGAGGGCACAGGTCGGGCTGAGGGATGCCCCCTGCCGCGCACCCAAGTACACAAATTTCGTGCACCAGGCCTCTAGTATTTCCTATAAACTGGTAGTTAGGTCTAGAGATCTAACCAGATTCAGGCTCAACTGTCAACAAAGTTCTTTATAGGCAGCATGATGTTTTTAGTACATGTTTACAAATTCTTTGGCATGCTTTCCATAAAAAAGGTGAGTCAAACTCCCCTCCATTTGAATATGTGTTGGCCTTCATGATGGCTTTTCCCAGAGAACGCAGCATAAGGGATGCTGTTACATAGTTCTGCCTGGTTCTCCATCCGGACACATCGTTGGAACCCAGACACCATGCTGCTAGGAAAAGAAGCAGCTACATGGAAGGGCTGTGTAGAGGTATTGTAGACATAGCTCCAGAGAAGGTCTTTGCTGAGACCATGTACATGAGCAAGTGTTCAGAAATTCTAGCCCCTGACCTTCAAGCTGGCCTAGCCAACACCACGTGGAACAGAGGCAAACTGTCCTGCTCACATCTACCCAAGTTATAGATTCATCAACAAAATAAATTATGCTGTTGTTTTAAGCTTTGGGGTGGCTTACAGTGCAGCAATATATAACTGGTATAGTCGGTGTTGTGCAATTCTATCAGGAGGCATGTACTGTTAACTTATCTCTCCTTTTATGATGCTAGCAACCACGGATGAGTGTTGCCTAGGTCCATTAATTCACTAAAGGTTATAAAATGATAAGACTATAATTTTATCATTTTTCCCTTTATTGTCTAATATATATATATAAATAAAAATTCCCCTTCATCAATATTTAGTTATACTTAAGTACAGATCATCATAATTTTGGAAAATATTATTGATTTCCAATAATTTACTCATGAATACTTGTGGACATAAAAGATCTATAAATGACAGAATGGCCGCTAATTCTGTCACGAAAGTTGTTTATGACAACCAGACTATTCGATTTCTCCTTCAGATACCTTCTCATGTGACTGCAGTGTATGGGAGTGAATCAGGAAGTGAGAGATAGCGGACAACTAAACACCAACTCTAGAGCCCAATAACCAGGATCCCAGGTACCTGATGAGAGTTAACTAGAAAGCAATTGTCTTCATAAAACAGAAAGACAATAAAGGGAAGCCAGGCAAATATCTGGGCTGTCTATAATGAAGAGTTTCTCAGACAACAAAGAGACAAAAAGAGTATTTCCTAAGCAAGAAAAGGGTTAAGAAAAGAGTGAAATGATAAAGGGCTTTGTCACTGCATTATAGTACATAATTAGGTAATTAGAAGTATTAAAACAGACAAAGCATTGGGCCCAGATGAATTACTGAAGATGCAAGTATTCAATAAGATGCCCCAAGGGAGGAAGTAAAGCCCTTGGTGAAGGTTTACAATCATGCAGTAGGACAGAGAAGCACAGAAGGACTTGGAGGAACAATAACCGATCTTATGCCCATACTTCAAAAATAGAATTCCAAAGCAAGCATTCATCCAAAATTTAAAATGAGTGGATGAAAACTCCCTAGAATACTATTAAACACCAAAATAACTATAATACATTACTCTGGTTTATTGTTTTATTATAGAAAAACTGAAAAATCAAGCAAAAACCATACAGGAACAGTTTGCTATAGAATGAACACAGACACTCCGGATACTTTTTCTTTCTGTGCTCCCTCTACTTTGGTTGATGATTTCACCATTCTCCCCATTCAACCAAATCTGCTTTCTCGTCTTCCCAGGCACACAGCTGGATTTAATTCCCCAGTGTCCTTTTCAGGTAGCTGTGGCCCTGCCTGTGAGGGCCCATAGACCTTTCCCCTTACAGCTGGATAGAATGGAAAAGGGTCATCTGGGCGGCCTGGGAAGCTACATGTGGACTGTGGTTATTTTAAAAATATATCTGAAAATTCTTGGATCACTTGGTCTGGGGAAAGTATCCCTTGGAGACAGACACTTAAGCAGTCCCATGGAGAGACCCACAAGGAGAGAAAGCCATACTGGTTCTCCAGCCTGGTCAGGCCTTTCAGATTACTGCAGCTCCAGCTGAAACGTGACTGCAATTTCTTGAGACTCCTAAGCCAGAAGCTTCCAGCTAAGCTGCTCCCAAACTCCTAACAGCAAGTATGAAATAAATAATTATTGTTTCGAGTTACTAAGTTTTGGTTAACTTATATAGTAGCAATAGATAACTAACATAGGTTTTGATACCTGAAATTGGGGTATTGCTAAAATGCATAAGATATGTGATAGATCTGTCTATGGACTGAACAGAAGCTCCAAGGACCTTGCATCAAGCATCAGTGAAAGACTAAAGGGTGTGAATGAGATTGTGAGCAAAAGACAGACCCAGCCCAGGAGGAGCTGGCTGCCAGAGAAGGCTTAAATAAAAGTGGGGTGTGGATGAAAGGGGCCACATGCTAACCTGACAAGCTCAGCGGATGCCTGCATGGTGGTCTTTCAAACTCAAAGACCTAAAGTAACCACAAAAGATGGTCTGAAATTAAACTTTAACTAAAAGCAGTTATGGTGGGTAGTTATGTCCTAGGCCAGTATCTTCACTGACAAGGTCAACCTTTACCTTAACTGAGCCTATCTGTCTTTTTGCATCTATGATAACATACCCTTGAAATGTCTGCATAACTTGTAATTTCCCTTTTTCAGGACCCCTTGGGGGACAACCTAATGTGCCTGGGTGCCAGGACAGATAACACAGATTCCTTCATTGTTATGTTAATTGTTGACTGTTATCTATCCTGCACCCCCCTAAGTATGTGTCTATCATTTTACTTTTTATCCAATCCCAGAGGTTTCCCCTTTGCTTCCTCCCGCCTCTCTAATCTATCACCAATGAATTTAATGTAACCTACCTATGTCCCCTCCTTTGCAATGTATAAAAATAGATGGAAAAAAACACCATTCTCTGGAGCATTATCCCAATCCGTTGAGATACTGCTTCCCAGCAATTGTCTACAGTTTGGCTCAAATAAACTCACAAAAATTCTTTACAGGTTTGAATGCTTTTATGGTAACAGGGGAAAACATACAGGGAAAACGTCCCTTATTATGTAGTGGCAACATGGCAATCCTTAACTATAAGGAAAATAGAAAACATACCTAATAAACTGGGGATCTGACTAAGGAGCAATCCAGCCGGAGTGTTGAAGGTGCTGCCTGGTTTATACCTATTACTTATAGTAGAATGAAAGAAGCAAAGGAAGAACAGCACAACAAAAAGGAGCTAGGACTTGCTGGGTTTAAAATAAAACATTTTCTCATTCTCAGCCTCTCTATCAGCAATTTGTGCTAATATTAAGACATTGCTTTTGGGAAAATATCAAATCTAAAAACAAAACTAAGGATGTGAATGTTAAATCCTTTGTTAAGATCTCAGTAAAGGGATGCCTTAGAGCAGGGGTCGCCAACCTTTTGGACCTCACGGACCACTAGTGGTCCACGGACCACCAGTTGGCGACTGCTGCCTTCGAGAGCCTTTCTGTCTGACAAGATGCCCTGTGAAGATTTAAAAAGCATGCCTCTCAGAGCCTTCAGCACTTAGATGTCAGGGATGTTACTAAACATCCAACACCGCACCCACAGCCGCTCACAACAAATAATTAATTGGTCCATAATGTCAATAATCAATCCCAAGGTTAAGAAACTCTGCATTAGAGTACATGAACCCAGAAGGCAGAAACAGCATCTACTTATTTAGTATTTAATCGCCACCTCCTTCTGAATAAGATTTGAGGTAAGTCACTCATGTTTCTCTCTCCTGTTTTCTTCTCAGAGTGCTTTGCATACAGAAGGTATCTGATAAATTGAAAAAGCGCTAAATCCAAGTAAACAAGGTTGACATAAAGTATGATAGAGTAGTGAGTAGTAAGACATATAGAGTGTGAGGTGTTACTTCTATTTTGGCCATTAACAAGTTATATTTTCCCCAGTCATATGCTTTCTGAACTTTAACTTTCCACATTTGCAAAATAAAAGGATTTACCACTAGATGACTACCAGTGACACAAATGCCTTATTATGGGTGCCAGGCACTAGGAAAAATGAAGATACAAAACATAACAACTAAGTACTCAAAAAATTTAGGAGAGAAAATAGACAATTTACAGGTATTTCTAAGGAAAGAAAATTAAAATAAAATGTGCATGATCTATAAAAGAATAGAAGAGACACAATTTCTTTATGAAAATCCTTAACTTATAGCACGGTAGCTCGTACAGTAATTTCTCAAGTAGTATTTGTTGAATGAATACATAAATTGACAAATCTACCAACATATAAACCAATGAAAAATTAAAATTAAAACTATGGACAGAGGGACTGGAGGTAGGGAGCTGAAGTATAAGAAAGGTCAGGTCAGAGCACTGCAGTCTGTTTCTGTAGTTAAAGACAAGAGAAACATATAGCTTTCATAGGCCATAAACTGGGGGCGAACACTGATTTTAAAAAGGCAAAGGAAAGAAAGTAGGAATCTTTTGTGACTCTAAGTGGTAGAATATAGCTGAGGAGGATCATAGAAGAATCTCCCTAAATGGAAGGTAGGAATTCGAAATCACCAGACAGGTGAGAAGATGAAGCGGAAGGGTTGGGATAGCAGGAGATATCAAACAGTGCAGGAGAAAGGGCAGGTGGGGCTGGAGTTTCAGAAGGCTGTATCTGTCACCCTGGAAATAGAGGTTTCCATCAAACATTCTTTCTAGTTCTCCAATGCCCTGAGCTACAGAGCAAGCCCTCTCTCCCACTGACTCCCCTTCTCAAAAACAACCCACTTTCAATTCATAAAGGTGAAAAACCAGGGAAATATATAATGTACAGCGTGTTCCAAAAAATGTATACACAACGTCTATAGATTCTATTACATTTTGAAAACGAAATGTATTTTAAACACTGCCTTTATAATAATTCAAAGTGTGTATCCATTTTGGGACACCCTGTATGTATGTGTATATACATACATATGTATTTTAAGTGAAACACTCATTTACCCTTGAAGTAATAAAGTTGTTTCAATTCCAAATCTGCATCAAGTTCTCAGAAGGCTGTCATACTGTGAACTGGCTATGCCTATCAGGACTATTTCAGGATGGGGCACTACTTTACCGCCTAGCACACTTTACTTTTTTTTTTTTTTTTTTTTTTTTTTTAATATTTTTATTGAGGTATTATATGTGTACATATCTTACTATTACCCCCCCCCTCCCCACACCCACACATGCCCTCCCCCCCAGAGTTTTGCGTCCATTGTTTATGCTTATATGCATGCATACAAGTCCTTCGTTTGATTTCATAACTCCCCCACCTTTCCCAAACTTTCCCCCTGTACTTTGAAAGTCTGTTTGATGCTTTACTGTCTCTGTATCTATCTTTTTGTTCACCATTTTATAATGTTCTTTACTATCCCTAAATGAGTGAGATCATGTGGTATTTTTCTTTCATTGACTGGCTTATTTCACTTAGCATAATGTTCTCCAATTCCATCCAGGTTGCTGCAAATGATGAGAATTCCTTCTTTTTTATGGCAGCATAGTATTCCATTGTGTAGATGTACCACAGTTTTCCGATCCAGTCATCTGCTGATGGGCACCTAGGCTGTTTCCAAATCTTAGCTATTGTAAATTGTGCTGCTATGAACATAGTGGTGCATATATCCTTTCTGATTGGTGTTTCTAGTTTCTTCGGATATATTCCCAGGAGTGGGATTACTGGGTCAAATGGGAGATCCATTTTCAGTTTTTTGAGGAAACTCCATACTGTTCTCCACAGTGGCTGCACCAGTCTGCATTCCCACCAGCAGTGCACGAGGGTTCCTTTTTCTCCGCATCCTCGCCAACACTTGTTGTTTGTTGATTTGTTGATGATAGCCATTCTGACAGGTGTGAGATGGTACCTCATTGTTGTTTTGATTTGCATCTCTCGGATAATAAGTGACTTTGAACATGTTTTCATGTGTCTCTTGGCCTTCCTTCTGTCTTCTTTTGAAAATATTCTGTTTAGGTCTGTTGCCCATTTTTTTATTGGATCATTTATCTTCCTCTTATTGAGTTGCATAAGCTGCCTGTAGATGTTGGAGATTAAACCTTTATCAGTGATAGCATTTGCAAATATGTTTTCCCATGCAGTGGGCTTTCTTGTTGTTTTGTTGATGGTTTCTTTTGCTGTAAAAAAGCTTTTTATTTTGATGTAGTCCCATTTGTTAATTTTCTCTTTAGCTTCCATTGCCCTAGGGGCAGTGTCAGTGAAGAAGTTCTTGTGGCATATGTCTGAGATTTTGTTGCCTGTGGATTCCTCTAGTATTTTTATGGTTTCCCGTCTTATGTTTAAGTCCTGTATCCATTTTGAATTTATTTTTGTGTATGGTGTAAGTTGGTGATCTAGTTTCATTTTTTTGCATGTATCTGTCCAGTTTTCCCAACACCATTTATTGAAGAGACTGTCTTGACTCCATTGTATGTTCATGCCTCCTTTGTCAAATATTAATTGAGCATAGTGGTTTGGGTCGATATCTGGGTTCTCTATTCTGTTCCATTGATCAATATGTCTGTTCTTGTGCCAGTACCAGGCTGTTTTGAGAACAGTGGCTTTGTAATACAGCTTGAAATCAGGTATTGAGATCCCACCTACTTTATTCTTCTTTCTGAGGATTGCTGAGGCTATTCGGGGTCTTTTTTTATTCCAGATGAATTTTTGGAGAGTTCTTTCTAGGTCTGTGAAATATGCTGTTGGTATTTTAATGGGGAGTGCATTGAATCTGTAGATTGCTTTGGGTAGTATGGACATTTTAATGATGTTGATTCTACCAATCCAGGAACATGGTATGTTCTTCCATCTGTTTATTTCTTCATCTATCTCTTTTTTCAGTGCCCTGTAGTTTTCTGAGTAAAGGTCTTTTACCTCCTTAGTTAAGTTTATTCCTAGGTATCTTAATTTTTTTGGTGCGATGGTAAATGGGATTGCTTTTTTAGTCTCTCTTTCTGTAAGTTCATTATTGGTGTATAGAAAAGCCATAGATTTCTTGGCGTTAATTTTGTATCCCGCTACATTGCCGAATTCATTTATTAAGTCTATTAGTTTTTTGATGGAATCTTTTGGGTTTTTTATGTACAATATCATGTCATCTGCAAATAAGGACAGCTTCACTTCTTCTTTTCCAATTTGGATGCCTCTTATTTCTTCTTCTTGCCTAATTGCGATAGCTAATACTTCCAGTACTATGTCAAACAGGAGTGGTGAGAGTGGGCATCCCTGTCTTGTTCCTGTTCTTAGGGGAAATGGTTTTAGTTTTTGCCCATTGAGTATGATGTTTGCTGTGGGTTTATCCTAAATAGCTTTTATTATGTTGAGGTATGATCCTTCTATTCCCACCTTGTTGAGAGTTTTTATCAAGAAAGGGTGTTGGATTTTGTCAAATGCTTTTTCTGCATCTATTGATATGACTATGTGATTTTTATCTCTCAATTTGTTTATGTGATGTATCACGTTTATTGATTTGCGGATATTGTACCATCCTTGCATTCCTGGAATAAATCCTACTTGGTCATGGTGTATGATCTTTCTGATGTACTGCTGGAGCCGATTTGCTAGAATTTTGTTGAGGATTTTGGCATCAATGTTCATGAGGGATATTGGCCTGTAATTCTCTTTCATTGAGTTGTCTTTATCTGGTTTTGGTATTAGGGTGATGCTGGCTTCATAGAAGGAGCCTGGAAGTGTTCCTTCCTCTTGAATTTTTTGGAATAGTCTGAGGAGGATAGGTTTTAGTTCTTCCTTGAAAGTTTGATAAAACTCTCCTGTGAAGCCATCTGGCCCCGGGCTTTTGTTTGCCGGAAGCTTTTTGATGACTGCTTCAATTTCTTCCATAGTTACTGGCATGTTGAGCTGTTTAGAATCTTCCTGATTGAGTTTTGGAAGGTTGTATTTTTCTAGGAATATGTCGATTTCCTCTAGGTTGTCCAGTTTGTTGGAATAGAGTTGTTCGTAGTATTTTGTAACAATCCTTTGTATTTCGTCGGGGTCTGTTGTTATTTCACCTCTTTCATTTCTGATTTTGTTTATTTGGGTCCTCTCTCTTTGCTTCTTGGTGAGCCTGGCTAGAGGTCCATCAATCTTGTTTATCCTTTCAAAGAACCAGCTCTTGGTTTTGTTGATCTTTTGTATTGTTTCTTTGGTCTCTATGTCGTTTATCTCCGCTCTGATCTTTATTATTTCTTTCCTTCTGCTTACACTGGGCTTATCTTGTTGCTCTCTCTCTAACTCTTTGAGTTGTTGGGTTAGGTAATTTATTACCATTGTTTCTTGTTTTTTGAAGTAGGCTTGTAGAGCTATGAACTTCCCTCTCAGGACTGCTTTCATTGTGTCCCATAGATTTTGGATTGTTGTGTTTTCATTGTCGTTTGTTGCCATGATGTTTTTTATTTCTTCCTTGATGTCTTTGGTAACCCAGTCATGGTTTAATAGCATGCTGTTTAGTCTCCAAGTGTTTGATTTCTTTGGGTTGTTTTTATTGTAGTTGATTTCCAGTTTTATGCCACTGTGATCTGAGAAGATACTTGATATGATTTCTATCTTCTTGAATTTGGAGAGACTTTGCCTATGTCCTAACATATGGTCTATCTTTGAAAATGACCCATGTGCACTTGAGAAGAATGTATATTCTGTGGCTTTGGGGTGAAATGTTCTGAAGATGTCGATTAATTCCATCTGTTCTAGTGAGTCACTTAGGATTGATGTTTCTTTGCTGATTTTTTGTTTAGAGGATTTGTCCAATGGTGATAGTGGGGTATTGAAGTCTCCTACTATGATTGTATTACTGTCAATCTCTCCTTTGATATCTTCCAGGAGTTTTTTAATGTATCTTGGTGCTCCTATATTGGGTGCATATATGTTTACCAGAGTTATTTCTTCTTGTTGGATTTCTCCCTTAAGTATTATGAAGTGGCCTTCATTATCTCTTGTTATGTCCTTCACTTTGAGATCTAATTTGTCAGATATAAGTATTGCAACCCCAGCTTTTTTTTCATTTCCATTTGCCTGGAAAACCTTTTTCCATCCCTTTACTCTCAGTCTGTATGCATCCTTTTTTTTGAGGTGGGTTTCCTGTAGACAGCAGATATCTGGGTTTTGTTTTCTTATCCAGTCTGTTACCCTGTGTCTTTTGATTGGGGCATTCAATCCATTTACATTTAAAGTTATTATTGATAGGTACTTATTTGACGCCATTTTTATTTTATACCCCTGTGTACCTTATTTGCTTCCTATTTCTTTCTTTCTTTTTTTTTTTTACAGCAGACCCTTTAGCATTTCTTTCATTGCTGGTTTGGTGGTGATAAACTCCCTTAGTCCTTTTTTGTCTGTGAAGCTCCTGATTTCACCTTCAATTTTGATTGATAGCCTTGCTGGGTACAGTATTCTTGGATTTAGACCCTTCCTTTGCATGACTTGGTATATTTCATTCCATTCCCTTCTGGCCTGATGAGTTTCTGTTGAGAAATCAGTTGCTAGTCTGATGGGGGTTCCTTTGTATGTAACTGTCTGTCTCTCTCTGGCCGCTTGTAAGATTCTTACTTTGTTGTTGGTGTTTGCCAACTTAACTATAATGTGCCTTGGCGTCGGTCTTTTGGGGTTCATTTTGCTTGGAACTCTGTGAGCTTCTTGGATTTGTGTGGGTTTTTTCTTCCCTATATCAGGGAAGTTTTCTGTTATTATTTTTTCAAACAGGTTTTCTATTCCTTGCTCAGTTTCCTTTCCTTCTGGCACCCCTATTATCCTGATGTTGTTTTGTTTTGTATTGTCCCGAAGTTCCCTTACGCTCTCCTCAATCTTTCTAATTTTTGTTTCTAGAAGCTGTTGTAATTGGGTATTTTTTTCCATCTTGTCTTCTAGCTCACTTATGCGGTCCTCTGCTTCATCTAGTCTACTCTTGATGCTTTCTATTGAGTTCTTTACAGCAGCGATGTCATTTTTCATTTCTTCTTGGTTCTTCTTCATTTCTTCTTGGTTCTTACTCATATTGTCGAATTTGTCTTCCATCCTTTTCAGCCACTTTATGACCATTTCTCTGAATTCTTTCTCTGATAGGTTGTTTGCCTCTAAATCGTTTACTTCCTTTTCTGGTGATGCCTGCTTCTCTTTCCTGTTTGGGCTGTTTCTTTGTCTCCCCATGGTCTCTCTTCTCCGGATGTCTGGTTATATAGATTTCTCTCTCTGGCGTTGATTTAAAGGTATAAAATACAACACAACCAGGCACAACAGACAAGGCACTGAACAGAATTGTATTCACGATATTAATAACCTCCAATAAAGGTAACCACCAGAGAAAGACAAATTAGGGAATAGGAGTGGAAGAGGGAGAGTAAAAAGAAAGAACAACAACGAAGAAAAAAAAAAAAAAAAAACAACAAAGAGTGTGAATCTGAACTTGGGAAAAGAGCAGAAAGAAAGAAAAGAAAAAACAGAAAAGAAAAAGAAAAGAAAAAAAAAGTAAGAGAGACAAGAATGATACTAACAGAGAAAAGGGGAACAAACTATATATATGGGGAGTAAACTCCACTAGAACAACCACTATTCCCAGCAAATTCCAGCAACACGAGCCTGGAGATTAATACAAACTGCAACAGCAGCTAATATCAAGTGAGGCAAGGGAAAACAAAAGTAAAAAACAAACAAAAACAAAGCAAACAAAAGAACCAACCAAACCAACAAAAAGAATAATCAAAACAATCTCATAAAAAAGCATAAAAATTCAATCTAATCAACATTCAAGCAAACAACAACAAAAGGCCCGAGAGAAAAATAATTTTTTAAAGGTAGCGTAGAGAGAGGTTTGTATGGATTTGGAGCAGGGGGTTGGGAATTAGATATATAAGTAGGGTGAAGTTTTAGCAGGGAGTAAACTGAAAAAGTAGGGAAAATCTAAAGCCAGAAAGGGTTAAGCTAAACTGGGGACCAAAAGGGGAAAGGTTAGGAGGAGAGTGATGGCATAATTTTAGCTTTGAGATAGGGTAAAGCGATTGTAAGGGAAAGATGCAAATCGAATGTAGGACACTAATCCAAAAATAAAAGAAAGGGAAAATCTAATGACAGTAAAAAGAAAAAAAAGTAAAATAATAGTAATAATAGTGCTGATTGAAAATAAAAATGTAATAATTAAAAAGGTGAAAATCAAGTGAGGAAAAAGAAAAAAATATTAGTTTCTTAAGTAAAAGATGCAAAAAATGAAAATAAAAAAATATGAGAATAAAAAAATTAAAAAATTGAAAAAAGAATTGAAAATTAAAAAATAGGAAGACTAAAATGTGCAGTAGCGGCTGTCATTCACTTCCTCTATTATTCTGTTTGGTACGCCTTTTTCCCAGTCTGGGCGGTATTTCAGTTCAGCTTCATTCCAGGGCTCCTCAGTGTTGGAAGCCAGTCCTGCTTTTTAAGCCAGCCCTGTCTTAATTTCTCGTATTTATTTTTGATTACACCAGAGACAATTAGCGTTTCAGCCCCTGGGTGGCAGTGTTTCTGAATTGACTTCCGGGCCTCTCTAGCTCTTTTTTCTTTTCTTTTTTTCCCCCTTCTATGGCACTCACTACCAGTTTGTGGAGGTGTGCGCCTCAGAGCTGCCTCTCTGATGGTCACACGCAGCTCTGGCCCCAGGTTCCGAAAAAACACCTTCCCCCTGCAGTCTTTCAGGGTTTCCACCTGGGTTTACCTCTGTATTGGGCTTAGCAATCAGAGTCGGAAAGAGCCCAGGTGTGCGTACCGTGGGTCTGTGCCCCAGACTAAGGAGCCTGCACTCCTTTGAAAATTCTTAGTCTGACCCTCCTCGTCAGATTAAAATGAGTTGCTTTCAAGAGGTCACTTCTGTTAGCAGCTCAGAAGACCCCCCTCCTCATTCACGGATCACGGCAGTTCCAACTGCCGCTGATTTTTTTAGGCACAGACCTCCCGGCTCCTGCCGGTCCTGCGGCTGCCGCGCTTCCCTCACCCAGCGCCTCCCTCACCCACCGCGGGGATCAGAAACCGCAGCTTATTTCAGACAAAATCTGACCTTTCCGTGGTGCAGTGAAGAGTTTCTTTGAATCCGAGTGTTTGCGCTGATAGGGGACCGGTGGTCTGGTGCTCCCAGCAGTTCAGTGTTTGCAGTTGTCGCAGAAAGTCAGGTTTCCACTAAAATCCTCCTTTCCTTGCAAGATGGCGAGGCGCCCGGCGAGCCCGCAGCTCCAGGAGGGGACCCAGCCCCTGTGGGTGCTGCGCGGTCAGAGGAACACTGCCCAGCACTCCCCCGCCTTCTCCTGGAGTTTAGCTGTCCCTTGGCTTGCCCACATACACTCCCTCTGCGAGCCTCTGCTGCTCCGACTCTCCGCCCCAGGAACAGACTCCAAACCCGACTCTATTCCGTCGCCATTTTTTCTGTTCCTACACTTTACTTTTTAACATTCGCATCATCAATATTGAGCCCACAATTATAAACAGTGCTAAAAACATGGCTTAATCTAAAGTAGGGGGATCTCAACAGCCATCACTCTTCTGGTCAGCAGCTCGTGCTGACAGACTATGCCGCTGCTACTCGTACCACTGCTCCCAAGTTCCGAAGACTTGGAGAATCAGGATGCTAATTAAGCACTACAACTGCATAGTCTGCAGCAAATACACCTATGTTTTCACTCAAATACCATTTTTCCCCAAAAATATTGAATATTCCATAAATTGGAATAAATGTGCAGTATGAATGTGCATGCTTAAGTGGAACAGAAATGGGAAAAATACCCAGTAAAAACAGAAGCAGTACAGGAAAATTCATATTTCCAAATAAATACATGCAGCCGTAATAATCAATATTTTGTTGTTACCTTAAGTGTTGTCAAATGAGGAAGGACTACAGGCCATTTGACAGAAGAATTGTTTCTTATATTCCTGGAAATCTGTCTCCCCCCTCTTTAATATTTAAGAAACACACACACAGGTTGCCGACAGCTCTCAGAGAGCGGCTTGTGTTGTAGTTTTCACTTTCTCGGCTGTGAACAAGTGCATATGTGAGGGCTGGTCGTGCATGCACAAGCGTGTACTCTGCCTGCGTTAAATAAAACCACAACACAACACCAAGTGCATCCACTCATTCGTGTGTGCCTGCAGTCCACCTCGAGGAGACTGAAAATATAAATACAAGCTGCTATTTTGGTGCGATCACACGACGATGGCAGCTTGTGTGTTTTTTTCTCTCTAACATTTTAACACTGGGCAGATTGTCTGCATTAACACACACCCAAATCAATTCTGCTCTGAAACTGTTTATAAAATCTCCCTTCCCAGAGGATTTTCTTCTTTATTTAAGTAAAAAATGGGCTTGGAGGAAGCTGTATAGAGATACCAACATTGAGGACATCTTACATTTATAAAGTGTGACAAACTCGTCACTTTACAGAGTACTGACAGTATTCCTCCCAACGTGGGAACTGTGCAGAAGATGCACTTTAAATAAGAAAAAAAAAAATCAACAAGTTCACTTTCTAAAAGCACTTTTGTATATCAGTAATATAGAAGAAATTTTCAAAGTAGTCTAATTTTAAGCTGCCTACTATAACATAATAACTAAATTTGACCAAAAACTCAGACAAGTCTTGTATACTATAAAAATTCATGGTTTCTTAAGGGCAGAGAAAGGAAATAAAAGCAAATATTTAGCATAGGCCACATCTAAAAGTTAACTATCAATAAAAAAGAAAATGCAGATATTCATATCATATACTGTACAAAAACATAACAACAATGAGTTCGCCACAGTGCTGTCCAACAGAACTGTCTATAATAAAAATGTTCTATATCTATGCTGTCCCATACAATAGCCATTAGCACTTGAAAATGGCTACTATCAATGAAGAAGACTTCATAAAAAATGTTTTAATCTTAATTAATTTAAATTTAAATAGTCACATGAGCCTGGTGGGTACCAAATTGGACAGCACACATCTATAGTTTTAAAGGACTTTCAGCGATTACTAATGAAACCACAAAATATCAAATGAAGAGCTAAAAATAACTGAGGAGACACAGTTGCTTAAATAGATCGTCAGAAGCTTTATGAAAACTATAAACAAAAGGAAACACTAATTTGAGAAAGTTGGATCTTTTTTTTAACAATATATTTTATTGATTTTTTATAGAGAGGAAGGGAGAGGGATAGAGAGTTAGAAACATCAATGAGAGAGAAGCATCGATCAGCTGCCTCCTGCACACCCCCTGCTGGAGATGTGCCCACAACCCAAGGTACATGCCCTTGACCAGAATTGAACCTGGGACCCTTCAGTCTACAGGCCGACGCTCTATCCACTGAGCCAAACCAGTTAGGGCGAGAAAGTTGGATCTTTACAGATCTGACCATAATATGGAGATTTAGTAGGAAGGAATGGATTTAACTGATAAATGAGCTGCCTGAAGTGCTAACTGCAATAACCCTACAACAACCAGAAACAAAAGAACAGACATTGAAGGTGAGGACTAGCACATCCAATAGGCAATCAGATAAACCTTTAAACAGAGTCAAAGTTACAATGTAAAAGTAAGTTAAATAACTTTAATCATTTAATTGAAGGAAAAAGGAGAAGACATCTGAAGAAGATACTATTTGGCAATAGCTTATAAATATGTTAATTTGCAAATGATGTTATAGACACTATAAATATACTTTTAGAATAGACCTTGATAGACCAAATAACAGACTTCTATGGCATCTAATATGGAAATGATATTTTATTTCAAACTCATTACTTCCCATCATCTTAAATATTACTGAGTTTCATTTAATGTTTCAGCCTTTGAAGCATGGCAAATTGGATTGGAATGGGCGATTCAGGTTCTGAATCAGAAACACTGTAAAATGGAACTCCTGGATTTACCTTTTTATCAGTATTTTCAGAAATAAAAATGAGAAGAGTAACAACCTCATTAGGTTGAGATAAAGTACAATTAATTGAAATGAATATAAAACCCTTTGAGGCAAAAAAGAGTTAGTAGAATAAAAATATGATAAAATTAGTTGAAAGAAGAGATAATATTTAATACAGTGACAAATTCAATAATGATGCAACAATGCAGCTTGTGAGGTGAAATTATCTTATTTAAACTCAGAATAGCAGGCTGATAGTACTTTTTAAAGTGTGCTTATTTATATCTCTCATAAACATCAACTTGACTCTATACAGTGAGACAAAACAGCATTGGGTCCATGCCCTCCAAGGGCTTACTGTTAGGTTTCAAAGAGGAGATGGGCTAACACCAGAGCTCTTGTACATACTGTTTCTATCACAGCACCAGTTAATTTGGGCTGTAACTTTTTTGGCTGCTTTCTCTATTAGATTCTGAGCTTCTTAGGGGTCCTTGCCATATTTATCTTGGCATCTCCAGTGCCTGGCTCCCAGAGGAGATTAGAATAAATGCATTGAATATATTGGCAGATTGAATACCTTGGCAGGTCTAAATAAATATAAAAGTCTCAACAAAATTAAGGAAATCATCAGAAATTTATTAAGAAATTTCTACTAGAACATAGAATAGGCACAAGTTACTTCCAATTGTAAAGAATGGAAAATGCTCCATTAACAGGTTGGTGATGAACTCAGGCTTTGAAGAATGAACTCTCAGGAATCCAACAGGGAGGAGTAGGGTTAGTAGCATTCCCAAGGACAAGTAATGCAAAAACACAGAAAGCACAAAACCTGTTCAGGGAATCGTACCACAGCACTGGCCTAAAAGGGAATTGTGGAGAGACTTTCATATAAGGAGCCGGGACATTGCTACTCCATCCTAACATGTAAAAAGCTGAGAAGACTAAGAACCAATAACTCTTCTTGGATCCATAAGAATGGGGAAGACACAGGGCAAACTGCTGTCCCCAAAACTGGAGAGATAGACAGGCAAATACAGGGAGTCACAGCTTGTTACAGAGACTCACAAGTGGGAACCAGTGTGGGTAGGAAAATCTGAACTGTAACTGATGAATTACTGAGCTCATTGTGAACTACTCTGAGAGTCAAAATCTCCAGGTGAACCTGTCATAGAGGGGCCTCACAATATTGTGAGATCTATTTCCGGGAGCCGGACCAAGTTCCCACAGTAATATAAGAGAAAAATCCCCCTCAGCTTCCATCAAGGGGAAAGGAAAAGGAGCCAATGTGAACACAGCACTGTTCTTCTTAACAAGGCCAATTAAAAGACAAAGATTGTCAGCATGAATAATAATAATATAAAAGACCCAAATATATGTTACCTACAAGAAATCCATTTTAAATATAAAGACACATGTAGATTAAAAGTAAATGGATGGAGAAAAACATACCATACCAACACTAATTACAAGATAAAAAAGAGCATTACATAATAATAAAGGGGTCAATTATCCAAGAAGACAAAACAATCATTATTATGTATGAACCTAAAAAAATAGCATCAAACTATGTAAGGAAAGAACTACTAAAATTACTAAGAGAACCCATTTCCAAGGTTGGCAATTTCAACACCCTACAATCAGATGGACAGTTCTGGCAGGCCAAGGATCATTAAGGACATGGTTGAACTCAACATCATCAATTAACTGAATATAACTGACATGTACACTGAGTGGCCAGATTATTATGATCTCTGAATGCATAATAATCTGGCCACTCAGTGTATGTGTATTAGAGGCCCGGTGCATGAATTTGTGCATGGGTGGGGTCCAGCCAGCCTGGCCAGGGGGAGGGGAACATGGGTGGTTGGTCGGCCTGCCTGCTAGTCGAACTCCTGGTCAAGGGGACAATTTGCATACTAGCCTTTTATTATATAGGATATACACTGAGTGGCCAGATTATTATGCGTTCAGAGATCATAATAATCTGGCCACTCAGTGTATACACTACTTCATCAAATAACATCAGAATACACATTCTTCTCAAGCTCACGTAGAACATTCACAAAACAGACCACATTCTGGACCATAAAACACACCTTAACATATGTGACAGAATAGAAGTCATACAATGTCTGATCTCAGACCAGAGATCAATAACAGAAAGGTAAGTGAAATCCTAAAAGGGAGCTGTGTGTGTGTTAGTCCATTCTTCTGCAGACCACAGGGAGAGCCATAGAACCTTTAAGATGAAGCAAGTATCATGACTAGAAATGTGCTTTGAGGAGGCAGGGCTGTAACACATGGATAATACTGGAGAAGATAAGTAACAGATTCAAGAGAACAATAAACAAGAGACTCGAGGTGGGAGATAAAAAGAACCTGAAACAGAGCAGTAAAAATTAAACAGAACCGATGTGAGAAAACTAGATATAATGACTCCCTACTCTGTATTTAAAAATATAAAATATATACTCTCAACCCATCTACTCTTAGCCACCTTTAACAGTGCATCTTTAGTCTAAGTCACTAACATTACTCAACTTAGAATACTGCAATAGATTCATTCCTACCTCCACCTTCACCCCAGTATCACAGCAGCCAGAATTATCTTTTCAGATATCACACCCCTGCTCAAAATCCTCTAATGGCTTTCCATTGCAATTGGAATGAATTCCAAACTCCTCTCTGTGGGCTGTAGGACTGCTTGTCTGGAATTTGAGTTTATCTCAATGTCCCTGCTTAAAGCACTTGCTTCCAGCCACACCTGCCTTCCCTTTGTTCCTCTAACCCAGGCGTCTCAAACTACGGCCCGCGGGCCACATGTGGGTGTTTCTGCCGTTTTGTTTTTTTACTTCAAAATAAGGTATGTGCAGTGTGCATAGGAATTTGTTCATAGTTTTTTTTTTAAACTATAGTCCGGCCCTCCAACGGTCTGAGGGACAGTGAACTGGCCCCCTGTTTAAAAAGTTTGAGGACCCCTGCTCTAAATACTGAGCTTATTTTAACTGAGGGACTTTGCACCAGCTGTTCCTCTGCCTGGAATGTTCTTCCCCTAGATATTCACATGACTGGCTTTTAAAATTTGTTCACATCTCACCTCAAATGTCATCTTCTCAACGATGCCTTTTCTGATCACTGTTCCTAAAGCAGTCATCCCCTCTAGCTCTCCTATTACTCTTCTTCATTTCTTCAAAGCAATTACCTCCCTCTACAATTACCCTCTGTATCTATATATGCTTATTATCTCTCCCTCTACCAGCCTACAATAAAATGTACATCATGTGATAGCAGGACCTTGTCTGTCTTTTGCATCACCATGCTCCCCCCTCCCCCCCCCCCCCCCCGCCGCCTCTTCCAAAGGATCAGCCTGGAACAGTGTAGACATTCAATAGACATTTAAAAAAACAAATTTCTTATCACAGATGCCAGTGACTGAGTAGCATCGTATAACATTCGCTGAGCTGTACTTCCTTTTGTCTCCTATTGCATTATGAGCTGCCTTGCAGACTGAATTGAAAACCATGGATTTTTAGATCACGTAGTACCTTCTAGAGAGAATGTATTACCTAAAGTAGTAAAATTACTCAAGCTATTCAGCTTTTATGATTAGGCAATTTGGTGGCTTTACAATAAGACTGACAATCTTACCCTACAAACAAAGTTACCTACCACAAGATACATACAGAGATGACAAGGAAACTTACTCTAAATATGGAGAGAGCCTTCTGGGAAAGAAGGTATGCAACTTCCCCACTGTGCTATGGACTACAGGGTTTCCTAGCTGCTTTCCCTGAATCTCGGGTTTGCCAACTTAATTAAAATGTACCAGTGGAGATTAATTACAAGGTTATCCTATATAATAAAAGGCTACTATGCAAATCTACTGAACGGCGGAATGAACAGTCGCTATGACGCACACTGACCACCATGGGGTAGACACTCAATGCAGGAGCTGCCCCCTGGTGGTCAGTGCACGCCCACAGGGGGAGCACCACTCAGCCAGAAGCTGGGCTCACAGCTGGCAAGAGCAGCAGTAGTGGCAGGAACCTTTCCTGCCTCTGTGGCAGCACTAAGGACCCTTCAGGGGATGTCTGCCTGCCAGCTTAGGCCTGCTCCAGCAGGCAGACATCCTCTGAGGGGTCCCGGACTGCGAGAGGGTACAGGCCGGGCTGAGGAACACCCCCCACCCCCACTGCATGAATGTCGTGCACGGGGCCTCTAGTGTGTGTGTGTGTCTGTGTGTGTGTGTGTGTGTGTGTGTGTGTGTGTGTGTGTGTGTACTAGAGGCCCGGTGCACTGGGGGTGTATCCCTCAGTCCAGCCTGCACCCTCTCCAATCTGGGACCCATCGAGGGACATCCATCTCACAATCCAAGTCTGCTGGTTCCCAACTGCTCGCCTGCCTTCCTTCCTGATTGCTCCTAACTGCTTCTGCCTGCCAGCCTGATCACCCCCTAACCACTCCCCTACCAGCCTGATTGATGCCAAACTGTTCCCCTGCCAGCTTGATTGCCCCTAACTGCCCTCCCTGCAGGCCTGGTCGCCCCTTACTGCCCTCTCCTGCAGGCCTGGGTCCCCCCCAACTGCCCTTCCCTGCAGGCCCGGTCGCCCCCAACTTCCCTCTTCTGCCAGCCTGGTCACCCCCAACTGCCCTCCCTTGCAGGCTTGATCACCCCAACTGCCCTCCCTTGTGGGCCTGGTCCCTCCCACCTTCTCTCCCCTGCTGGCCATCTTGTGGTGGCCATCTTATGTCCACATGGGGACAGAGTCTTTGACCACATGTGGGCAGCCACCTTGTGTGTTTGAGTGATGGTCAATCTGCATATTACTCTTTTATTAGATAGGATAGAGGCCTGGTGCATGGGTGGAGGCCAGATGGTTTGCCCTGAAGGGTGTCCGGATCTGGGTGGGGGTTCCCTTGGGGCGTGGGGTGGCCTGGGCGAGGGGCCTGTGGTGGTTTGCAGGCCATGCCCCCCGGTGACCCAAGCGGAGACCCTGGTATCTGGGATTTATTTATCTTCTATAATTGAAACTTTGTAGCCTTGAGCAGAGGCCAGGGCTGGCCAGGAAGCTTGGCTTACTCCATCGCCGGGGGCAACCCAAGCCTCCTGCTCTCTCCAGCTCCGTGGCTGCACCCATTTTTGTTGGAATTTATTTATCTTCTATAATTGAAACTTTGTAGCCTTGAGCGGAGGCCAGGGCCAGCCAGAGCGGGCAGGAAGGTTGGCTTCCTCCATTACTGGGGAAACCCAAGCCTCCTGCTCACTCCGTGGCTGCATCCATCTTGGTTGGTTTAATGTGCATACTTGCTCCTGATTGGCTGGTGGACGTAGCTTGTGGGCGTAGCGGAGGTATGGTCAATTTGCATGTTTCTCTTTTATTAATGTATATATAATATATATACACACACACACACACACACACACACACACACACACACACACACTTATATACATGCCATAAGAAAAATGCATAGAAAATATGAAACCAAATAGTTACAAGAACACAGCTTCTAAGAAATAACACTTTCTAATAGCAAAGCAAAAATGTTTGAGCTAAGTAACCAAAATGATGAACAGACCCCAAAGCCACTTCCTATTAGGTTTGGCTATCGGCATTTTATTTCCCCCTCTGCTTGCTGTTTCTTTTAACCAATCTGGCCCACCTGGCCTCTGAGTGTGTGCCTCTGCCCTGTGGCACATGTCCTCCACTTCCATCTAATAATGGTATGAACACTATCACCCTTATTAGCCACTTCAAGCTGAAGTGGTCAATTTTTCTAAGATAACTGCCTAGCATCTGAAAGAAAGAGGTACCTTTACCGCCGAGTTAGCAATATATACCTTGGATTTTGTTTTTAGAGACCTGTTTTACTGCCACCAATTACCTAGTTACTTAAATGACTGATAAGGAAACTTATTCTTTTTGTTTTATTCACAAATGTTAATTGAGTGCCTCCTGTGCATCAACACAATGGCCTTCTACTTTCCAAGACAATTATGGGGCGTTGCACATAGCCACCCAGACACCTCTGAGTGGAGCTTCCCTGTAAGTGGTTATTCTGGTAACTGGATAACTCAAGCTCATCAAAATGATCCCAAACCTTTATTCCCAAACCAATATTATTGCCAGCTTTCTAAGATTTTGTTGTGTTCTGAACTCAAGATTCCTCTGAATTTTTTGAAGCAAATTTCATTTGTTAAATATATAGAATAACCTTAAAAGTAGTCCATGTCATTTGGTTATTCTGTTTGGATATGGAAAGAGAGGAATAGCAGAGAGCCAGAGGCCCTGACACTGTGACAAATCTAGTAGGAGTTGAACTAAGAGTAGGCAGACAGGCAAAGCTGCGGAAGGACTTGGAAGAAGACCCCAGAGATACTCACGAATCTGTATACCTGGCTCATCCTAGACCCCAATGATTAAATCAAATTTAATAGCATGTATGTGCTTTTATATAGTTTAAAGTATAAACATATCTCATTTGCTTCTATTACAAATATATTCATATAACAACACTATGAGGTGATTGCTATTTTCCCCATTTTATAGAAAAGGACACTCAGGAGAAAGACATTCATTGAAAGTAATTTGCTCAAGATTACAGCATATGTTGCTATAACTTATCCTAGGATCTTCTTACACAAATGCCATGTACTTCTTACTACTTGACCCAGAAAAATGAGGTCAACGAATAAAAGGTATGGATATTGACTATGTGCTAAATAAGAAACTGCTTTTTCACATGGTAAATCCTGAGTAGACTGAGAGAATAAATTGTTTGCAAATCTCAATGGCTTCAAGAGGAAGGAAAATAAAAAGGGTAAAAGTAATAGCAGTCATTCAAAAAAGTAATTTGGTTAGAAAGGAATTCAAAGGTGTAAAGCAAGAGATAAATATTTCTAGCAATACCCGTATTATGAATACATAATGCAACCTTATTCAGAAGCACATGACTTAAAATAATTGTTGAAAATTGAAAAAAATGATTAAATATTATTTTAAGAGTGTCAACATCATAAATACAATAATTTATTTTGAAAAATGGAACACAGAAATCTGTATTTTAAGAATAGAAAATTATAGTTATTATCAAAACTAGGCCAAAATAACTTTGTTATTAACATAAAGCTCCTCAATAGATTTTGGATTTTGCTAAAATACAAAGAGGTAATACTGATTTTAATTAATGAAAGTAATTTATAAATAGTTCTACATACGTTCTTGTGACATCTTGTTCAATCATTGATCGGAGTTCTTTATCTTGGAAGAACTTGTTCCAAAGACTCTGAAATAAAAAGAACCTATTTAAATAATCTCATACCTTTGTTTGACTTTGATGATCTCAATTTAATAATTTAAATGATTAAATTTATCCTTCTTTGAGTTATCATTTCACAGTGCATATAGAAAACCTGAAAATGGAGCAATTTTATTAAATTCTAGTTTACTTTCAGACACATCTTTATTCTAACATCAATTTTTCCAGAGATATTATTATATATAAATTATTTTCTGTTATCTATATAAAATGAACAATACTTTTACTACTACGTACACAGTACTACCTCTAAACAACAAAAAAGTCTGCTTGGATTAGAGTAGGCCATAGCCCAACTGCTCAGACATGAACCTAGCCTGAATTCCCAATGTTTTCTACAAAGTTTGGTCTTCCAATTTAATAGTTTTTTGTTGTTGTTAATCCTCACCTGAGGATATTTTTTCCATTGAATTTTAGAGAGAGATTGGGAAGGAGGGAGGTAGGAAAGAAGAGAGAGGAAGAGGGAAACATCAATGTGAGAGAGAGACATTGACTGGCTACCTCCCACATGCCTCCTGACTGGGGCTGGAAATAAACCCACAATCCTTTAGTGCAAGGGCCAATGCTCTAACCACTTAGCCCCACCAGACAGGGCCCAATTGAATAGATTTTTATGTATTTCTTAAAATGTAAATTTAAGTAAAGTTTTAGAATTTACTTAACAGTATTTTATGCTGCTATACCATAGACCAGTGATGGCGAACCTATGACACGCGTGTCAGCACTGACACGCGTAGCCATTTCTGATGACATGCGGCCACTGAGGTGGCCGCATGCCGAGGATGAAACATTTGCTGCTCCTGAGGATAAAACATTTGCGAAATAATGTTTTTTCCTCAAAGTGACACACTACCCGAGTTATGCTCAGTTTTTTGGCGAAGTTTGACACACCAAGCTCAAAAGGTTGCCCATCACTGCCATAGACTATATTATAATAATTACGAGAGGCCTGGTGCACAAAATTTGTGCACGGATAGGTTCCCTAGGCCTAGCCTGCGATCAGGGCTGATCGGGGCCTTCCTTCCCTGGCTGCGGTCTTCCTTCATTCCGCACTGACCCCTGGTGGTCAGCGCACCTCATAGTGAGCAATTGAACTCCTGAGGGGACACTTTGCATATTAGCCTTTAATATATATAGATATGTCTCAGGGGAAAATGATAATGTTACATATTAACTAAAAAAAAATTTCTATTAGTAGGATACAAGGAATTACAACAGTAATTAAAAAAGTTATACAACACTTATGAAGAAGTAATTATTCCTAGTCTTCACGAGAATATGAGTGGAGGTATGTCTAACCTTTTCCCTATCTTTAAAAACTTCTTCATGGAATCACTACAAATAGTTAGTTTCCTTTCTTCCTCTGAGTTAGTCCTACAAAGTGAAACCTTCTCTATTTCTATCATACAGGGAGGCTTTCTTACCGCTCCCTATAGCACCCTTGATAAAATAGTTCCATCCTTATCTTTTTGCTCTTCTAGCTTGTCCTTAGTTCTTAAAGACCCCCTTGGGACTTCTCCTTTGTAGTGCCATTCCACAGAAATGGATCATACACTTCCTCCAACACGGTATCTACACTAATAAAAGAGAAACATGCAAATTGACTGTCACTTCACGACACCCAGCAGCCAATCAGGAGTATGCAAATTAACCCAACAAAGATGGCAGCAGCCCCACCCGCCAGCTGCTCCAGACCTCTGGGCAGCACGCATGCAGGCGTGGAGCAGCCAGGCAGGGTGGGATGCCTGCTATGAGGGGGAGGGCCGGGGGCGGAGGGAGCTACAGGAGCGGCGCTCCGGCTGGAGTGAAGACTGAAGGCTCCGGCCGGAGCAAAGACGGAAGGTGGCGGCCAGAGCGAAGGCCTGGGTCCCGGGTGCCAGAGGAAAACCAGTGCCGGCAGCCAGGGGAAGGCCTATTGCACGAATCTTCGTGCAATGGGCCTCTAGTATATATATAGATGAGAAAGTTTCCATGAGGTTTTAGGTAGTATGTGGGGGTTAAAAATATAGTTGGTATGAAATAACTCTGCTTTTGTGGTAACTGACAACCAGTCTGATAAACACGTGCTTATGGGTAAAAGAAGTTGCGATATGAATAAACTCGAAATTTACCCCTTCATCCTGTGAAAGGGGATTATTGATCATCAGGTCCTGCTGGCCAACGACCTTCCTCGGGTTGGTGATGTGCTGGGGAAGAAAGAAAGAAAACAAGAGATCAGAGGTCACTGGACTTTAAAGCACACATTTGAAAACACTTATATTAATTAAAGTGCAACTTACTATTTCTTTGATGTTGCTATACCATGCTCTTAATTCTTTAATTTTACTTATCCACTGATTTTTATCTTGAGGAAGAACACAAAGAAATAGCTGTCAAGAAGAAAAAAAAAACTTTTATAAAAATCATAAGAAGTAAAGTGTGAAACTATGCCAAAGAGAATCACCTGAAAATTAAGATATTCATATTCTTGGCATTTCATATTCCTATCATCATTCTAATTCTCAATAAATTTGGAGATATTTAAGAAATATATATTTTCATAATCCAAATGTGAACAAAGGCCACCCTCCCCTCAAGATCTCAAAAGCTACAACACAAAATGGAAGCAACCTTCTCTCCAGATACATATATATATATATACATATATATATAAATGAACCAAAAAATTCATTGAGGTTCAAGTGTGATTCTAATTTTACAGTCCTAAATTGCTATGCCAGTGAAATGGAGAAGTACTGTTTGGGGTAAGAGAGGACATTAACAGGCATAAGGTCCAGTTAGTAATTTCAAGGTTTAAAATTTGTCCTGAATGAAGCAGGTAGAGGACTTCTAGAGCAATCTGAGGACACAGCCTGAGAAGTGAAGTTATTCCTTTCTGCTGAATCACAGCAGAAAATTCAATTTACAACCGACAATCAGCTTATGAAAATAACAAGCATTCTTAAAAAGACAAATTTGATTTAATTTAGCTTAATACATTAAAATACATCTGGATTTGAGTTTATTTTCCACAAATGAAGGACACTAAAAGTTAAACAACAAAGAATGGAGGGGGGTGAGACACAAATATTTGTATACAAATATTTCATCAGCAGGTCTCCTGCCTTAACTGCCTACATCTATCAGAAGAAAAATGTATTTTAATTATTAAATCTAAATTATTAAATCTAAAACTGTCTAATACATCATGTTTCCTTACTGTCTGTACTTGCAAACTCCGGATGCTCAATTCATGCAGACTTACGCTAAAAAACTTCCAGTAAAAGTCATTTTAGAAATGTGACTAAACCTAAATTAATTCATTTTGAGTAGAAAAAGGGACAATATTTCCAAGCAACTAAAATGATAATTGTGGATTATTATTACCAGTTTTGGTAGCCAATGGCCCTTTCTTTTAGAAAGAGATTGACCTAATTTCCTTCACTTCTTGCTGCCTACACTTTGTGTTTCCAGTCAAAGAAATATAAAAAAATCTTTCCTATCTGCTAGTTATGAAGAGAAAAGGAAGAATGGATAAATGATGGCACTAGATATAATAGGAATCTGAAAGTGAATCCCCCTCTGCCCCTGCCCCGCTTCAACAGTTTCTGTAGCGGCTGGGGCATGTTAAGGTGTTGCTTTGAATTCTGCACCATCGAATGAGATGAAAAAACTGTTATTTCAAAGGACTTATTACCATCACCAGTTATTCAGAACTAAGGTGGTTCAACCTTATTAGTAAATGTTCTATGAAAGATAAGCATGGATGGCCAAAAAAAAGTCTCAAGTGCAGCTCCTGGAAAATTCAGTGATCCCCCGAATGGGTAATCTTCCAGGGTATCAGGTAATGTGTTGGTATACTGCAACCGAAAACTGTAAATAAATATTTTCTTCTTACCTTCCAGCAAATGCTGCGGAACCTGCTGCTTCTCAGCTGCCCATTAATCCCCTTCTGCCTTATTGTTGCCAAGTAATTGTTGTTTACAAAGAGTTCCTCCCATTCTTTCCTATATGCAAGAAACCAAAGCATGGAGATCCTTTTGTTAAAATTCTTCTGCTTGGAGAGGAGTGCTACAGGAAATTAATTTTAAATAAGTCTAAGAAATGCAACTTTTAAGACGTATATATTTAGTTGTGCACTGTTTCTGAACGCATGGCTGTCTTTTTGGACAGAGTTCTTCTGTAGATTTAATGAATATGTAGATAGCTATAATTATGCCAGCTACTGAAATTCATAATGTCTATGGAGGCTATTCCATTTCCTCTAAAATGTTGGTAGTGCAGTTCAGTGAATAGACAAGACAAAAAATGAATATTAGCATAAGCTTATGACTGCTTTAGCCATTGACAAAGATATACGTGCTCCAAAAACACACAATAAAAAGGTGCATTGTTGATTACATTTGCTTCTCACATGAAATATCTGTTGAAATGAACCCATTTCTCTTCAATGTCAGGCTGGCAGGTAGATATACCAGAAGACTGCTTTCTTTTACTTTTTAGTGCTATTTGCTATTGAAATCTCTGCAACTTCTTTCTACATGATCTGTTTTAAAATTTTAACAGGTGCAGGCAAATTTGAAAAAAATAAACATCAAAAAATTAAAAAGCCTCACTGTAAAAACTGTTAAAGGCAAGCTTGAGTACCTTGCAGTACCTATGGCTGAGTAGATAAACAACTGAAATATGCCTCCCAGGCACGCAGACACCAGGGGCCTAACACCTGTGCCTCATTAATATACAAGTAAATCTGCTCTACTGGGAAACAATTGGAAATTAATTGTCCCAAACCACTTACTGAGTTTGAATAAAGGAAGTAGACTTATATTCCCAGCATCTTATACCAAACTAAACATCAAGAATCATTCGTCAACAGTTGAGGCAACCTAGTACAGCTTTATGAAATTTCTCTCAGATATAATAATGCCACAAGAAATGTGTAATTTGAAATTTTTTAATCAAAGCTAAAGCCTGGCAATCTCTTCAGAGACTTACTCAAAAGAAAGCCTCTGAAACCCTCAATCACCCTTCTCCACACACATGCAGCTGCGATTGACCAGACCCGACTTATTTTGAGAAAGGCCAGTCTTGCACGCTCTGCTATCTGACACCCAGGAATGTAACCAACTGTATACGTGGAGTTAAAAAACCAGACTATGGAGCAAGCACATCTTCTCCACAGTTTTCCAGAAGAGTTTCCAGGGCAATGGCACATTCCCGCTGCCTCGAGCAGGAGAATCTCCAGCCTCAGCCCTGTAGCACTGCTCTTTGTCCCACCAACCCTCTGCCTTGTGGGTAAGTATCTTGAGTGGGACACACACCCCAGAAATGCATTTCTACCACCACTCCATGCAAACTTCCTATTCTCATCACTCTATTCGTAAGAGAGATAATATTTCATTTTTATTTTAATTTGATTTTATATCATTAATGAAACTGAAAATTTATCATGCTTTTAGGTCATTTTATATCTCCTCTTTTTACAACTTCCTTTCTTGTCCTTTGCCTATGTTAAGATGTATAGGATAGTGGGTAAGAAAACAGACATGAAACCACACTCCTGGGATCAGAAAAACAGCCAATGTACGAGCTACTTAACTAGCTATGCAATCATGAGCAAGCTACTTCATCTCGTGTCTCTGTTTCATCATCTGTAAAATGGAATAATAATAGTATCATCTCCCTCAAAGAATTACTATGAGGATTTAACTATATGACAGACCCTCAGAAGGATGCACTGTATATCGTAACATTCAATAAATAATATCCTATCTAATAAAGAGGTAATATGCAAATTGACCATCACTCCAACACACAAGATGGCTGCCCCATGTGATCAAAGATGGCTGCCCCCATATGGACACAAGATGGCCACCACAAGATGGCCAGCAGGGGAGTGCAGTTGGGAGAGACCAGGCCTGCAAGGGAGGGCAGTTGTGGGTGATCAGATCTGCAGGGGAGGGCAGTTAGGGGTGACCAGGCCAGTAGAGGAGGGCAGTTGGGGGTGACCACGCCTGCAGGGAAGGGCAGTTGGGGGTGACCAAGCCTGCAGGGGAGGGCAGTTAGGGGCAATCGAGCTGGCAGGGAGCAGTTAGGCATCGATCAAGCTGTCAGGGAGTGGTTAGGGGGTGATCAGGCTGGCAGGCAGAAGCGGTTAGGGGCAATCAGGCAGGCAGGCAGGCAGGTGAACAGTTGGGAGCCAGCATCCTGGATTATGAGAGGGTCTGTCATATAGTTAAATCCTTCTGAGGGTCTGTCATATAGTTAAATCCTCATAGTAATTCTTTGAGGGAGATGATATTATTATTATTCCATTTTACAGATGATGAAACAGAGACACAAGGAGGTTAAGTAGCTTGCTCATGATTGCATAGCTAGTTAAGTAGCTCGTACATTGGCTGTTTTTCTGATCCCAGGAGTGTGGTTTCATGTCTGTTTTCTTACCACTTTCCTGCCATCTATATGTATTTTTAACCCAATCCTCTTGATTGTTCTACACCCTGAAGCTTTTTAATTTGTATGTAATATAAACCTAACATTAGTTTATCTTGATGATCTTTCCATTGTGTTTACGCTGAAGTAGTTCTTAGCCACTCTAAGTTCAAAGAAATAGTCACTGAAATCTTATGGTTTTAAAAATCACTTAGGTCCATTTGTGTTGCCTATAGTATTTTAAATACATTATCTATTTTCCAACAATATCACATACATTATCCATCTCTTATTGTTCAAGTTTTGTTTTTATCCAGGTTTTAATAATACTCGAAGATGAGATCAGCAATGAGTACAAAGAACATTACAGGAGTATATCTCAGAAACTGTACATTTATATAGCTTGTGGTCTATAAACAAAAAGCGCAGATTTCAAATGTATTTTAAACCCAAGAGGAATCAGAACTCGTGAGAGACGATGCAGTTCCATGGCCTGAAAACACTGATGCATTCTAGATCAGAGACGGAAGTGTGAGGCAATGACTCCCTAGCTCTTGAAAAATCAGCTTCTATTCAAAGGTACCAAGATATTGTGAAAGTAGACACAGCTGGTGGCTGGATTCATTGCCATCTTGTGAAGTAAGCAGCCTTTTAAGGTCAAGTTACATACTACTTATGTAATGAAGGATAATCATTTGTTAGCTTAAATAAGATCCTGTGCCTTGATTACAGGGTTGGCAAAGAGAAAAGGAGACTGAGGCATGTGAAATGGAAACACTATCTCTGAAATTCACAATCATTTAAATTTATTCATGGGTACTTATAGTTCCAATTAAGCTTTAACATCTCAAACTGATGAAGAGCTCTAACAACAGAGCAACATAAAGCTACAAGATAGCCTATTAATTGTCTTTCTCTCCTCTGGAATAGTGTTTTGTTAATAAACTGTGATACAGAGTATACATAATAAACATTTAGTGCCTACCATGTGCTTAACACTCAAATATATATATATATATTTTAAAGCATAAAGTTAAAAGAATAGATGTATATGCAAACCAATAATGATGTGATTAAGACAAAGTACTCTGATAATACAAAGGAGGGGAGAAGAGTTTTGTATCTAAAATTTAATACTCAGTATAGAAAATAATAAATAGTAGCACCAGGAGCACGTAGCACCATGTTGGATGAGATGCTACATCCAACAACTGAGCTGTCAGAGGTTAGACAGACCTTCAAGGGCAAAATGTTGAAAAGTTTAGCCCTTTGAGGGGAGCTGGACTACTGGACTTGGGAAGAGAAGAGTAAGTACTGAGGATCCAGTGGTGGAATTTTTCAGTTTAATTAACAAAAAATAAAAGGTAGTTGCTAAACTTGGTCATACATTTAAAGTATATATATTCCTTTATTGCAAAAATCAGGCAATGATGCTATTAATATGCTTAAATTCCACCTATGTCATAATATGTAAGGTTTTGGATATGTCACCTTTTTAAAAATCATCACCTGAGGATATGTTTTTATTGATTTTTAGAGAGGAAGAGAGAGAGAAACATCAATCAGTTGCCTCCCATAGGTGCCCTGATGGGGGATCGAACCCGAGACCTTTTGGTGTATGGGACAATACTCCAACCAACTTAGCCACCCAGCCAGGGCTAGATATTATCACTTTTAACCTCTAAAACAACCCTCCTAGGGTAACTATATTTAATCCTCTTTATAAATTAGAAAACTAAGACTCAGAAAAATTAAATAGGCTGTCAATAGAAAATAAAAAGGAATGAGAATTAGCTTGAGCATTTTCCTGGAATAACATGGAAGACACTACTACAGGGAACATGATACTCCAGATATCCAAGACAAAAATTGCCCCTGGCAACAAGGCAAGATATTAGTGTGACCTTATACTTTCTTCCTTAGATTTTTAGTCTTTGAACATCAAATCCAAGGGTATAGAGAAAAGTTGTCACCAGTTGGACTGAGAAGGTAAGTCAACAACTGCTGTGAGTGGTTATGGACTTCCAGGAACATTTAGATTTGTAAAAGCCTCAAATGCAACAGATTAGAGACTTGGGCCTTGAGGACTCTCTTGACATAGCACTAGTGCCATCTAGTGGCAATTACTCTGCCTTGCAGGTACTGGGTCCCTGAAAACATAACCAGCTTCTCAGCAGAGGCAGGTTTCATTTCTCATGCCAATGTTAATGAATTAGTAGTGGCTGCCTTGGAAGCACTGTGTTGAGAAGGATTCTGAGCCTACCCCAGTCCTCCTCAAGAACGTTGTTACTAATTAAAAATGTTGGCCATGAGCGCTGCAATAATTTCTAAGTAAATGAAATCAAATTCTGCAGCAGCAGTTGCTGCCTTCCCTCTAAGACCAACTTAGGTAGTTAAGCCTCCTGCAAGAGTTTTTTTTTAAACATGGAGATCAACTAGAGTATGCAGAGAATAAAAACACAGCTGGTGATCATAAGGTACTGTCTATTTCTAATTATGTATTTTAAGGTAGTATTTTCCCAAGCTTTGAACATAAAATTAATATGAAACTAGTTAAAGCCTTCTAAATATAATTATTTAAATACTTTTGTAACCTAAATAATGCATAAGTGACTTAATTATGTGGCAATTCTGGACTAGAAAATTTCTGAATTGTCCCAAATGGTGATACCCTCGAGCAGTGGTTGGCAAACCGCGGCTCGCGAGCCACATGCGGCTCTTTGGCCCCTTGAGTGTGGCTCTTCCACAAAATACCACGTACGGACGAGCACATACACTGCGATTGAAACTTCGTGGCCCATGCACGGAAGCAGGTTTTTGGCCTGGGGTGAGTCTATTTTGAAGAAGTGGCGTTAGAACACTCAAGGGGCCAAAGAGCCGCATGTGGCTCGCGAGCCGCCGTTTGCCGACCACTGCACTAGAGAATACATTTTATACTGTATACTAGCATTCCTGTTGCAGGAAAAATCCTGCAATAGGATTTCCTGCTGCACTCTACCCCGCCTCCCTTCCTCCTTTGTCACCCGCCCCGCCTTCTCCTCCAGCCCGCCCGCGTTTCCCTTCACCCCCGCCCCGCCTCCGCCCTGCCCTTGTCACCCGCCCCGCCTTCTCCTCCAGCCCGCCCGCGTTTCCCTTCACCCCTGGCCCCGCCTCCGCTCCGCCCTTGTCTCCCGCCCCGCCTTCTCCTCCAGCCCGCCCGCGTTTCCCTTCACCCCCGCCCCGCCTCCGCCCCGCCCTTGTCACCCGCCCCGCCTTCTCCTCCAGCCCGCCCGCGTTTCCCTTCGCCCCTGCCCCGCCTCTCCTCTGCCCTTGTCGCCTGCCCCGCCTTCTCCTCCAGCCCGCCCGCGTTTCCCTTTGCCCCCGGCCCCGCCTCCCCTCTGCCCTTGTCGCCTGCCCCGCCTTCTCCTCCAGCCCGCCCGCTTTTCCCTTCGCCCCCGGCCCTGACTTCGCTCCTCCCTTCTCCTCTCCCCGACCCCCCCCGCCCCGGCTTGCTTGCTTCTTCTAAGCTTTACTCCCTTCTGCAGCTCTTGGCTTCTTTCGACGCTGTCGTGATATGCAAATTAGCTGCCATCTTTGTTGGGGTAATTTGCATACTCGTCCTGATTGGTTGGTGGGCGTGGCTTGGCTGGTGGGCGTGGCTTAGGGTAGCGAAGGTGCGGTCAATTTGCATATTTGTCTATTATTAGATTAGATTTTATATGATGGCTTCTACTCCATTTTCGGGCATTATTTCGACAAGGGAGAATGTCTCTATGGGGCTCAAATGACTACAATAATTGAAAGAGCTCAGAGACTACATAGAGTCTACTCTTAGAATCTTTAATACTTGGTTTAGAGAAGCTACTTTGATTTTTACTGATGATGAAAGCTGCTGAGGGCAGAGAAGGGATTATCTCTGGGGAATAGGAAGGAGGGTGGACACATGTTTCTTGGAAGTGTCCTAAGGGGATGTGTGCTAGAGGAGTCCTCAAAGATGACCCCTAGATAACTGATAGGTTGTTTATAGCCTATAAGGTTGGCCAGTCAACCATGATCATCATTTTTGATATTTGACTAGAATAATAGTAAAACTCAACGCCAGGGCAGGATGAAATTGATCTTGAAGCAGGATAAACTCAGAGTTAGATGAGTAGAAAATATTTGAAGGTAAAAAAAGTGAACCTGATGCAAAAAGATTTATACAACTTTTTAATCCTAAAGTGCATGCCAATATTTGAAAAATCGCCCTATTATCCTATTTGCTTTATCAAATGCATAGGAAAAAGGGAACAATAAACTTGTAATCTGTTTCTAATCTGTCTAGAAACACAGTGAAAGATTTCTATTAATGAAGGACTGTGCTATAATTCCAATACTCCATGTAAGAATATGTAACTTTATAACATCTTAAAGGTATGATTTAAAAAAATACTATTCAAATAGAACAAGGAACATCTAAAGTAAAAATCAATGGGAATGTGAGAAGCGTAAATTAGGTATGTCGGCATCAGACTGCAGTGTGGCACCAGATCTGGTTAAGCTATAACATTAGGGCTGCAGGTGCCAAGATCAACCAGATAAACACTGATGTTATCTATAATTACCTCATTTTTAGCTTAAATCACAGGTAATGAGGGAACTCAGAGATTTTAAAAGGCAATTAGAAAGTCTACTGGCTTTTTTGCTTCCTGTATCAGGAATTTTTTAAAACTTACTTTTATTTAGAGCTTTTTTCCTCCATAATGAAACATCAGAACATAGCACTTACATGTAAAAAAAAACAGAATGCACAATTGCTCATAAGCTTAAAATGAATTTCTTCTGTGTCTAGGTGAAATGTGTTCTCATGTGACGAGGCTACCTTGAAACAAAGGCAATCATAGCTCAGTTGTTAAAAGTAACTCATGATGATGTTTTGATTCAGGTTTGAACTTAACATTGAATTGAGAAATCTTGAGCCTCTACCTCTATATCCACAAGGACATAAAGAACTGAGTAGCAACAGTTTTGGACTGTCAGATAAAATAGTCTTTTTTTTTAAAAAAAAATAAAACATGTATTATTTTCTTCAAAATGTTTTAAGATTTTCTAAATTCAGGGTCATGTTAAAGTAGGTAAACTCAACAAACATATTATTTAGAAAATGAATCAAATAAAGCTATATCATAAGGTTATAAAAAAATTAAGTACATAAAAAAGACACATAATCAAAGGATCAGCATTTAGAAATGAGGTGAGAAAGGGATCCTGTACCAGACAATGCCTATGAAGTTGTCTGGAATGAATACCTTTTATATTCCATGGCTTACAGATGTTTCTTATATAATTAATAAGGAAAATCCCCTTCTCCAGCCACCTCCCTGCAGACCTTCCCTCCCTCTTCCCATTCCCCACCCACCACACTTAGCTTGAGATTTGTGGGAATTAGCATGAGCTTGATATCTAATTTTTTGTATGATAAAGAATTTGGCACATATTCTATAATGTAAGCAATATTGTAAGGGAAATACAGAATTTAGAACAAACTATTTTCCAGTAATTTAGAGACAGGCATTTATTTAGCAAAATCACATCTCTTATTAAAACTCAATTCTATCTCTTAAAGCATGTTTTCCAAGACTGCTGACTTACAGACTTTTGCACCTATAGAAATAAATATATGCTTGAGATAATTTATCTTAAAAAGGTAAAAATGTATATTTTAACTGAACCCCCCATTTATTCGATATCCTCTAGATCAGCACCATCCAACAGACCTTTCTGAGATGACAGAAATGTTCTATATCTGACTGTCCAATATGACTAGTGCAACTGAAGAACCACATATTTTACTTTATTTCATTTAAACATACATTTATATAGCCTCATGTGGCTAGTGGTTCTCATATTAGGCAGCAAATCTCAAAGTATTTTAAGGATGATGAACCATTCATATATATATTCAATCTTTAAAATAACTATAAAGGTTCAAAGGATATAAACAGTAAAGATACACATGATACATACTCACACATAGTGCTATTGGGTTAAGAAGACATATGTTAGAAGTTAAATAATATAAGTGGTTGAAAATCAAGGTAATTCCATAAGGGATGTAACACAATATATACTTAATTATAAGTGAAAGGTGCTACTAGTAAGATCAGATATAGATGTAATAAGTTATTTTAGTCAAAAAGTCTCTATCTCATTGCCTCTCCCTGTCTGTGTTTCTGTCTCTACCACCACTGCCCCTTGCTTAGTCCCACTTCCCTCTTCTTCCATTCACATACATGTAGAAGTTGGGAAAGTACATCTTTAATAATGACAGTGATACATCTATAAGTTATCAAAAATTATCAACAGTGAATCACGAGCCTAATATAACCATACTCAACAATAGACTGGTTCAAAGATCCAGGAAATGGTCATTTTAAATGAAGATAAATGGGTCATAAGATAAACTTTAGTTTAAGGTCAGTATGTAGTTTATAATTTGTTTGGATTAATGTGTCTAGGAAAATAATTCACATGGGCCTCTGAAAAGGTAAGGAAATATCCATACTCAAGGCCTACTAGAAAATCTCACTGGATTATAATAAAAAACAACAACTCCTCACTAATTTAAAAATCTCCAGGCTTCACAGACAATAGTGTGGTGAAGGCATGGGGAGGGATGGCGGGCTGGGTGGAGGGAGGCAAAGGAAGGGAAATGGGAGACATTTATAATACTGTCAACAATGTAAAAAAACACTCAGTAAAAATCTTATACAATAAAAGGCTAATATGCAAATTGTCCCCTTGGGAGTTCGACCGACCAGGAGTTCAACTGCTCACTATGCTGTGCGCTGATCATCAGGAGGTAGCATGGAATGAAGGAAGGAAGGAAGCCAGCAGCTGGGGGAAGGAAGGCCACGGCCAGCAGCCAGAAGGCCCCGTTCGGCCCTGATTGCCAGCCAGGCCTAGGGACTCTACCCGTGTATGAATTTTGTGCACCAGCCCTCTACTAAACAAACAAGCAAATATATTAATTAATTAATTAATTAATTAATTAATTAAAACTCCACACCTCATTTATCCAGCATGATGAAAGGCCAATTTCTTAACACAAAAATTTTGAGAGTATCAAAACATTTATAAAACCAGGTGATCAGCTCCCAATTTGTATAATGTTTACATAATTAGCTTTTAGAAATTCTAAATGTCTACAGGTTTATCATTTGCTCGATTTTATTTGTTTTATAAAAAATAAAGACAACAGCCCTGACCAGTTTGGCTCAGTGGATAGAGCGTCGGCCTACGGACTCAAGGGTCCCAGGTTCGATTCCGGTCAAGGGCATGTACCTTGGTTGCAGGCACATCCCCAGTAGGAAGTGTGCAAGAGGCAGCTGATAGATGTTTCTCTCTCATTGATGTTTCTAACTCTCTATCCCCCTCTCTGTAAAAAAAATCAATAAAATGTATTTTTTAAAATAAATAAATAAAGACAATAAACTAGATGTTAAACTGTTATACATTCTAGCTTCACTTCAATATCACAAACTATCATAATCTTTGTAATTAAAAAAAAGGAAGAAATAAGGCTAAGTGGAAGTAGAGTAAGGGCTGAAAGGGCCCTCCTGTGACTAACCATACTTCAACAAAGTTTTTGGACATTTTAGTATTCTCCAAATGTTTCTAAGGTTCTGATTATATTCTAGTTGGTTGAAGTTATTAGAAATTTGACCCCTGGATAACTGATGTGTTGTTATATATCCAAAGAGATGGGGGGCTGTGGGGAGGGGAGAATCCTTTTTCTTAATACTGGTTTTGGGCTGGAGAAGGGAGGGCTGGGGAAACCACTGAAACAAAGAAACCAGGGCTATGGAGACCTACCGAGTCTGCACTGTTTCCCATGAAGGCTAGAACAGTAGGAGTAGTAGTTTTATTACTGATTTTTTAAAACAGTTGCTCTGCATCATAGGGGAAGATGAAACATTTTCTCATGACCTCTTAGCCCAAATTAAATTGTGTGTCATAAAAATTCCTGTGTTAGGCAGAAGTATTCTCTATTGCTGAATTTTTTTATTATTTGAAAGTTCACCTACTTCAAAAGAACCCAAATCTTGTCCTGACTTCACAAAAAGGCCTTTTGTCATTTGCTATTCTATTATCCATACACTCAGTAATTCAGATTCCAAATGCATGCCACAAAAATTTAATTATATGACCACAGACATCTCTATGAACCAAAGAGATGTTTCCATAAAGTAACAACTTTATATAATGGGATGCTATTATAAAACTTAAAGTTGGAACCATTAAGAAAATTCTCATTTTGCTACAGAGTCTTTAAAGACTAGGATTAGCAATGGCATCTAGAAATGGACAGGCTGGGGTTCCTTCTCTGGGGCCCTTCAACAACCCAGGTGGCAGTGGCAGAAACAGGAATGGGAGCAGTGTTTAAAATGTCAACAGACCACTCTGGTTGTATTTATTTACTAGAGGCCCGCCGATGGGGTCCCTCGGCCTGGCCTGCACCCTCTCGAAATCTGGGACCCCTCAGAGTATGTCGGAGAGCTGGTTTTGGCCTGATCCCCACAGGCCAGGCTGAGGGACCCCACTGGTGCACGAATCCAATCCCCACAGGCCAAGCCAAGGGACCCCACCGACACACGAATCTATGCACTGGGCCTCTAGTATGCATATAAGATCTTTGGTTAATCTCTTCCACCTTCCCCTTTCCCCTCCCCCCTGAGATTCATCAGTCTGTTCCATGTTTCCATGCCTGGGCATTAAGTGTCTGCTCCCTGGTGATCACTGCGTGTCATAGCTACCGGTCGAACGGTCAGCCAGTCACTTAGGCTTTTATATATATAGATCCTACTCCACTCCCTCCACCCTCTCACAGATCTCTCAAGTGGAAAAACAGTCCCTCTTCAACCTACACAGTCAGAATACAAAGGAGAGAGGCAGGCCCTGGGTGTGGCCCAGGTAGGGAGTGGCTAGCAAACAACAGTAGTTCAATGGGAGATTATAAACCTATTATTGGGGATGGAACAAAATCCAAATAATGAGAGGTCTGTGCCTGGTTCAATGATAGTAGAGCTTTCATGTTCAAGAGAACTTTAAGATCTAGAAGCACTTTAAAAACCTATAAATAGAGTTAGGAGATGCTGTTCAACTATCCTGATTTACTTCCAATTGATTGAGAGACCTGGGCATGTCATCGTAATTACTTTCCTAATCTGAGCAAGTAGCTTGAAATACAATCTTTGAAATTCCTTGAGAGTATTCAAGAGTGTGTCAACCAGACTGAACTACTTCTATATCTTTCTCAGAACATTGCATCTATAATCATGGAATGAAAACTATGTCCATATGTTCAGATGATACCAGGACATCTTTTAAATTTCAAATACTACCTCATTAGCAGGCTATTTCTTATTCTACCCCATAGCTGCTTTGTAGATTTTCCCCATATTTCTAGGCATATATTTTTCATTCTCACTTTTATCATTATCAAGTATTTCATTTAATTTTGTGGGATTTAAAGATACATTATTAACACCCAGTTACAATTATTATATTTGATTCAAATATACCAAACATCTATGATATACTGAAACCTAAAACCTGAATACTGTAAAAAGAGCAGTTCATGCAAAGTAACAATGTCACCACAATGGAACAAATATATGTAAATACCCATGTTGTGGGTCATTTTAGCTGTCTTTACAGATAAGGGCATAATTTTGTCATTGAAAGAATGTAAGGCCAATCAAATCCACCCATTCTAATAGTGCACAAAAACTGCATTGCTAAAGAGTAGAAAATGAAGATTGTCTTTTTTCATATTGTTCAACTCAGAAAACTGCTGTCCTAGAATGTCCAGTAAACACATTGTCCTGCCCCAGCCCCCACCTCTCAGTTCTAATTACCCCGTCTGGCACCCCCTGCTCTTGGTAAAATTCTCCCTTTGCAACACGTCACTATCTATGTTCGTTGGTTCCATGTTTGCCTCCCCTAGACCATGAGGACACCAGGGGCAGGGTCTATGTTTTTTCCTCTTTGGGTCTTGGTGTTGGAGGGTTAGCACACTGGCTTGCCTATGATGAGTGTACAATAAAGATTTGCAGAATGATTGAGATATGTTACCTCTCTTGAATAAAATAAACAAAGATATAAACATGTCAGAGAAACACTTTTAAAAGCTCTGGATTAAAAATAAAATGAAAAATTGGATTACTAACCACTGCTCTTTTCCCCCAAAAGGCAAGGTAATCTGATATAAAAAATAGACAAATATTGAATATCAATTTCTAGTAAAATATTCAATGAAAAGTTCATCCTTAAAACTCTATCTTTGAAAGTTACAAATAAAAATCAGATATGAAGCATTACATCGAGCTAACAATACAAAGCAGACCAACATAAAGATAGTAAGCTATTTGTAAAATGTTTCAAAAGATTTATAACTTTCCAAGTTTCAACCCTAATCCTATGCATTATTTTTTCAAATTATAGATACAGCAACACACTTCACCATCACGAACCAAATACTTAATTGATTTTTTTCTGTTTCACTACCATACCTAAAAAGTGCACGTGCTGATATATATAACAAATTCACTACAAAGTTGACAGTGGGCACATTCCCACTGGGAACACCAGGGGAAGGCAGAAGCATGTCCAGGGGAAGGGACCTCGGTGCTGACTGACGGAGAGAAGCTTATCCTCACGCTTCAAATGTCTGCCTGTCTTTTCAAAGATAAACATTTACACAGTCTTTAGATGAGTGCAGCTTGCAGCTGACAATGTAAATAAACAAATATGAAAAAAATTTCCCCTAAAGCCTGGCTACAGGTAATAAGGCTTGAAGAGGTTTCTGAAGGAAAGGAACTCAAACTGTAATACGAATACTCAAGTCAGTTTGGGTGATGTTAATTTAAGGCTATACAGTCCTGCATCACTTGATGATGGGGCTATGTTCTGAGAAATGCATCCTCAGGCAATTTTCTCATTGTGCAAACATCATAGAGTGCACTTACACAAACCAAGATGGTTGAGGCTACCACACACCTAGAATAGATGGTACAGCCATTGCTCGTAGGCTACAAACTTGTGCAGCATGTTATTATACTAAAAATACTGAGGTAATTTTAACACAACAGTATTTGTGTATTTAAACATATCTAAACATTAAAAAGGTACCGTAAAAATACAGTATAAAAGATAAAAAATGGTACAGCTGCATAGGGCGCTGACCATGAATGGAGCTTGCACTAATTCTGGGTGAGTCAGGGGAGTGAATGTGCAGGCCATTACTGTACACTACTGTAGACTTTGTAAGCATCACACAGTTAGGATGCACCAAGTTTCTAAATATATCTATTTCTTTATTCAATAATAAGCTGAGCTTACTATAACATTTTTACTTTATAAACTTTTAATTTTTTTAACCCTTTGACTCTTTTTTAATAATACTTAGCTTAAAACACATATTGCACTTTTGTACAAAAATATTTCTTCTTTCTATTTTTGTTTTTAATCCTCACCCAAGGATATGCTTATTGGTTTGAGAGAGAGAGGAAGGGAGAGAAAGAGGAACTTCAATGTGAGAGAGAAACATTGATAAGTTGCCTTCCATATGTGCCCCGACCAGGGATGGAACCCACAGCCTTTTTGGTGTACAGGATGATGCTCCTATCAACTTAGCCATTGGGCCAGGCCTCTTCTTTCTTTTTTTTTTTTTTTCCAATTTTTTTTTATTAAGGTATTATATGTGTACATATTTTACCATTGCCACCCCCCACCCCACTCCCAGATATGCCCTCACCCCCCAGAGTTTTGCATCCATTGGTTATGCTTATATGCATGCATACAAGTCATTTGATTGATCTCTTATCTCCCCCACCTCTCCCTAACTTTCCCCCTGTAATTTGACAGTCTGTTTGATGTTTTACTGTCTCTGTATCTATCTTTTTGTTCAAGTTTATAATGTTCTTTATTAACCATAAATGAGTGAGATCATGTGATATTTTTCTTTCATTGACTGACTTATTTCACTTAACATAATGTTCTCCAATTCCATCCAGGTTGCTGCAAATGATGAGAATTCCTTCTTTTTTATGGCAGCATAGTATTCCATTGTGTAGATGTACCACAGTTTTCTGATCCAGTCATCTGCTGACGGGCACCTAGGCTGTTTCCAAATCTTAGCTATGGTGAATTGTGCTGCTATGAACATAGGGGTGCATATATCCTTTCTGATTGGTGTTTCTAGTTTCTTCGGATATATTCCCAGGAGTGGGATTACTGGGTCAAATGGGAGTTCCATTTTCAGTTTTTTGAGGAAGCTCCATACTGTTCTCCACAGTGGCTGCACCAGTCTGCATTCCCACCAGCAGTGCACGAGGGTTCCTTTTTCTCCGCATCCTCGCCAACACTTGTCGTTTGTTGATTTGTTGATGATAGCCATTCTGACAGGTGTGAGATGGTACCGCATTGTTGTTTTGATTTGCATCTCTCGGATAATTAGTGACGTTGAGCATGTTTTCATGTGTCTCTTGGCCTTCCTTCTGTCTTCTTTTGAAAAGCTTCTATTTAGGTCTGTTGCCCATTTCTTTATTGGATCATTTATCTTCCTTTTATTAAGTTGTATAAGCTGCATGTAGATGTTGGAGATCAAACCTTTATCAGTGATGCCATTTGCAAATATGTTCTCCCATGCAGTAGGCCTTCTTGTTGTTTTGTTAATGGTTTCTTTTGCTGTGAAAAAGCTTTTTTTATTTTGATGTAGTCCCATTTGTTAATTTTCTCTTTAGCTTCCATTGCCCTAGGGGCAGTGTCAGTGAAGAATTTCTTTTGGCATATGTCTGAGATTTTGTTGCCTGTGGATTCCTCTAGTATTTTTATGGTTTCCCGTCTTATGTTTAAGTCCTGTATCCATTTTGAGTTTATTTTTGTGTATGGTGTAAGTTGGTGATCTAGTTTCATTTTTTTGCATGTATCTGTCCAGTTTTCCCAACACCATTTATTGAAGAGACTGTCTTGACTCCATTGTATGTTCATGCCTCCTTTGTCAAATATTAATTGAGCATAGTGGTTTGGGTCAATATCTGGATTCTTTATTCTGTTCCACTGATCTATATGTCTGTTCTTGTGCCAGTACCATGCTGTTTTGAGAACAGTGGCTTTGTAATACAGCTTGAAATCTGGTATTGAGATCCCTCCTACTTTATTCTTCTTTCGCAGGATTGCTGTGGCTATTCGGGGTCTTTTTTTATTCCAGATGAATTTTTGGAGAGTTCTTTCAAGGTCGGTGAAATATGCCATTGGTATTTTAATGGGGAGTGCATTGAATCTAGATTGCTTTGGGTAGTATGGACATTTTAATGATGTTGATTCTACCAATCCATGAACATGGTATGTTCTTCCATCTGTTTACGTCTTCCTCTATCTCTTTTTTCAGTGTCCTGTAGTTTTCCGTGTATAGGTCTTTTACCTCCTTAGTTAAGTTTATTCCTAGGTATCTTAATTTTTTTGGTGCGATGGTAAATGGAATTGCCTTTTTAGTCTCTCTGTCTGTAAGTTCACTATTGGTGTATAGAAAGGCCATAGATTTCTTGGCGTTAATTTTGTATCCTGCTACATTGCCAAATTCATTTATTAAGTCTATTAGTTTTTTGACGGAGTCTTTCGGATTTTTTATGTACAATATCATGTCGTCTGCATATAAAGACAGCTTTACTTGTTCTTTTCCAATTTGGATGCCTTTTATTTCTTCTTCTTGTCTAATTGCAATGGCTAATACTTCCAGTACTATGTCAAACAGGAGTGGTGAGAGTGGGCATCCCTGTCTTGTTCCTGTTCTTAGGTGAAATGTTTTTAGTTTTTGTCCATTGAGTATGATGTTTGCTGTGGGTTTATCATATATAGCTTTTATTATGTTGAGGTATGAGCCTTCTATTCCCACCTTGTTGAGAGTTTTTATCAAGAAAGGGTGTTGGATTTTGTCAAATGCTTTTTCTGCATCAATTGATATGACTATGTGATTTTTATCTCTCAATTTGTTTATGTGATGTATCACGTTTATTGATTTGCGGATATTATACCATCCTTGCATTCCTGGGATAAATCCTACTTGGTCATGGTGTATGATCTTTCTGATGAACTGCTGGAGCCGATTTGCTAGAATTTTGTTGAGGATTTTGGCATCTATGTTCATGAGGGATATTGGTCTGTAATTCTCTTTCATTGTGTTGTCTTTATCTGGTTTTGGTATTAGGGTGATGCTGGCTTCATAGAAGGAGCTTGGAAGTGTTCCTTCCTCTTGAATTTTTTGGAATAGTCTGAGGAGGATAGGTTTTAGTTCTTCCTTGAATGTTTGGTAAAACTCTCCTGTGAAGCCATCAGGCCCCGGGCTTTTGTTTGCCGGAAGCTTCTTGATGACTGCTTCAATTTCGTCTATAGTTATTGGCCTATTGAGCTCTTTAGATTCTTCTTGATTGATTTTTGGAAGGTTATATTTTTCTAGGAATATGTCCATTTCCTCCAGGTTGTCCAGTTTGTTGGAATAGAGTTGTTCGTAGTATTTTGTAACAATCCTTTGTATCTCAGCGGGGTCTGTTGTTATTTCACCTCTTTCATTTCTGATTTTGTTTATTTGGGTCCTCTCTTTTTGCTTCTTGGTGAGCCTGGCTAGAGGTCCATCAATCTTGTTTATCCTTTCAAAGAACCAGCTCTTGGTTTTGTTGATCTTTTGTATTGTTTCTTTGGTCTCTATGTCATTTATCTCCGCTCTGATCTTTGTTATTTCCTTCCTTCTGGTTACACTGGGCTTTTCTTGCTGCTCTTTTTCTAGCTCTTTGAGTTGTAGGGTTAAGTAATTTATTACCATTGATTCTTGTTTTTTGCAATAGGCTTGTAGAGCTATGAACTTCCCTCTCAAGACTGCTTTCACTGTGTCCCATAGATTTTGGATTGTTGTGTTTTCATTGTCATTTGTTGCCATGATGTTTTTTATTTCTTCCTTGATCTCTCTGGTGACCCAGTCATGGTTTAATAGCATGCTGTTTAGTCTCCAAGTGTTTGATTTCTTTGGATTGTATTTATTGTAGTTGATTTCCAGTTTTATGCCACTGTGATCTGAGAAGACGCTTGATATAATTTCTAACTTCTTGAATTTGAAGAGACTTTGCCTGTGACCCAGCATATGGTCTATCTTTGAAAATGACCCATGTGCACTTGAGAAGAATGTATATTCTGTGGCTTTGGGGTGAAATGTTCTAAAGATGTCAATTAATTCCATCTGGTCTAGTGATTCATTTAGGATTGCTGTTTCTTTGCTGATTTTTTGTTTAGAGGATTTGTCCAGTGGTGATAGTGGGGTATTAAAGTCTCCTACTATGATTGTATTGCTATTAATCTCTCCCTTGAAATCTTCCAGGAGTTTTTTTATGTATTTGGGTGCTCCTATATTGGGAGCGTATATGTTTACCAGAATTATTTCTTCTTGTTGGATTTCTCCCTTTAGTAATATGAAGTGGCCTTCTTTATCTCTGGTTATGGCATTTACTTTGAGGTCTATTTTGTCAGATATAAGTATTGCTACCCCAGCTTTTTTTTCATTTCCATTTGCCTGAAAGATATTTTTCCATCCCTTCACTTTCAATCTGTGTGAGTCTCTTGTTCTGAGGTGGGTCTCTTGTAGACAGCATATATATGGGTCGTGTTTTTTTATCCATTCAGCTACTCGATATCTTTTGATTGGAGCATTTAGTCCATTTACATTTAAAGATATTACTGAAAGGTATTTGTTTGTGGTCATATCTATTTTTGTGTCTATATTCCTTCTTACCTGTTTATTTCTTCTTTTTACAGTATTCCCTTTAGCAATTCTTGCATTGCTGGTTTGGTGGTGATAAACTCCTTAAGCCTTTTTTTATCTGCAAAGCTCCTGATTTCCCCTTCAATTTTGATTGATAGTCTTGCTGGATATAGTATTCTTGGATTCAGTCCTTTGCTTTGCAACACTTTGTATACCTCCGTCCATTCACTTCTAGCTTGTTGTGTTTCTGTTGAGTAATCATTTGACAATCTGATGGGTGTTCCTTTGTAGGTAACTCTCTGTCTCTCTCTTGCCGCCTTTAAGATTCTCTCTTTATCATTTATATTTGCCATTGAAATTATGACATGTCTTGGTGTGGGTCTTTTGGGGTTGATCCTGCTTGGGACTCTCTGTACTTGCGTAACTTTTATCTTTCCCATATCCGGGAAGTTTTCTGTCATTATTTCTTCAAATAGATTTTCTAATCCCTGCTGCTCTTCTTGTCCTTCTGGCAGCCCTATTATACGCATGTTACTTCGTTTCATGTTGTCCCGAAGCTCCCTTAGGCTTTCCTCCTGCTTTTTAATTTTTTTCTCCAATTGCTGTTGAGATTGAGCTTGTTTCTGTACCTGATCTTCTAACTCACTAATTCGGTCCTCTGCTTCTTGTAGTCTACTGTTGAAACTTTCCATGGTGTTTTTGATTGTAGCTATATCACTTTTCATTTCTTCCTGATTCTTGCATAAGTTGTTTATTTTCTCATCCATCCGATGTATAAATTCCACGACCATTACTCTAAACTCCTTTTCGGTCATGTTGCAAGCTTCAGTTTCACTGATTTCCTTTCTTGGCGACTCCACATTTTCTTTCCTCTGTGAGTTATTTCGTTTCCCCATTCTGGCTATCACCAGAAAGCTCAAGCTTCCGTTTGCGTGGACCTGGGCCGTGTGCTGTGGGGACTTCACTCCACCCGAGTTTCACTGAAGTGCTCTGACACTAGGACGTGTGGCTGCCTTTGGTTGGTGGGAACCAGACTTGCCCAGGGTCAGTGTCCCCAGTGTTCCGTGTGGTCTCGTGTGCACACTTAGATTCAGGGGCCCTGTCTGCACCACACTGTTGGTATGTGCCGAAAATGAGATCCTTAGCATGTGCCAGGAGTCAGAGTTTCCCTGTGTCTGCACCAAGACTAGAGTGTCAGAGTCTCTGTTGCCTTGTGCGGTTTCTCGTTGAGACTCAGGGTCCCTATGTGTGCATGCACCAACAATTGGGGTCGCTGGCTCTTAGTGTGAATGCGCTGTGAGTCAGGCATCCCAGGCAGCTGTGTCCGGCGTGCCAAATTCCCTGAAGTGGAGCTGCAACCTGTGTGTGCTCTCTCTACTGAGCCAAACCGGCTAGGGCGCACACTCTTGATTTCCTGAAGGTGAGCTGGCTCTGTGCACTCTACCGGAGTCCCGGAAGGGGGGCGGAGTCTGTCCTGCGCGCCAAATTCCCCAAAGTGAAAGCCCCTCTGTGCAAGCACTAAGATTCCCCGAAGGGAGAGCTGTGACCGGCAAGCCAAATTCCCCCAAATTCTCCGAAGGGGAGCCCTCTGTGCGCACTGACAGATTTCCCCAACAGGGAGCTGATTCTCTCCTGTGCGCTCGCGCGCGCACGCGCCAAATTCCCTCTTCTTTCTTTATATCCTTTTCTATAAGCTTTTTTTCTATTGAAAAATATATATTTTTTTTTACTTTTTAAAATGTTTTTTTTTAAAAACTAAGGCAATCACACATAGCAGCCTAGGCCGACTCAGGGTCAGGATCAAGATCACGGTCTTCCAGCTCCATATCTTGTCCCACTAGAGCAGTGGTTCTCAACCTTCCTAATGCCGCGACCCTTTAATACAGTTCCTCATGTTGTGGTGACCCCCAAGCATAAAATTATTTTCGTTGCTACTTCATAACTGTAATTTTGCTACTGTTAATGAATTGTAATGTAAACATCTGTGTTTTCTGATGGTCTTAGGCGACCCTGCTAGTGGTTCTCAACCTGTGGGACCCTGGAGGCCTATGGGTTTAGTTCTCAACCTAAACTAGCGACCCACAGGTTGAGAACCGCTAGCTGGGTCGCCTAAGACCATCAGAAAACACAGATATTTACATTACGATTCATTAACAGTAGCAAAATTACAGTTATGAAGTAGCAACGAAAATAATTTTATGCTTGGGGGTCACCACAACATGAGGAACTGTATTAAAGGGTGGTGGCATTAGAAAGGTTGAGAACCACTGCACTAGAAGGTCTCAGGAACAACCACATGCATGGAGCTTTCATCTCCTATGATAGCAATGCCTTCTTCTGGAATACCTCCTGAAGGACCAGCCTGAGTCACTTCTTGAGGAGGTATTACTTTTTCAGAAATATGTCCATAGCGGTTTGTCTCTCTTTGTGATCACAGATATACTTATAAGCAGATAACCCACTATAAACATTCCTCCCTAATAATGAAAACCTTTCAGTGTTCGAGATCATATTTTAAAACTTTTTAAGGAGCCTGTTGAGGTCTGAAAAAGCTTCTGCTAAACCCTTTGCTGTGAATTTTCTTGGGAGTTCTTCTTTTTCTTCTCTTGCAGTTTCCTTTTCTCTTACATCTTCTTCAGCTATGAGTTTCTGTTCTGGTTCCAATAACTTATTAGTCAATTCCTCAGGAACCATCTCCAGGAGCTCCTCAATGTCAGCCATGACATTATTTGCCTTGTTGATTTTTAAAACCTACTTATCTTTGGCAAATCCTCTGAAGTCATAGACGAACTTCTTGAGTATCTTCTTCCAGATACCATGCCTTGGAAACATCACTTCAAGCCCAAGCAAGGTTCTTGCTGCAGTCATAGACACTGTAATCCTTCCAAATCCTTCAGCATTGCATCGGTGTCTTCTCAGAGTCTTTCTCGGTTGCAGTAATAGCCTGGACAAAGGTCCTCCTCTCAGGTAGTAGGCCTCAAAAGCTGCTATAACTCCTTGATCCATTGGTTGGATCACAGAGGTGGTGTTTGGAGGGAGAAACACCACTTTGACATTGGGACAAAGATCACCAGTAAAAAGAGGAAGTGCAGGAGCATTATCAACAATCAGCAAAATCTCCAAAGGTATGCCATTCCCCAAACAGTATTTCTACATTTCACTGGCACAGCAATTCAGGATGGCATTTTGGATGAGAAGTTGGGTCATCCATGACTTCTCACTGCTCCTGTTCATTGGCAGTGTGTGTACTGATATGCTTGAAGGCCCTGGATTCTCACTGTACCAGAGAGCTTGCAACATTGCCCCCAAGCAAGATTGTTATCCTGTTCATTAAAGCCCTGAAACTTGGCATTGACTTGGCCTTCTTATGAAAGTCCTTTCAGGCCTCCAGTTTCCAGAATAGGGAGATTTCATCCATACTGAATATTTGCTCTGGCAAGTGATTTTGCTCCTCAATCAGCTTTTCTAGAATTTCCAAAAATTCTTCATCTGCCTTCACATCAGCACCCACAGACTCAACACTCATTTCATATTATGTAATGAATATGGATTCTTAAACTGTTTAAAACATCCAGAACTAGCAGTAAATTCAACATCCTAGCCAGGTTCAGCCTTTTCTTTCAACATTGCAAACGAACCTTTTGCTTTGGCCATGATCATCATGGTCCTGAGAGATACTCTTGTGTGTCTGGTCTTCCATATATGTTGTTAGAGGTTTCTCCATGTCTGATATGGGCCCTTCTTGAATTTTTGTGAGTCCCATTGCCTTCAATGAAGCAGATCTTTAACAGCTTCCATCACTTTGTTCTTGTTCTTCAAGATCATAGCTTTGATGAAATGAGGCTTACCTGACTGACGAGCAATAACCATCACTAATTTTTTACCTTCCCAGTCCTTAGTCACTTTTAAATTTGTTTCCAGGTCAATCACTCACTATGCCCTCTTCTTGGCAACAATAGCAGTGAGTTTTGTATGCTTGGGGGTCACAATGAATAAACAAAATGAGATTAAATCAAGCACCAGAGAAAATGACGCAATGAAGAAATGTAATAAATGAGATAGATGAGGTTGCTGCCAGGGTAACACAGTATACTGTTTTATAGCAAACTTTGTTTTCTAAGCAGAAAGAGTACACTCTAAAAAATGATAAGAAGCATAGCAGTGTAAATTCATAAACCAATAACACAGTCACTTATGATCATTATTAAATATTATGTTGTGTACATAACTGTATGTGATATACTTTTATACAACTGGAAGCTCAGCAGGTTTGCTGATAACAGCATCACCACAAACACATGAGTAATGCCTTATACTATGATGGCTGAGGTGTCACAAGGCAATAGGAATTTTTTATCTCTATTATCATCTATATGTAGATTGTCATTTACTGAAACGTCGTTATGCAATGCATGACTGTACATGAAAACAAACCAGTTAATTATTTAAATAGAAGGTGACATATTTCCAGAGTCTTAAGTGATCAATAATTAGTTCAGGCAGATTGAATATTATAGAGATGCATAGATATTGATGAATTCCACTATCATAAAAAATAATAAAGTTACTTCAAGAAGATATATTCATCACTCAAATGTGATTTTCATGTCTTCTCTCAAATGCGGCTCCATTATGGAGATAAAAATAAAAGGTAATATCCTGATTTTGGTTTCTTGAAAATGTTAAGGTTACATATTTTGTGTTCTTTGAAATTATAATTTAACTATAAAGGTTGTGGTGCTACTTGAGCAAATATGGAAATAAGAAAAAAGAAATAATGAGACTGTCAGGCTAAATGACAGTATCTATAATAATAAAAGCATAATATGCAAATAGACCTAATGACCAAAGAGCAGAACTACCGTCCGGACAACCACGTTATGACATGCACTGGTGCCAGGCTAGCCAAGGCGGGTGCAATGCGATTGGTTGGGGGGCCCCACCATCGCCCCATGATCGCCCCAAAGAGGGAGGTCCAGGCCACCCTCTGTGTAGCGATTGATTGCAGAACACTGGCCGGGTGGGCAGGGCCTCCTTCTCCTGGGCGACTGATTGCAGAGCCTTGTGATCGATTGCCCCAAAGAGGGAGGCCCAGGGTACCTGGCCAGTGGCACTGAGGCGGGTGGGTGGGGCCTCTCTCTAGGAGCCATCGATCACCCCACAGAGGCAGGCCCAGGCCACCCAGTCAGCAGCCACAGAGGTAGGCCCAGGCCACCCAGCTGGCGGAACTGAGGTGGGTGGGTGGGGCCTCCCTCTGCGGGCAATCGATCTGGGGGACCCGTGACTGATCGCCCCACAGAGGGAGGCCCAGGCCACTGGCCAGCAATGCTGTGGCGGGTGTGCGGGGCTGGCTAGCAATCGCCCTGCAGAGGGCGGCCCAGGCCAGTCAAGCAATCGCACCCCACACCTGTCGCCCACAGAGGGAGGTGACTGGTGATGGGGGAGGGGGACAGCGCTGCACAGATGGCAAGCAGTGGTAGAGGCAAGGGCGGGCCAGCTGCCAGCAGCTGGGAGAAGGAAAGCCCCAATAGGCTCTGATTGCCAGCCAGACCTAGGGACCCTACCTGAGGGGTCCTGGATTGCGAGAGGGTGCAGATCGGGCTGAGGGACTCTCCACGCCCCCCCCCCCCCCCACAAGAATTTTGTGCACCGGGCCTCTACTGGGTTTTATAAAAATTCCTCTTATCTAACCTGTAGATTACTGTAGGTATCTGTAGATCTTATCTTTTATAGATAAGTGTAGATTTTATTTTTAAGTATCATTTACTGCCACCTTAGAACTGAATAGAATTTTAACAATACTTTTCTAAAAAAATAAATAAAAAAAAACTTTTCTGAGACAAAAGACAACTCTGTTAGTTGAAAAGTTGATTAAAAGTAAAATTTTAGAAAAGACAGAAAGAAAGAAAAGGTGATGAAACTAGTATTTGTTAACTTTTATGAATTAAGTGACTGGGCCTGGTGTTCTACACATTTCCAGGTATGTGCCCTATAATTCTGTGACAGGAATTTTCAACCGCTGTGCTGTGGTACCCTGGTGTGTGGCAAGAGGCACACCAATGTGCCACAAGAATTTTTTAAACATGCAATACCTGACTAGTCAGAGGCACTAACCTCTCTTCCCTTAGACTGTTAAATAAAAATTGACAACAGCTAACATAACAATAGCTGTCTGATGTGAGTGATCAAAATTATACCTCCTTTTTTTTTTTGTCAGATCAGCAAAACAATATTTTTGGTGTATAGCAGAATTTCAGTAATTAGTTTATTGTGCCATGAGATGAAAAAGGTTGAAAACTGCTGCTCTGTGATACAGGAACTGTTAACATTACAATTTCACCAATGAGGTTACTAGGAATCAGAGAAGTGAATTACCTTGCTTAAGGTCACACAGGCAATAAATGGTGGAGTCAGTAAGTGGTGGTCAGTAGTGGTGGAGCCTTATTTCTATCTGTGTGCTTTTTCCAAATTGTTTCCCTAAATGTATTTATTCTTAAGAACTTAAAAGAGTTTATGTCATATAATTAAATAGATTCTCAAGCAAATAAAGGCAGCACATTAACATGAGAAAAGCAATGCTCTAAAAATCAGAAAAGAAATCTTAAGTCTAGGCCCTCCTTTCTCATCTACTTACTAAGCTATGATGCCCTGGAAAAATAATTAAAATGGCAAGCCTTAGGAACTCAAGAGGGGAAGAGGTGGTAGAGTGGGATGGGAATTCAAGTTGGTCTCTAAGTGCTTTAATATATGCTGTGGACTGAGTGTTCTTCCTCTCCCAATACCAATTCATATAGTGAATCCTAACACTGTGATGCTGTTTGGAGGTGGGGCCTTTGGGAGATGATTAAGTCACGAGGGCTCTGAGGTTGGTGCTCTTACAAAAGAAGTCCTTAGAGAGCTCTCCCACCTTGTGAGAACACAGTGAAAAGACTGTGTGGGAAACAGGATGTGGGCTCTCAGCCAGCACCTTCATTACTCAGCTTCCCAGCCCCAGAATTATGAGATATAAATTTCTGTTCTTTATAAACTACTCAGTCTCTGGTATTTTGTTATAGCAGCTTAAACAAACTAGTACAGGACAACTTTCAGTAAGTCAAATGATCCTATGACTTCATACTCTCAAAAGTAACAGATTAACAAATTTATATTATACTAAGAATTAACCAGAACCCAGATTTCTGAATTTTAAATCTAAAGTATGCTTTGGCTCTATGATCTCTACGCTAATATTTTGAATCATTGCTTCATTGTCATTTCAAGAGACATATGACATTAAATGGTGGGAAAAGGTATTATACCAAAAATAAATGTAAGTGATGGAAGGATGTTTCCCACTTCCTCCCAAATCACTTATTACATGTAAAGATGATACATAAAAATCATCATGATACAACATGAAGACTAATTTTTAAAACTTACTCAATGACTAAAGTAAGTTCAAATTAACATATTTTTCCTTATTTAGTAAGAGACTTAACTATTAGATTATAAAAAATAACCCAAGTAAATTTTTAAAACCTTTTTACCCACTTAAACAGTTTTGACTCTCTGGGATATGGAACATACTCTATTGAGAAAGGGAGGCAACTCTGGAAGCTCTGCTCACTATTAAAAAATTATATCCCCACCACTTTAGACAAAGTTAAGAAAATATAGAAAGGGGGGAAATTCCCTTTATTTCTTCAACAAAAGTTCTTTTGAAATATGAAATATAGTATTTCTTTAGAGAGAAAGATTAGAATCCAAAAAGTATAAATATTTCTTAAATTAAAGACATAAATAATGTATTGTTTATGTTTTTAAGGTGTTTATACATTTTTCAAATCTCAAGTCATCTTACTATCCCAGTTGTAGGATTTATTAATTCAAAAGAAACACATATAAAATCCTTTCGTATCCAAATACCATTGTTTTTTAATTCAATACCAGGGTTTCTAACTAAATTATTACAGTCTTTGTTTATTGGCTCTGACATAACTGAACAACCATTAGTTGTTATTATTTTAAACTGTGTCTCATGGAATCAACATTGCATTTACAAAGTATTGTTGGAAAATTTTCCAACTGTAAAAATCCAAAAGATAGTACATTTTTCCTAACAGCACAGCTTGGGAAAATATACTCAGAAATGGCACCAGGTGAAATAAAAATTTGAAAATAATTAGAGTAGGCTAGATGATTTACTAGTGTGTATATACAGCATACAGAAAATCAGAATTAAATATACAAATTTATTTTAAAATAATTTACAATGGTTTATATTCTAACCTATGCTACTTATAGAATGCCAAGACAATGTCTGAAAATGAAGCATTATTTTGAGTTTCCCAGAGAATACCAATAACTGGACTGAGTTTTCTCTAACAAATTGACTATTAAACTAAAGAATTTTAACAAATATTTGTGGCTATATCAATACCATCTAATGAGACAAAAATGAAGTTATTTTCTATATTGGAATTATGACATACTTTTACAAAGCATTACAATGCCTCAAAAACCATATAGACTTCCCATGAACTTTTGTAGAAAGTTATAATTTGATCAATAAAGGTATTTAGAACATAACATAAAAAAAATTTTTTTTAATGTTCACCTTCAGTTTATTTCATAGATCACTGTTATACCACCTAATATGATAATTAAAAACATGCAAGCAGCTGGTACTACAGCTGAACAGATTAATGTAATAGTCTGTAGTCATATATGCTGGCAAGGGGCTTGCCTCTTTGCAGTGGAGAAGGTCAGCTGCCCTTGGGAAAAGGGGGCAGGGTGGAAGTGAGAGAATATTCCTTCTACCATGTGGCCTCGTGCTACAGTCACTTAGTTAAACATCTATTGCAGGCGTCCTCAAACTACGGCCCGCGGGCCACATGCGGGTGTTTTTGCCGTTTTGTTTTTTTACTTCAAAATAAGCTATGTGCAGTGTGCATAGGAATTTGTTCATAGTTTTTTTTTAAACTATAGTCTGGCCCTCCAACGGTCTGAGGGACAGTGAACTGGCTCCCTGTTGAAAAAGTTTGAGGACCCCTGATCTAATCTATTGCAAACTGTTAATTGGCGAACTACTTTTCTTTCATACCCAGCAAGGGGGTCTCTCAGTTTTAATGGTTATATAAGGAATATGGAAAGCTCATATCATCTGACAGAAAACATTAAAACTGTTCTCCTCCCAAAATTACAAAATCTAATGCATAAAGCAATAATATTTTCTCAATTCTTACTGATTTTCCATTTTAATCAGCCATCTGCAAATTACTTAGGACATATGCAATCAAATTTTAACAAAAACTTCCAAAACAAGATCTAGTCTATTACCCAGGCATCAGTCCTACGACAATGATACTGGTGCCTTAGGAGTTAAATGCAGCTGTACTCTATCTTGAATCAATGAAGGAAAACCACAAAAGATACAAACACCAAGTAAAACTCCTGGTCTATGAAAAACACATCTATGAACATTTAAGCACAAAGCTATAGATTAGGGTCCATCCATTTTAAACTTCAAAATTTTTTGTCAAAGTTCCAAAAATCCGTCTCTGAACTTACACTAATAGTAAAACATCTTCCTTTCATCTTTACTATGTGTACAATTTTGCTATACAAAGGCAATCTGTATCAGAGATCGAGAGTTTCAAGCCTCAGGGTAAGCTTGTTCTTAGCTTTCTTTCTGCTAACAGACAAAAGTTATTTTCCTGTAAGATAAATCTTTTTAAGTTTTCCTTTTGGTATCTTTAGATTAGAGCACTATAAAAAATTTCTCTGTTGCCGAGACCGGTTTGGCTCAGTGGATAGAGCGTCGGCCTTCGGACTGAAGGGTCCAGGTTCGATTCCGGTCAAGGGCATGTACCGTGGTTGCGGGCACATTCCCAGTAGGGGGTGCGCAAGAGGCAGCTGATCGATGTTTCTCTATCATCGATGTTTCTAACTCTCTATCCCTCTCTCTTCCTCTCTGTAATAAAATCAATAAAATATATTTATATATAAAAAAAATTTCTCTGTTACCAAAATGATGACAAGCTAAAACCAGCTAATATTTTGAAATTTAGCATTTACCACATGACATTATCCCATTGACTCCTCATAATGGTGTTTTATTATCCCCATTTTAAAGATGAGGAAAGTGAGGCTAAAACTTGTTCAAAGTCTCCAAAGTATTTGGAGTCAGGATTTGAACCAACTCACAGTGTTTAGGTATTACTAACAAAAACAAAACAAAACAAAACAACAGCTCTGGCCAATGTGACTTGGACATCATCCCATGCACCAAGAGGTCGCCAGTTTGATTTCCAGTCAGAGCACATGACCAGTTTTCGAGGCTCAGTCCCCAGTAAGGGACATGAAGGAGGCAGCTAATTGATGTTTCTCTGTCTCCCTCTTTCTTCCTCTCTCCATAAAATCAATAAAAACATATTTTTAAAAAACAACAACAATAAGAAAATGGCAACGGTGTCCTCTTGAATCTGAAAATTTAGGACCAAAATAACAGAAATAATGAAAAAATATAGATTTAGGTGACCAATTCAAAAGTTAATAAAACCTCAGCATATGCAATAAAAGGGTCCATCTGTTGAAGGGTTAAATGAGGACTAAGGCTACAAAGTTGACAATTTACATGAGGTAAGCATAAAAGAATAATAATGAAGCCATGCTTTGCCTTTAGATTTTCCAAAAGCTTTATCTTATACATTTTATCTCAGTCTTTAAAACAGCTGTGAGAAGGCAGAATCCATTTAACAGATGACAAACTAAGGCTGATCATTATCCTGGACACAAGTATATACAGCTTGAGTGTGTTCATACCAGGCTGACAGCCAGACCTATCTAGCTGTGAAGGAAGGTCAGGATTTCTGAGGCATTTTAAGTAATATACAAAGGTAGAATTGTTAGGATGTTTGAGGATGTTGGAATATTAACATTTTTCCAATGACCTATTTCTAGTTTAAAAGAGCTATGATGGCAGGGAAAAAATCATTTTCATTTTCAAAAGTAAATTTTACTGACAATTCTGTTGCTATTGTAGTGTGATTTTGCAACAATTCCTTGGTTTTATCAGTTAGACTTAATATGAAAATATACCCCAGAGCTGTGCTTCTATGAATTCTGCATTTAACCCAAGTGTCAACTTCACAAGTAAGCTCATTATATTGTAAGAACTATTGCCTACTGAATAGAAAAATATTCATTTCACACCTTAAATACTATAATACTATTTAATAACAGTACTGGCCTGCCAACTATTAAAAGCTTGTTTTTATATACTGTACCACCTGAGCTTTTTATCTTGCCTTTTTAATTACAATAATAAATTAATATCCTAACATTACAACACTGACAGGCATTGATTAAAAATATATTAGTTAACAACATAGTATTTACTGTGCAAAGTTGCATTAGAAGTTCATTTTCAAAATACAATTATCATTCAACTAGAGGCCCAAAGCACAAAATTCGTGCATGGGGAGGGGGTCTCCTCAGCCCAGCCTGCATCCTCTCCAATCTGGGACCCCTTGGGGGATGTCCGACTGCCAGTTTAGGCCCAATTCCCTCTCACAATCCTGGACCACTGGCTCATAATCGCTCACCTGCCTGCCTGTCTGGTCACCCCTAACTGCTCCCCACCTCCCGTTGGCCTGATTGCCCCTCACTGCCTCTGCGTGCTGGCCTGATCGGTCCTAACTGCCCCCCCCCCACCAGCCTGGTCACCCCTTATTCCCCCCCCCTGCCAGCCTGGTTGCCCCAAACTGGCCCCCTCTGCCAGCCTGGTTGCCCCTCACTGCCCCACCGCCAGCCTAATTGTCCCCAACTGCCCCCCCTGCCGGGCTGGTTGCCCCCAACTGCATCCCTCCTGCTGGCCTGGTCACCTCTAACTGCTCCCCATCCCTGCCAGCCTGGTCACCCCATGCAGCCTGCTTGTTCAGTCGTTTGGTTGTCCCTCACTAACACCCCTGCTGGCCTGGTCGCCCCATGCAGGCTGCTTGTTCAGTCATGTGGTCATTCCTCAGTAAACCCCCTTCCGGCCTGGTCATAGGCAGCCATCTTGTGAGGGCATGAGGGTTAATTTGCATATTACCTCTTTATTATATAGGATAAAACTAAGATTCTTTAATCTTCAAATTATTCAAGAAGAAAATAAATTATAAATACTGTGCATTCATATTAACACATTTCTCTTAATTTTATATTATGGCCATTATTTACAATAATTAGCTCAACTATAAATGTAATGTAAAATATATTTCACCAACAAAAGTTGTATACATACAGATTTTCCTTCCTTTGAAATACATCTTTACTTCCCTTTTGTCTTGGTTATTTTTTATTGTATTTATATCTAATATCACCACCATAGATTTCACATGAATTATCATATTAACATTCCTCAGTTTCATGCCAACTCATGAATCTTTACTTAACTATCATTTATATTCTCCTTTTCATTTGGAGTGATCAGCTACAACATGTTCAGATAGAGGATTCTACCTATTATTTAATATGTCAAATTCCAAGTTTATATCACACTTCAGCACTAAAAGAAGGATTTGGAGAATTCCAACATTTATGAGCTAGGACAGATACAGTGAAAATATAACAACAACATATGAGCTTGACTGCTGTGATAATCCCTTCTAGAACACCGTGGGAACACAAGCCTTTTGTAGTATCCATGACACTAGAGCAACTGGTTATTTATACAGACCCCAACCGGTACAAAATAAAGATGTCAAGTGTTTCAATTACCAGCTCATTTTTTTGGAATTCATAAACCAATTGTAAAAACTTTCACATTTACTACTTTCTTATTAAGTGCTTCCTGTATACAAATCCCTACTCTAGATGTTAAAAGCTTGCCTGGGATCTGAGGAAACAAATAAAACAGTTCCAATTAGGGATAGAGAGTATGTATGCAAATAAAAATGTAAAGATTCTAAGCATAAATTCCATATTTATTATATAAAAAGAATGACAGCTTAACATTCAAATGAGTTTCCAAGTGTACAATGGTTCTTGCATATATTTTATAGTGTCATTACACAAGTATCAGAACCAATTAACCATAAGGACAGTGTACTCCAATTATTTATTCAACAATCTGCTTTGCTATCTATAATGCCAAAATGTACTATTATTAAATCTGCACTTTTTCCCCAAAAAGTAAACCTAGTTCTTATATCATTTTGGTTCACTCTATAAATGTTCCAATATTGCTGGAAATACTTTACTCTTTCTTCTTTCCAGGTTTCTCTGTTATAAAGGTACAAATTCCAGAAAGACTCCAGCAAATTCAAGTTAAAAGGAGAATACGTATTAACAAAAGACTAGCTAAAGTACATTATTTTCTTAACTAGTGTATCCTTTTTTAAAATTCACTAATTGAGACCATAACTACCCTGTCTGCTGACGAGCCAAACAGGATATTAACAAACAGCACTTAATGTAATCACAAATTACATTTCATACTCTATACATTTTATATTGCTTATAAACAGTACTCTCCATTTTAGCAGGAAACTTAAACAAAACAAAAAAGGCCTTTAGTACTATCGCAGATATACTGAGGAAAAAAAAAAGGATTATAATGAAGCTTAATACTATACATATATTCATTCCAATTATCCTAACATAGGTTAACAACAGATATCTACAATAAGTCCATCCATTTAAGAATTGAGATTGTTGCATTTTTCATTGCTCAATAAATCTGCAGAACAATCACATATCTTAATGTTCTTTACATTTGTCATAGTTTTAAAGTAAAGGTAGCAGTTCCTTACTACTCTAAGGTTAGAGTCCCGTAAGATTAGGTATTTTATACATTATCTTGTAATATTACGTATCTATGTATTCATCACCTACCTATAGGAATTAAAAGTCCCATCAGAATCTAAAGTAGAACTTGTTCTTCTTCCATTTTTATTTGAGTTGCCTGGAAAAAAAATTTAAAAACACTGAAATTATGGATATTAGAAAACTGAATATCTCAGTTGAAAAACTACTATGTGAGAGTCCTATACAGTATGTTGGGTCAAAAGGCGGATATCCCCGTATCCGTCCCCCAAATGTATTTTATAATCAGAGCCCATTAGGCCAAATATTTATATTGATGCTAAGAAATAACCAACACCACTGTTTCTAACTTGAATAGGAATATTGCCAAAGTGACTGCTAACAGGAATAAATGAAGTACAGTACAGATATTTTCTTCTTATGCATCACAGGCAAGCCAATATTTAAAAACCACTTAATCATACACTAATGTTTATAAACAAAGGGCAACTTTTTGTTAGTGACCAAGTCACCCTCCCTGACCACTGGGCACAGTCAAAAGAGAACAAAACTGGAATGTTTCCAGCCTCCAGTTCACCCTATCTAAAAATTTGGTAAACACAGAAGTAAAACAGAAAGCAGAATTGGGAGGTGGTGAATAACAATGTATTCTAGTGAGCTTTAAATACATCTTAATATTCTTCCCAAAGCTTTAGGTTTTAACTGTGGGCAAAAGTTCAGCAGTTTAAAAAATGAAAACAAAAAAATAATAACATCAAAAAGTATTTCTGCCTCACGTGGTAATATCAAACATTTAGGGGGTAAAACACATTTTCACTCAAGAAACTGGCATACTCATAAAATCAGATTTAGAACAAATTCATACCTATGAGTTTAAAATTATAGAATAACAATAAATTTGCTAAAGGAGTTTAAAAATGCTCACCAATGCTACAATATACATATTCTTATTGACTATTTTAATAGTTTAAAGTTTTAAATATATACTGCAAAGTATAGTTTTATGAAACCACAGTATACTACTATAAAACATATTTATTTTTAGAAACAAATTAAAAGACTAGAATCTGATTACATTTTATACTCCTACTTCCTGTAATGTAACTTTCAAACATCAGGTCATATTCATTTTTGTGATATTTAAAGCTTAATAATTTACTGATACATCCAATTTTAATTTATACTTTTAATCCACTTTGAACAACCGAAGGTGCCACTAGAGATCATCACAGTGGTCCTGGTTAAGTCAAATAGCAATTACAGAGCTTTCACTTTAAAGATGAGATTATTTTTAATTATTGAGTATAGTACTTAAGGTACCATACTTATATAATTATGGTACTCATTAAATGGTTATTGAAAGCTGAAATGTAATTTTAATGACAGCTACCTATTTTTATTTGCACATTTTATAGTTGACAGGTTAGTCAAGAATGCTGGTTCTCTTCAAAATCTTTGCAGCTGCACCCAAGTTTTAGGAAGATGAGAACTGGACAGAGCCCACTTACTATACTTTTAACTCTATATTTTCAAAATGTACTTTCAGATTTCTTTGATTAAACAAAAATCCTAAAATGGATCATAGGGCTCAAAAATGTTGATAATTATTATAAAAGAAAATAAATCAAAAAACAGTTAAGATCATTCTAGCTGGGTATACTTTGTTAAATCTTTGAAAATATGGGTACCGTAAATTGACTCACTCAATATACTTCATTTCCCTTAAAAAATTAATAGTTTTACAATAAATAAAAAATGTTAAGGAAAATTAGTCTCTGTCTTGCTAAATGAAAATTTCCTATAACACATGTTATTTAACAGCTTGCAGACATTTCCTGTGAAACACTCTATAATCAGCATAGAATAAGTACATCATATATTGAAATATATGAGCCTTCTTTCTCTTTAAAATTAAAGATTATGATTACTTAAATATGTAAAATCTCACCAATGGAACATTTCTTGCCTTTTGCTGATATTTACAGATCAAATATAAAATCCTTCAAATAATTAAGACTTAAGGCTTAAAAAAAAACACACCTAGGTTTTGTCATAATACATTACAAAAGTGTTCTTCATTTTATACCTGTTTTGAAATTAATATATCACATTAAATGTAATTTCAAAGCATGGTAATAAGAGGAAAAGGCAGTTTTTCTTTCTCAAAAACATACTAAATAAGGAGTACAATTGTTTCTCTAAACAATATTGGAGAAAAGATTTCAGAGTTTGCTATACGAGGAAACGGTAATAAAGTTTTGAAGTGGGAAAAACTGCTTTGTTCCTTCAATCCTCTAGTTGAAATTAATTATAGCAAATGTTTATGAAAACATCTGTTCCTGACAGTTATAAATTCTTAATTTTAGTATGGACGATTCCAGACTCTTATTTTGGAAGGATATTGTCTGACAATTGAAAGGTTTACAAAAACACAGACAGAATTTGTAATTCTGGAAAATTGTATATAGAGTGTGCTATATCCTATGGAGACTTTCATTTGTTTGAAACATTTGGAGGGTTTAGTAGGAAAAATCAAAGACAAACAGAAAGGCTCATCTTTCATGTTTAAGCTGCTTTACAATAAAAACATATCTATAACACAAGAAATAACAAATAAGAATTAAAAACAAATATTACTTTACTATCAACCTAATTTTGAGGTAAAGTATAATAAACTAAGTATTAATTTTATCAGGGATTTTAATAAGTCTAATGCTAATAATCATAGGAAGGTATGTGTAGTGTTCCCTAAAAATAACAACAGAGGGTGCAAGAGAGTTTAATATAATGTTTTTAGTTGTTCTTGATTCTAGAACTAAGTTACCAGGTAGCAGCAGTACTGTTAACAAGGATGCATAGGTTGTTTTTAGAACGCTCTCTCTCTCTTTCTCACAGACACACACACACACACAAATACATTATTAAAGTAATCTTACACAAATACCTTTACTAGTAAATGATCAAAGAACACAAATAGTTAAATGTTGAGATAACAGGCTTCCTTTCACTTGCTTAAAAAGAAATTTAACAATAAAGTAAATTTTTAAAGTACAATTGTGATTTTAAAGGTATTTCAATATTTAACATAAACTAATCAATAACATAATCTGGATTTATTAACTGAGTAAATTTTTCTAAATGTATAAATCATATACAATATATAACATACATATTGTGTTACTATATAAGTAATATAACATTGTTCAACATTATATATTTATAGAGACAGTTCATTAATTACTTGGGAGCATTACAGTTTGAAATTTATATAACACATTTATTTCTTGTTAGTGGTAAGTTTGTAAAATGAGTTCATAATATTCACAATTAGAATGCTTGTTTCATATGAGGACACCGAGAGCATAGTATTTTTCACTAGTAATTTCTAATATATCTGTATCTAACTTATTAAGCCAAAAATAGTATAGTGGTGACATATTTCAAAACATGAAAATCTAATTTCTTTCTCAGTTTTAGCACTTACTGCAGTCATGTTTAGTGAAGGGCATTTATAGCATCTATCTGTGCACTGTTGAGATCACACTAAATGAAAGTTTACAACAATTCTATGGTGCTTTTTATGCACAAATATCTGCTTTATGAAAGGAGAACCAGAGATTTTAAGCTAAGTTAGGTTAAAAAGAACCAGCATATTGCTGTGAATGAGCACATGAATTCAATCGTGTCTTTGGTATACATCTAAAAGACATCAAATTTTAGGTATCACATCACACTAAGTATGAATTCTGATAACTATTACATAATAAAAAGGGTTTATTTCTAAATTGTAAAAGAAATGTCACCAAGTATGTGTGATGAATATTTAATAGAAAGAGGGGGAAAAAGATCTGGTTCACACTGAAAATAAAGCTATGGGTAACCACATTTCAATTGTGACAGGAAAAGATGGTATAATTGTTAGTATAAAGACCTATAAGACCTTTCATGTCTTTTAAATGAACTGGTATTCCTACTGAAAAGTTTGTTACATTTACAATCCCATTTTAAGTAATGATTTTCTAAAAATCTATGAATTAAGTATATTCATATGTTGACACATGGTCAAGGCAAAGCATTAGACTCAGCATCATTTGTGACGACAGTAGCCACACTGATTCATTTCAGGAATCAGTTAAACAACAGTTTCTCTTATTTATGATAAAATCCAGGACCACTCATTAGGTCTAAGAACCAGCACTCAAGTAAATACAGAAAATCTGTGTATTTAGTAATTTTCCATTTTCTCTATTATTGTCAATTTATCTACACTCTAATGATTTAATGGTCTTACTTAGCTTTCTATGTAATATTTCCAAATTATTTTTTAGATAACAAAAACTCAAATATAAAACAGAAATGCATAAAAACCATTTTAAATAAGTAAATTTCGAGTGGACAATTTTAACTTAAGAAAATAAAATTTTTGTTATTCCTATTAAATCATTAATAGAATTCTTTAAAAAAGAAAGCAGTTACATCAACAGTGGTGGGATATACAACTCCAAATTATCCTCCCTCGGAAACATTGAAAACAAGCACTGAAAACAACTTTGGAACAACTCTGGAAAATAGTGAAATATTTACAAAAAAAAACACAAATGAACAATGAATCAAGAAAGGCAGTTCGAAAGCTTTGTGGCATTTTCACTTGCCCTTGCCCTAGCCCCTCCCCGGTGCAGCAGCAGTTCTGAAGTGAAAAACCAGTTCCCAGCATGAGAACCTAGTACCTGGATGTTCGAGGGGCAGCAGAACCAATCATATTTGCAAAAAATTGTGCAAATCTGTTCTATTTTGAAGGACTTAAGATACTCATCTCTTTTGCATCTAACTAAAAAAAAAAAAAAAATAAGGTGGTGGGCATTGCTTGTCAAAACACTGGAAGCCAAACAAACTGAAAACCAACAAATGCAGAAGACTGGGGCAAAGATTACAACTGATTCATAAAATAGACCATGTAAGGCCTGGGAGCAAAAGCTTATGAAAGTTTCTTTGGGAAATTAGGACATTCAAAAGGACCAATATATACAGGGGAAAGTGGAATGCCATGCACATGCCCAAGACAAGCTGCATGATCAGAAAAAAACTGAGAAGACCTTAAGCTTCCAAGTTAAGTTGATCACTCAAATGAGTACAAGCCTGACTAACAAACTAAGGACTGTCATAGCACAAAGCCAATCTGCAAAGACAAAGAAATGTTTATTTTTTGTTTTGCTTTTGTTGTTGTTTTAAGTACTGGCATTCAAGGAAGTCTCTGTCAAGACTCTAGCAGAATACAAACTAAGAAATAAACACTGCAGTGACTACATATGTCAAGGTCTAAGTATTTGCAAAAATACTTTGAGAAAGTCACTAGACACATACACTATAACAGTTTTAAGACTATAAAAATAGCAAACCCTGGGGAATGGGGGAATCTGATATCCAGAGTTACTAAATTATAATATTCAAGTATCCAGTTGTCACACAAAAATCACAAAGGATACAAAGAAACAGGAAACATGACTCATCAAAGGAACAAAAACAAAGTGACAGAAACTATCCCTCAGGAATCTAGAAATTAGATTTGCTAAACAAAGAGTTGAAAACAACTTTCTTAATGATGCTCAAAAAGCAAAACAAAACTAATCCAAATCATAGATAAATTAGGAAAGGAAATCAGGTAAACAAATGAATGAACAAAAAAAGAAAATCAATAAAAATACAGAAATAATAAAAGGAAACAGTTTCTGGAGCTGAAAAATACAATAACTGAAATAAAAATTCATTAGAGGAGCTCAAAAACACATGGGAGTAGGTAGAAGACAGAAACAGCAGACTTAAAAATTGGGCAATTGAAATGATCAAGCCTGAGAAGCAAAAGTAAAAAAGGATGAAGAAAAGTGAACAGAGCCTGTGAGACCTGTGTGACAACATCAAGCACATCAACATATGCATTATTGGAGCCTGATAAGTAAAAGAGAGAAAAGGGCAGTTCTGTTACTTAACTGCTCAATATCTAAGTTTCCTCATCAGTAAAATGGAGAAGAAAATTTTTACCAGAAAGTGTGGTTATAAGAATTAAATGAGATAAGTACAGGTAAAGTGGTTAGTATAGATTATAACACAATGTAAGTCCTCAATAAGTGCTACCTATCATTTTCATGAACACTTTAGTCAATGTATTTAAGATACTGGAACCAGTGGAAGAATAAAAGAGAGAGGCTATTAATTCTGCTTATCTATAATAATAAAAGGGTAATATGCTAATTAGACCATTAGACCAAACGTCCTTCTGGGTGTCATTCCGGTCGTCCTTCCAGATGAACCCAGGTCCCGGGTGCCTGGCAGTGGTCGCTGAAGGGAAGCCGGTGCCGGCAGCCAGGGGAAGGAAGGCCTACTCTTGCACGAATTTTCATGCATCAGGCCTCTAGTAGACAATAAGCTTATTCATAATTTAAGTTGAAAACTGCAACTTTATTCTCTTAGTAATTAAAAACATTTCTGATCCTTTTTTTTAATTATCAAGAAGTGTCTTTCATGAATTATAGAAGGATGGCATGAAAAATTTGTGGTATCCTTTTAATATTCTTCCTGATGGTAATTATACCAAATATTGAATATAATATACAGGGTGGGGCAAAAGTAGGTTTACAGTTGTCTGTATGGAAAATAATACAATAATTAATAAATAATACAAGAATAAACTATGTTTTTGTGTACTCACAAGTGTAAACCTACTTTTGCCCCACCCTGTAAACAAAGAGAGTGGAGAAATAGTAAGTTTTTATTGATTTCAGAGAGGAAGAGAGAGGGAAAGAGGGAGAGAGAAACATCAATGATGAGAGAGAATCATTGATTGGCTGCCTCCTGCATGCCCCCTACTTGGGTTCGAGCCTGTAAGCCGGCATGTGCCCTGATTGGGAATCGAACTGTAACGGTGCCTGGTTCATAGGTCAATGCTCAACCACTGAGCCACAGTGTCTGGGAGGAAAAATAGTAAATTTAAATAATATTACAGTCTTGAAATATAAAGCCGTCCAATGTATGGAGCTTAATATATTTAACTGTTATCAGAACTGATAAAATGTAGATAGATAACAAACTAAAACTATAGTCAATCTAGTAATAAACTATCACATTCATAAGTATAAAACAAGCTTTAAAAAATTCATTATTATGCAACTGAATGGAACCAAGGCCCAATTTCAAGGCCTATATAATCACAAGTATAATTACCCAATTTAAGTTAACATGTAACAATATGTAAATGCAAATATTTCTATTTATTATGATTGTCATTTCCTGGCATATTGCTATTTCTCTAGGCATTCCATTGATTTCAGAGTCCTACCATTTACAGATTACAAGAAGGGTAGGAACAGATCAGATTATGCTCATGAACATAATGATGGTCCAAATCACCCGAGGGCAGGTATGTAGTGTGTGTGTGTGTGTGTGTGTGTGTGTGTGTGTGTGTACACTCATGGGTACAAATGCAAAAGTGAGAGATGAGGAGAAGGAAGGGGATGGTGAGAAAAAGAGAGAGAGAGAGAAAGAGAGAGAAAGAGAGAGAGATAAAGAGAGAGAGAGAGAGAGGGAGAGAAAGAGAGATTGGAAGAGATGAGATAATCATGGGTCGGGTTAAGGATTCCCTACTTTTAAAAATCTTCCCAGATTATTCTGATGAACCATGAGTCTTTCCTAGTCCAAAATAATAAGCTTCTATTATGCTCAAAGAGACAGTCTCTTTTTGTAGAAGGCAATGTATTTTTCTCAGAATAAGAAAATTACTGGGTATCACATATGCCATCATTTACTATGGAGTATCAATGAGGCAGAAACTTTGACATCATTTTCCAGCAGTAGCAATGAGCTATGCCAACTCTGTTAACTTCCCTAATATGACCACTAGCAGGTACTGACTATTGGTGGGGAGCATGCGGATTGGAGATGACAAGCAGAAAATGCTATTAGACTATGTGGACCTGCTGGCCCTTGAAAGCACCTTTCTACAAAAAAAGTTATACAATGACAATGCTGCCATTTAGACAATTCCAAAACACATTTATACTAAGTATCTAAGCAGCCAAACAGAACAACTTCCTCATAAATAAAAGTGTTGACAAAGAATATATTTATTTAAACATGGAGAAAAAGTATTAAGGGCAAAGATAATTATTATACAGGGGGATCTTAAAAAATGTATATACACTTTAACAGATGATAGCTCAATTTTGAAAATGAAATGTATTTTAATAAACACTGCCTTATAATTATTCAGTGTATGTATACATTTTTGGGAGACCCTATATAATTTGCCATTTGCTATATATGTTTTCTTACTAAAAAAGAATATATATATGTGTGTGTGTGTGTGTGTGTGTGTGTGTGTGTGTGTATTAGAGGCCCGGTGCACGAAATTGGTGCACGGAGGGGGTTGTCCCTCAGCCCAGCCTGTACCCTCTCCAATCTGGGACCCCTCAAGGGATGTCCGACTGCCCGTTTAGGCCCAATCGGGCCTAAATGGGCAGTCGGACATCCCTCTCACAATCCAGGACTGCTGGCTCCCAACTGCTCACCTGCCTGCCTTCCTGATTGCCCCTAACCGCTTCTGCCTGCCAGCCTGATCACCCCCTAACCACTCTGCTGCCAGCCTGTTTGCCCCTAACTTCCCTCCTCTGCCAGCCTGGTCACTCCTAACTGCCCTCTCCTGCAGGGTTGATCACCTCCAACTGCCCTCCCTTGCAGGCCTGGTCCCTCTCAACTGCCCTCCCTTGCAGGCCTGGTCCTTCTCAACTGCCCTCCCTTGCAGGCAGGGTACCTCCCAATTGCCCTCTCCTGCTGGCCATCTGTGGTAGCCATCTTGTGTCCACATGGGGGCAGGATCTTTGACCACATGGGGGCAGCTATATTGTGTGTTGCAGTGATGATCAATCTACATATTACTCTTTTATTAGATAGGATAGAGGCCTGGTACAGGGGTGGGGGGCCAGCTGGTTTGCCCTGAAGGGCGTCCTGGATCAGGTGGGGGATCCCTTGGGGTGTGGGGCGGCCTGAGCGAGGGGCCTGTGGTGGTTTGCAGGCAGGCCACGCCCCCTGGCAACACAAGCGGAGGCCCTGGTATCTGGAATTTATTTTCCTTCTACAATTGAAACTTTGTAGCCTGGAGCAGAGCCAAGCCTGGGGCTCCCTCCGAGGCCAGCAGCCATTTGTGTTGGGGTTATAATTGAAACTTTGTTGCCTTAAGCGGGTGAGCCCGGCCAGGGTGTGTGGAAAGCTTTGCTTCCCCTGTTTCCGGCTGCAACCCTGGCCTGCTCTCTCAAGCTCCATTCTGCCACCATTTGTTTGAATTTGTTTACCTTCTATAATTGAAACTTTGTAGCTTGAGTGGAGGCTTAGGCCTGGCAAGGGCAGGTGGAAAGCTTGGCTTCCTCTGTTACCTAGGAAACCTTGCTCTCTGTGGCTGTAGCCATCTTGGTTTGGGTTAATTTGCATACTCACTCTGATTGGGTGGTAGGCGTGGCTTGTGGGTGTGTCGGAGGTATGGTCAATTTGCATATTTGTCTATTATTAGATAGGATGTAACAGTTGGGTGTAAACTTTGACATATTTAGTTTTGCTACAAGTCTTACAGAAGTTTCAATGAACTCCTCTCCCACAACCCTACCACTCGCATAATAGCTTTTCAAAGAGAATCTAATTGATACTTAGGGAATTCTAACACGACATTAAATCATCTGTTCAGGGCCTAAATAAATATATATAACAAAAGTAATACACATATTTGCTAAATGAAATAAAAATATATCTGGTATTAAAGTCCTATTTCACTTTCTATAAATCTTTCAAATAGTAACTAAAAAATATTTATATAAATTGTGTTTTTTTTCTTCAATGTACAAAAAGGGAAATACCTTTTTCTACAAAATAGATTCCTTTGGGCACTTCCCATTTTTACTATTACATTCAGTGACAGATCCTTTAAGATTGGTTTATCATCTAGTGGACAAGACCCCATAAAATTAATGACACACATTAACCCCCAGTACTTAACTTTAGATAGTTAATATTGAAAAACTCCCTTTTAGGTATCAGAAATAAAGTGGAAACTATTTGAGAGAAATAAATTACCATTGATGAACCAGGATAAGCAATCCTATTTGTGACAGCTAACTGAACAAGGACTTATATAAAAAATTCTACATAAAATGCGTAACAGGCATTTTAATGATAAACTCCCAAGACTCAGGTGAAGAACCAAGGGTGAATATTCTCAAACATGTCTTTAGTCTTACAAATAATTTAATAAATTAATCACATTAAATTTGGTAATCTAAAAATCCTCGAATACAATATAAAAATTATGAATGTTTACTATTTCTTCAAATAAAAAATTACAAAAACATTTTCATTGATCCATAAATAATGTCTTATTTTGTGAATTATTTATGGCATTAAAGAACTGTACTGAAATATGATTTTCAAAGAAAAAACTCTAAATCCATAAACTAATTTCTATTTACCATTTTGAGATAAAGCATAATTATTTATTAGTGGATATGATTTTCTAAACTTGATAATAAATAGAAATATGTCAAAATATGGCTCCTTTAAACTTCTATGAAATGCACAATGTACAAAATTCAACTATCCTTTTAGAATTTGAAAATTATCATTCAAAGTAGTTATGAGTCCTAATTAATAAACAATTTACTAACTCACACTTCTAGTCATGCACTGAAGTCATGTGATAGCTTTACTACTACTTTTATTCTTGCAACAATCATGAGTAGAGCACCTCCTAAATTTTAGCCCTGGGGATACACTGGTTGTAAGCAAAAGCTCAAAACCCATCCATCCCAGACATCCTTGATTTTGTTGAAAGTTTAGAAGAGGAGAGGGACAGTCAAAGTGATGTACAGTGACAACTTTAAAAAATGCCATACAGTTACATACTCTACTACTATACAATCACATATGAGAGAGAGGGGGTCACTAACGAAAGAAAAGGATGAGAAGCACTCCACTAGGGATCAGCTTGAGCCAGGGCTTTGTGAAAGTCATGTTCAGGATTTTGGTCAAGGTAAATAGGAAGTCTGTGAAAGAAAAGTTTTAGGCAGAAGTAGAAAATGATAAGGTTTGCAGTTTTTGAAACATAACTTAAAGCCCTGGCCATGAAACTTAGAGTATTGTTTGTCTCGATAGGCCAAGGTTGTGTGTTTGATCCCAGTGAGGGCACATTCAAGAATCAACCAACGAATGCATAAATCAGTGGAACAACAAACTTATCTCTTTCTCTCAAAAATCAATCGATCAATAAATCAGTCAATAAAAACATAACTTGAACTTCAGGGTTAAGCAATCTGAGGGTGGATGAGAGAGGAGAGTGGATGGAAGGGAAATGGAGAAGCTCTTGTACTCCAAGGTAAATAATGATGATACAATAGCTATATTGATGATACTATCACCATACCATCTTAAGTATGACAATTTACCATTTTTGTAGGTTGTTTCTATTATTTGAGAGTCTACTATGTGCCAGGCACTGTTCTAGGACCTGGAAATACTATAGTGAACAAAACAGAATGAAGTCAAGGTCAGGAGAGGTCAGGAGAAGAAACACAAGAAAATAAATACAGAATACATAAGTTCAGGTAACTATAAAGAAATACAGCAGAATAATGTGACATTCAGTGACTGAGGGAGGATGCTACCTGAAGGAGAAGTAATATATGATTTGTGATTCCAGTAACAAGAAAAGATAGCCATTTAAACATCTATAGCAAAGGGCACAACATGCAAGGCCCTACGGCAGAAGTTGGGCTTAGAAAACAACAAAAGGCCAAGGTGGCTAGAAAGCTAGAAGTAGAATAGTATGAGACGAGGTCTGTGGGACAAAGAGGGGCCACAGAACTTAGGTTTAGAGGGAGAAATTTAGACTTTACAAGTACAATGTGAAGTCACCATAAAGTTTTTAAATGATGAAAAAGATTATCGACTTCATGTTTGGGAAAGATCATTCTAGCTGCTATGTGAAGACTGAATTGGGGGGTGGCAAGATGAAAGCTAAGAGATCAGTTAAGATCTGGATCATAGGATGAACTGAGGGCACTGACAACTGCATACTTAATTCCAAGACAGTCTAAAGAAGATCTGAAATGTGAAGTAGTCTAAAGAAGATCTGAAATGTGAAGTAGTCTAAATAAGATCAGACACATTTCCTAAAATTTTTAACAAACGCAAATGCTTTCGATCAGGTATTTCTCACTTGGACAATTCTATGTAGGATATTCTTAAAGTGAATAGCAGTAGGAATATATTTACTTATTAGTGGTATTTAATTGTTAAAATAATTTTAATTATTTTAGATATTGTTTTAAAATCTATGAAGTCATTGAAAGTTGTTTTACATTAGTGTTAAACCATATGTTATATGTAAATTATAGAATAAAGTACGTGTATTCTGCCAAAGTCTGTAATATCAAACTACCCACTAAGACAAGCTGACCCAATATCTAACCATAAGGGTGAGTACACTCAGGTCAGGAAAAATGTTTCATGACTACATTTATTTGTCGTTAGGTTTAAATATACATTATAGTTTAATTCAAACAACTTAAAACACTTTGAATATAGATATGAGTAAGATAAGGACTTTAAAATACTTGCTTATAGAAATTCATGCACGGGGTGGGGGGATGAGGGGGACTTAGCCCGGCCTGCAACCTTTAGCAATCCGGGACCCCTCAGGGGATGTTCGACTGCCAGTTTAGGCCCTATCCCGCAGACATCCCTCTCGCAACCCGGGACTGCTGGCTCCTAACCACTCACCTGCCTGCCTCATTGCCCCTAACCACTTGCCTGCCTGCCTGACCACCCCTAACCACTTGCCTGCCTGCCTGATTGCCCCTAACCCCTCTACCTACCTGTCTGATCGCCCCTAACTGCTTGCCTGCCTGCCTGATCACCCCTAACCACTCACCTGCCTGCCAGATCGTGCCTAACCACCCTGCTTGCCTACCTGATCACCCCTAACTGCTCGCCTGCCTGCTGATCACCCCTAACCCCTCTGCCTACCTGCCTGATAGCTTCTAACTGACTCTACCTTGGACCCTGCAGCGGCAGCTTCATCCGGAAGGACATCCGGAAGGTCGTTCAGCTGTCCAGTCTAATTAGCATATTACGCTATTATTATTATTATAGACAGTTCAAACTTATAAAAATAATACTTGAGCCCAGCTGGCATGACTCAGTGGTTGAGTATCAACCTATGAACTAGGAGGTCACTGTTCGATTCCTGGTCGGGGCACATGCACAGGTTGCAGGCTTGATCCCTAGTGTGGGGCAGGCAAGAGGCGGACGATCAATGATTCTCTCTCATCATTGATGTTTCTCTCTTTCTCTCACTCTCCCCCCCTCTCCCTTAATAAATAAAAATCCTCTCTGACATAAATAAAAATATAAAAAAATAATAATACTTGAGAGCACATTTTATCAATAACTCATAGTTTTATGTGTTTAAGGACAATGTAAAGTCATGGGTAAATAAATAAGAACCACTGCTCACAGGTAACAGCTGAATGAAGACACAGTGTATTAGGGAAAAAAAGGAATTTTCCTTGCCAAATCAACCTATAAGTTTATAGCAAACAGCAGAAATGTATAGGATTTTTAAAAATCCAGCTGAACATAACAAATTATATTATACTAGTGGCCCGGTGCATGAATTCATGCACACTGAAAGGAAATTAAATAGTAGAAATATTTTAATATCACTATTCACCCTTTCTCTATAATATAAGTGTCAACCAAATTCACAATTGACAATGACAGATCAAAACACACACATGCGATTGGCGCTAGTGAGAGCTTTACATATATAGATAAATTTGCTTAATTAGACCTACTTTCTGATTTAGCTAAACTTTTTCCAGCCCAGTGAAGTACCCCAACTTCTCTTTCAGGTAATTGTCAGCAACACAGCAGTAAATATCAACATGAAGCAGATTATTATTATAGATCATGCAGGGAGAACAAAGGGTAAGATATTTAACTGCAGCAGTGTTTGAGTATATTTTGCGCAGTGAGAAAACCTGAAGTCATTTTCAAGGTCCACCATTTCTTACTTCTTTTTAGTCAGGTCAAGCTTCTAAGCTTTCTAAATCTCCATTTTCCAGCTAATGAAAAGAAAATAAGATTCCACCGAGTCTCCTATCTACCTACTCCAGGACTTTTGTGAGGATCAAATGAGATGAGGCACAGGAAAACGCTTCACAGATATTTGGTTAAAGTGTAAAATATTTCCACCTGGCTATAAAGCATGTCATGTTCCTGGGCTGAAGAAACTCCAAGGAGGCTAGTTGCTAGGGAGTGTAAGCCGGGCGTTGCTATGTGATGTCATTACCTGGTGCCCACAGCCACCGTTTCTGGGCTGTGCTGTGCTGTGGGCAGCATTTTGTGCCATGGGGTCTTGGCAGCGTTGGCTGTGATTTGGTGAAGTGTTGCTCCGGGGTGGTGGTAGGGTCTGTGTCCAACTGGGGGAAGTCAAGTGTTGCTTTGTGGGTGCCAGGTCCATGGTGCCATTTCTCTGTAAATGGCCAGTGCGCATCATGGCAGCTTCTGCGTTGAGTGTCTGTGCCCTGGTAGTCAGTGTACATCATAACAACCAGTTGGACAGACACTTAGCATATTAGCCTTTTATATATATAGATAATGAGAATATATTACATGGAGTTGAGGTTAGCTTTCATGGAAACAGCTAGAAGTACAGGTATAAAATAGATCACAACCTTCTATTTCATACCTGTACCTCTAGCACTCTGGTGGTGTCAATCCTAAATCCTAAAAGATGAATTTTTCAGCACATCAGATTTTACTGGAGTCAGGTACTTCAAGCCAGTTCTGTTCATATAAGAAATTAAAGTATATATGCCAGTTAATAAATGTGTTATGTGGAACCAAAGGAAATCTGAGGAAGATCAGATATTTGTGAGAGTCTAACCACTACAGTCTCTACATATTAGAAAACCTACCTGGGAAATTAAGGTTTCAGAATGTAAATCAATAAGGAAAATACCATAGTAAAAGGGGGTTAGAAAATTAATTTTAATGGCTTTAGTTTTTTCTAACTTGATGATTTCATCCTTCCACACACCTTTGGAGATAACTTCTGCGAACATTACGGTTTTCTGAAACAAATGCTCCTTCTGTAGCTAATGCTCAAATAGTTATTACCAATGCCTACTTTTTTCCATTTCCAGCTAACCCTTCTTCTCACAGATTAAGTTATTCTCTAGGTATGTTATATTACAGCCAAGTTCCTGAGCATGTCTCTCAGTCATTTTGCCTCTCTAATATGACTATTTCTACTGCTATCTATTTTACCTTTTGACTCTCAAAAGGTAATGCTTTCCAAATTTTCAGTGCTTTGTATGTGTGCCCCACTATTGTTCATTTTAATGTATATTCTGAAAGAATGAAAGATGACAGATTGTTCAAATATCACTTGAATATCACTCATAGGGCTACAAATGTTTTTTAAATGAAACATAGAAATATTGGTGATCATACAACAATAAATATTAGCTTTAATATAATAGTGGGTTAGGGAGATTATTATACCAGCAAATGCATGATTCAATCTTTTGATTAAAAAGCACTATACTTAAGCGTGTTATAAAAAGCTCAGAAAACTGGAAACATAAATGCAGTCTAGGATAGATTATTCAGACTAATATACAAGTCTTGGCATGAATAATAAGAGAATTGTGGTTGATCCACAGAACAGTTGGATTATGAACCAGAATATGCAAATCAGGTAACTATTTATGATAATTATTAAAATGTTAACTTGCAAATAAAGCACAGAAAATAACATTCTACAGTAGGTTGATTCAAGCACAGTATAGGACAAAGCTGTATAATTAGAAATATATGTAGTTTATGGTATGTATTACTTTCAGGCATGTTAATACCAAAGCAATAATGTAAGCACAATTTAATTTCATTTAAAGTTAGGATAATTGTATGTTCTCTTTACACACATGCACACATTCATGCACACGCACACACTCAAGTGCATGCACATACACACACACACACACACAAACACTGTCTATTTATTTACTTACTATGGGCTTCTCTCAAGTCTCAGACTTAGAAGCTTCCACTTTTTCATCTACACGTGATAGTGAGTTGTGCTGATTTATTGTCCACAATACTTTAAAGCTGCTTACATTGTCTTCATTTGCAAAGCCACAACACTCCTTTCCCAGGCTTCCAAACCTAACATATGAACTGCTACTTTGCAGAAGATTCAGTATCTGCTTTCATTTTCTCCCTCAATAGCTCTAAAAATAACTACCAGAATAATATAAAAAATAAATAATCATGCTTATAAGGGCTTGCAGTGCTGTGTATGTGTGTATATATATGTTTTGTTTGACCTGATTACAAATCCAAGTCTAAACTCCCATCCAAAGACTCAAAGGTCGTTGTGAAGTGGTCTCCTGTCTTCTCCAAACCAATGAGACTCTGGTTCTCATCACACCCATCACCTCATTTATACAGTCCTTTCCATCTATCCTACCAATGGTTAAATTTCTGCTTTATTGATTCTGTTCCTTACTGCTCCTAACAGATATTTCAATCCTTATAATTTTTCCAGCTCTCTTTTATCTTTTCCTATATTTTAGCCAGATTTCTTTTCTTAATTTTAAACATCTTTAATACTTGGTTTCAAAAGAACATGTATGCTTCTTGAAAATACTAAACATATTTTAATAAAATTTACTTCCCTTTCCTAGATTTAAATCTTTTCTATGAATACGTCTTTACTTGGTCCCCTAAAAACAATGCTCCCTTGATTTTTTTCCAAAGGCATCTTTTGGTCTTTGCCTATTTACTCATTCTTGAAGTCAGCTCTGTACTTTCTTAATAAGTGTGGAAAAGGGTATGGTGGTGAATTACTCTCCTTGGTTTCCTTCATTATCTTACATATTGATATTTAAATCTTCCAGGTCTTAACAACGTTGGCCAAATTTCTAACATTGGTTGCCATTTGCTTACTATGGCTCTGTAGAACAGAGCTCACCTGGGCTCCACTACTTCCTGTCTATATAAAATAATAATAAATCCTGGATAAACTGAAGCATTACCTTCTCTTTAAAGATACATCAATAAAAATGCAACACCTGACTGCATAGATCCCATGGTTCTACACACTTTCCTGGCATTAATTTTTCTATCGCCAATTGCAATATGCATGACCTATCTTCTTCTCCCTTGGCCACATTACATTATCAGGAACTTCGCTGCTGAATAAAGCAAGGCACTAATGGGTGAATAATTGGTAGGAAGAGGTCAGCATGGTCATGAAATGGTCTTGTCACAAAGCAACTCCTTCAGAGCAGAAAAGGACTTCTTTGCTCGAAGACCTGGTATCTCAAAGGTGTAAGCATACAGTAGAATTTTTAAAAACCTCAAAAAAATAAAAAACTTCCTACCACCATTCTGCCTCCCCTTGCTACATACCATTCTGCTTCTGAACCCGATTTGCATTTTGGTTTGTAGAAATTCTTCCTGTTGTCTGGCAGATTACTGATAAATATTCTGGGTTGCAAGAATGCTTAATTTTGTGTCTCTATTTCTACAAGCATTTTTAAAAGTTTTTATTTATTGATTTAAGACAGAGAGAGAAGTAGGGGGAGAGGTAGAAGGGAGAAGAAAAGGCAAAGGGAGACATTTGTTGTTTCACTTACTTAATCATTCATTGGTTGATGCTAGTATGTGCCCTGACCAGGGATCAAACCTGCAACCTTGTCATATCGGGAGGATGCTCTAAACCAGTAGTGGGGAATTTTTTTTCTGTCAAGGGCTATTTAGATATTTGTAACACTATTCACGGGCCATACAAAATTTCAACTTAAAAATTAGCCTGCTATATTTGATCAAACATTTAATTAACTCACCCTAATGCCTTGGCAGGGCCAGACCAATTGATTTCTCAGGCCTTATATGGCCCACTGGCTGATTGTTCCCCATCTCTGCTCTAAACCAACTGAGCTACCTGACCAGAGCTACAAGACTTTTGCCGACAGCATAAAACAGCATGGACTGGGTATCAAAAAACTGGTTCAATCCTTAACTTGCTGGTCCCTTTTTACCTACTTCGGGTTCTACTGCATTGAATAGTGTTGCCCATCATCTCAAGCTCACATTCTCATAGATCCTGTGTTCTGGCTTCTTTGGTCATCAGCTGTGCTCTCTAAATCAATCATCAACCCTGGGATACCTCACTGTTTATTCAACAAATTAGGACTGGGTTAGGGTGAAGGAAGTGAGTAAAGTTAGTCATTTACCTTGCTCATAAATTTTAATGGTATGCCAAAACTCAGTAAGATATACATATACATATACATATACATATACATATACATATATATATATATATATATATATACATATATATATATATATATGTATATATATATATATATATATATATATATATATATATACACACACACACTAGAGGCCGGGTGCACGAAATTCGTGCACGGGGGTCCCTCAGCCCAACCTGCACCCTCTACAATCCAGGAGCTCTCAGAGGATATCCTACTGATGGCTTAGGCCCACTCCCCATGGTTCTCTGCTCTCTTCGGGGCCTGGAGGTTTCCCTGCAGCCATGGAGATGAAGCCCCCATGCCCTGCTGTCGCTCTCTGCCTGCTGCCGCCATGTGCCATGTGAAGGAAGCCCCAGTGCCCTGCAGTGTGCTCTGTCTGCCGGGCCTGGGGGCTTCCCAGACACGGACACACTAAGGAAGCCCCATGCCCTGTTGTCCGGGCTCTGTCTGCCGGGCTTGGGGGTGTTTCCACCGCCACTGCCCACTAAGGAAGCCCCCAAGCCCTGCTGTCTGGGCTCTGTCTGCCATGTCTGGGGACTTCCCTGCCACTGCCCCACTAAGGAAGCCGCTCTGCCCGGCTTTGCAGGGCTTGGCGGCTTCCCGGCTGCCGAGATCAGGAAGCCACCATGCCCTGCTCTGGTGGCACTGGAGTCTTCCAGATAGCCTCTGTGACCAACGGGAAGGCGCCAGGCCCCGCTCCTTGGCCGGCTCCATGTGCGCGGGGCCCGGCAGCTTCCCGATCGCCGCGGAGACCAAGGGGAAGGCGCCAGGCCCCGCTCCTCAGCCGGCTCCGTGTGCGCGGGGCCCGGCAGCTTCCTGATCGCTGCGGAGACCAACAGGAAGGCACCAGGCCCCGCTCCTCTGCCGGCTCCGTGTGCGCGGGGCCTGATGGCTTCCTACTGCCGCAGCACTAAGGAAGCAACCATGCCCTGCTCTCAGTGCTCCGTTTGCTGGTGGGACAGGCCAGACACTCCAGCAGCAGGGCTGAGGGGACTGGGTGCCGCCATCTTGTGGGTATGGGGGCCGCCATTTTGTTGCGGAGTGACGCCTAATTTGCATATTACTCTATTATTAGATAGGATATATATATATAAAAGAAATGGTTAGTATCTTTTATATATATATAAAAGATACTAACCATTTCTTTTTTTTTTAAAATATATTTCATTGATTTTTTACAGAGAGGAAGGGAGAGGAATAGAGAGTTAGAAACATCGATGAGAAAGAAATATTGATCAGCTGCCTCCTGCACACCTCCTACTGGGGATGTGCCCGCAACCAAGGTACATGCCCTTGACCGGAATCGAATCTGGGACCTTTCAGTCCACAGGCCGACACTCTATCCACTGAGCCAAACCGGTTAGGGCTTTTAATATATTTTTAATGACATCATGTAGAAAAATAATTAATAAAATATCAAAATTTTAAATAAAAACAAGGTTAGTAACACTGCTATTGCAAGCCGCATGGAAACCCCAAAGGAGAAATCAGTGATACAATAACTTGTCTTATCCTAGTCTTGGTCTTGAAACAAATATTTGAGTGACTATCAGCACCTTCCAGCTACTAAGCTATGCTCAGATCTTTGCAGAAGGCAGAACACGAGACCTGCTTATGGGATCCACACAATTTCACGCAATCCTATCTCAACTGTATCCTCTTGGTGATTTCATTATTAATTTTATTCACACTTTGTTTCTCAAGTTCTTTAACTGTACTTGCCTTCCTTGATCTTAAGTAAACTAAAATCAAGGTCATTAAGACAAGAGTTACTGGATTTCCCAACTGACTGCTCCACCGCAACACAAGATGCCACATATACTTCTCATTGCTCAAAATTTCTCTGAATAATCACTCACATTCTTCTACTTCTCTCTTACTTCAGAGAAAGAGGGTTCTCTCTCTTTTTTCTTTTTTTAAAATAATATATTTTATTGATTTTTTACAGCGAGGAAGGGAGAGGGAGAGGGATAGAGAGTTAGAAACATCGATGAGAGAGAAACATTGATCAGCTGCCTCCTGCACACTCCCCACTGGGGATGTGCCTGCAACCAAGGTACATGCCCCCGACTGGAATCGAACCTGGGACCTTTCAGTCCGCAGGTGGACGCTCTATCCATTGAGCCAAACTGGTTAGGGCGAGGGTTCTCTCTTGATTGTCAGATATTTTATTCACTCCCTTCTCCTTCTTCTTTCTATATCAACTTCAAATCCTTCCTCTTTAGAGAGAAATTGCATCTCAGAGACTGTAAAATCCTTTCTAGACCTAAAACATTCTTTCTGTAACCTTATATCAATTACTTCATTGTTGCTTAAAACAGTGGTATACAGACACTGCTTGCAGTTTCTCAATGCTTACTCATTAATGGTTTCTGTTCCCAGCATCTGATTTAAACTACATAAGAATCACCTTGTACAGTTTCTTATCTATATCCTTTTCATCTATAATCACTTTCTCACCTATATCCTTCTTCCATTATCAGTATTATGTCCTTCTTGACAGCCTCATCATCTCATAACCAACTGAAATAAATGCTTAACTGGTGGCCTAGCCTTCTAACTAATTTGCTTGATTCCATCTCTCTGCTCTGTATTCCATTCTACACTGTGCCACTTGTTATTCCCTTGTATCTTAGCCATCACCAACAAGAAATCTATGTTCTACTCAACCCTAGATCCACTCACACTTTTTCAACATTTTGTATAACTCTGCCATTTTTTTTACTACTCCCTATATTTTGAATGTTCCTCCCATCCCTTCCTAAGTAAAACCCTAGCCATGTAAAAGTATATTTTAAGTGAAATCTTTATTTTTCTCACTAGATTATAAATTTCTTGAACCCAGGGGTACTTTCATTCATCTTAGTATTCCCTGCACCTAACAAACAATGAACCACGTTAATAAAAAGGAACAGAGAGGACATTACACCATAGTGCAAACTACTTCCCTTAGGAAATCTATACTATATGGTAAATAATTTGGTTTTCTATAATATATCAATATATATTATCCAAAATTATAACATTGAGAAGAAAAGAAATTTTCAAGCAAATTGCTCCTGAACAAGTCTAGATAAGGGGTCGAGAAATGATAGATTTGTATATGGCCTATGAGCTAAGGATGGTTGCCATATTGCAAAATGTTTCTTTAAAAAAAAATCAAAAGGAAGCTATCTTGTGACACATGAAAACTAAGTGAAATTCGAATGTTAGTTATCATAAATCACATTTTACTAGAACATAGCCATTCCCATCCATTTACATGTTTTCTGTGGCTCTTTTGTGTTATATGGACAGAATTCAGTAGTTACTATAGACCAGGCGTCCTCAAACTACGGCCCGCGGGCCACATGCGGGTGTTTTTGCCGTTTTATTTTTTTACTTCAAAATAAGATATGTGCAGTGTGCATAGGAATTTGTTCATAGTTTTTTTTAAACTATAGTCCGGCCCTCCAATGGTCTGAGGAACAGTGAACTGGCCCCCTGTTTAAAAAGTTTGAGGACCCCTGCAATATAGACCATACACCTACCATGCCTAAAATATTTGCTATCTGGCTCTTTACCAAAAAAAATGTGTCCACTCCTGGTCTCGATAAGCAAAGCTGACCAGCAGAAACCTGACCAGCAGAAAGCAAGGGTGCTGCACAAGGCAGAAAGGCTGTATCTCACCAAAGCAAAGAACACTCCTCTGACATCAAACAGGGAGTATTCTCTCAGGGGAAAATGCTTAAAAGGAATCATCCTACTGGTTGACAGAAAGCAACCAGCTGAGGAGTATAATTTGATTGTTCACTTTTAAATCATACCCTCAGAAACAGAAACTGACTCACTCCACTCTCCACCCCTCAAATACACACTTACTTTCAATTTATGCACTTCATAAACATGGATAAACTGATAACCAGCCTCCTGCAGTGGCAAACAAGAATATATATCTTGCCCTCCAAATATATCATATGGTAACATTATCATAAACTGAAAAATATTTCAAGAAGCAATGGCTCCTACTGAGTAACTATTCAGAGTAAGAAGAACTTGATGTCAAATATACCCAAACTCAGATCTTTGTTTTTGGCAGCTACTTTCAAGTGTACACATGGTAAATGCCAAACAAAGTCAATAAAGCCAGGTAATTCCTAGAGGAACATATTTTTAGCCAATTCCTTCTGGTCGGTCCATTAGGAGGTAATAGTATTTCAATTCAGATGTTATGCAGAACTGAGTTGCTTCACAACGGATATAGATAACTAATTACAGGTTCTTTTCATATTTCCCAGATTCTTGCCATGTTTTGTGACACAAAATTCTGTGGTATCAACACAGTACTTTCTCACATGAATTGCTTCTTGAAAACCATTTTGGCTCTGCCTATAAGCATCTATATAGTCCACATCAATGGGAGAGCAGGACCCAATGAGAATACAAGTCAATATTCTTCTGTCATGATGAGATGCTACTGCTTTGCCGTAAGCTTGTTTGCTAGCTAAAGAATCTGAGTCAGTTCATTTAGTAAAACCTTAGTGAGTTTCTGCTATGTGCCTACTGGAATTCAGAGATGAAACACACAACCTCTGCTTTCAAAGAAGAAATAGTTTAGTTGGGAAAACAGATCAATAAACCAAATATAAAGACTACCTATACAACAGCCAAAGTGTAAGAAAACTCATCTAAGACAATGTACACGTAAACTTTTTAAAAAATTACCTTATTTCCATTTCTCTCCTCTAGTTGCTTACTTCCTCTCTTCCCCTAACTACAGGAAACAGTGGGGATTTTAGATACTTAGTTTATTGGCTTTCAGTATAATTTGGGTTGGGAGATAGTGATCAAATACATAGGCTAGCCATCATTTCATTTAAGAATTCTTTTTCCTCTCTTTGGATCTAGACAGACCTCTAGGTAAGAGATTTCTATAGAAATAAAGGTCCCTAGATTCCATTGGCTTTGGGCCCTTTCCTTAGAATTATAATTTTTTTAGGAATTATGTCCTTAGTTTTGTTTTGTGTTTTCATCAAAAGTGACTAAAATAGTTCATCTTCAACAGGAATTCTTAAGTTAGTGAATAATACCAGGATTGGAAATTTTATCACAAAGAAATTTTAAAGTTTATAGTGAAAACAGGATCTGAGGAAGACTGAATTTTGGAAGTGAGCATTGGAAGTGAATTTTTTAAATACCCAATAAATATTTTGTCTAAAAATAGAGCAATAATACTAGTAAAAGAAATGCTTTTTTATTCATATTAAGTATTAATAATGGGTATGACACAATTAATTGCCATATATCCACTCTTGTTTTTTAAAAACCCATCAGGGTTTTTAAATGTTAATGAGATCATTATAAATACTTTGCTTGCTATAGAGAAAATGCACACTAAGAAGTATGTTTTATTGTTACTATGGGTTTGGTCCTTCATCCAATTGTTTAGTGCCTTTCTGATTTTATTGAGTTGGATGTGGACCACCTAGTTAGGGCCCAGCCTCTGCCAGCCTTCAGTCAATCCTCTGCTCCCTCCCTCCTGACACTAATGGAGCAGTTACAGGGTCCAGGTTCAATCTGGGCTTCATTACAAACACCTTATATGCCTCTTGCTCTGCCTCATTCTTCGGGACACAGAGATTAAACATTATAATTACTAAACATTATAATTTTCTTTTTTTTTAAATCTTTATTGTTGAAAGTATTACCTATGTCCCCTTTTCCCCGCATTGTCCTCTCCCTCCTCTCCCCCAGGCCTTCATCACCCTATTGTCTGTGTCTATGTGTTATGCATATACACATATGAGTTCACTGGTTGACCTCTGCCCCACCTCACCCTCCCCTACCTTCCCTCAGGGGTTATTTATCAATAACCTTTATCTAACATCAATGATTATTACACGAGCCAATATGATTAACTCCTTTTGAAGTTAATACCAAAAAAGTATTTTCTTAGAAATGGTGCTCTTTCTTTCCTTAAAGGAGGAGAATTATGTAACCCACAGTGTTAAACCTTTGTCCTGGCCAGGAACCTAAGGCTGTATTTCTGGTGTGTTTCATTCCTCTAATTACAAATAATAACTTGGTGCTATGTGCCCTGGTGCTGGGGATCCAGAGTGCACAAAACAAACAAGGAACCTGCTACTTGTTTAAAATTGTCTTTTTAAAAGCTTTTCAAAATACAATTTCTTCCCTTTCTATAAAATCTTGGTTCTAAGTAATCAGACTTTTTTTTTTAAATACATTTTTATTGATTTCAGAGGGAGAGATAGAAACATCAATGATGAGAGAGAACCATTGATCACTGCCTCATGCATGCCCCCTACTGGGGATCAAGCCTGCAACCCAGGCATGAGCCCTGACCAGAATCGAACCTGGGACCCTTCAGTCTGCAGGCCAACGCTCTATCCACTGAGCCAAACCAGCTAGGGCAAGACATTTTAATATGTAAGACTGTTTGATTCCTAAGCTAACCCAGAAAAGGTACTTACAGCCAACATTCACTTCTGTGAATTATCTTAGACTAGAGGCCCGGTGCACGAAATTCGTACATGGGGGTAAGGGGTGTCCCTCAGCCCAGCCTGCACCCTCTCCAATCTGGCACCCCTTTAGGGAGTCCGAATGCCCATTGAGATCGGGCCTAAACGGGTGGTCAGACATCCCTCTCACAATCCAGGACTGCTGGCTCCCAACCACTCGCCTGCCTCTGCCTGATTGCCCCTAACCGCTTCTGCCTGCCAGCCTGATCACCCTCTAACCACTCCACTGCCAGCCTGATTGACACCAAACTGCTCCCCAGCCAGCCCGATTACCCCTAACTGCCCTCCCCTGCTGGCCTGGTCACCCCTAACTGCCCTCCTCTGCCAGTCTGGTCGCCCCTAACTGTCCTCCCCTGCAGGCCTGGTCGCCCCTGAATGCCCTCCCCTACTGGCCTGGTCAACCCTAACTGCCCTCCCCTGTAGGCCTGCCCTCCCCCAACTGCCATCCCTTGCAGGCCTGGTCCCCCCCAACTGCCCTCCCCTGCAGGCCTGGGTCCCCCCCTCAACTGTCCTCCCCTGCAGGCCTTGTCCCCCCACAACTGCCCTCCCCTGCATGCCTGGTCTCCCCTAACTGCCCTCCTCTGCTGGCCCAGTCACCCCTAACTGCCCTCCCTGCTGGCCTGATTGCCCACAACTGCCCTCCTCTGACCTGGTTTCCCCCAACTGCCATCCCCTGCTGGCCTTGTCCCCTCCAACTGCCTTCCCATGCAGACCTGGGTCCCCCCCAACTGCCCTCCCCTGCAGGCCTGGTCCCCCCCCCCCAACTGCCCTCCTCTGTTGCCCCAGTCACCCCTAACTGCCCTCCCCTGCAGGCCTGGGTCCCCCACAACTGCTCTCGCCTGCAGGCCTGGGTCCCTCCCAACTGTCTTCCACTGCAGGCCTGCCCCCCCCAACTGCCCTCTCCTGTAGGCCTTGTCCCCCCACAACTGCTCTCCCCTGCAGGCCTGGGCCCCCCCCCAACTGCCCTCCCGTGCAGGCCTGGTCCCCCCACAACTGCTCTCCCCTGCAGGCCTGGGTCCCCCCCAACTGCCCTCCCTTGCTGGCCTGGTCTCCCCCAACTGTCCTCCTCTGCCCCCCGGATCACCCCCAACTGCCCTCCCCTGCCAGCCATCTTGTGGTGGCCATCTTGTGTCCATATGGGGCAGCCACCTTTGGCCACATGGGGGCGGCCATCTTGTGTCTTGGAGCGATGGTCAATTTGCATATTACTCTTTTATTAGGTAGGATATTAAAATCCCATTTCCAATAGAATTTGTATAGGAGTATATGCTAAGAAGTCTTTTAAAATAAGTTAGCAACATTAAAAACAAAACTATCAAATTGTAATGATCAGAATTCCTATCCCAGTCAATCTTGTATTTAAACTGGTATTCCTGAAGATGGTTTCATGAACTACACCAGATCACTGTCTTCATATAAGCATTGAGGCTAACAGGGTCCTAGGAGCACCTGCAGGGCTCTGCCTTTACCTGAATGTGTAGACACAAACACCTTTATCTAGAAACCGTTGCTTCCCCACAGCAGCAAGTAACATAAATTCAGCCCAGAGTTCCAGCTAGTTTAGGGTAGGAAAGTCCCCTCACTGCCCTTGTTGATCACATAGTCTTTACTCTCTCAGGCAACTGCCTTCCCACATTCTATAGGACTCCTGCTTGGCCTAGCTTGGTCTTTAATATCTTTGCTGCAGTGTTTCTCAATAGTACAGCTGTGGGCTTTTGAGCAAGATACTTCTTCACTATGTGGAACTGTTTAGTGCACTGCAAAGTCTTTAACAGTTACTTACTAAATGCTAGTGGGGTTTCCTAATTACTATGGCAAGCCCTCTAATACACCACAACACACACACACACACACACACACACACACACACACACACACACACACATACACACACACACACACACACACACACACACACGCCTGCTCTATGTACATCCAAATACTTGGGGGGTGGGAGGGGGAAGAGGTAAGGGGGAATGAATAAAGAATGTAAGCTCCATGGGCAAGGATCTTTGTTTTGTTCATTGATTTAAACCATGCACCTAGAACACAGGTGCAGAACTCAGAAGGCCTAATACTCATCTCAGCAACCCTGATCTTTAAAATGATGGGCGCTGGCTGTAGAGAATTAAGTCCTGCCTCAGCAAACCTAAAACATGATTCCTTTGAAACCACAGGTTCTTTCGTGGTTTTAAGCTAATGCTGCTTCTTATTCATTAGTTTATTATAAGAGGTTACAGGGAAGCTCTTTTCTTACAGATGTGGCACTAACTGATCCCATAATGCCTTTAGCTAGCAAATCTCTGAACTCTCTAGAGCAAAACACTTAAGACTCTGCACCAAGAAATCCAAAGCCATATTTCTCCTTCCATTTACCTGGAATGACTTGAGTCTTAAGGAGGGGATTAATAGTCCCTAAAGTTATCCAGTGGCTGAGAGGCATCAGCACACAACTGGAGACCCCAATATCCAATTAGTGTTTAAGTATGTGTTTGTTTTCTAATATAGTTACACAATAGCTTATGAATATTGACTTGGAAGGACCAGACAAGCGTATGTATCAAGAATTGAAAAAAATATTATAAAATACATTAGAATCAAAGCAGTTGGCATGAAATGAAGAAATAGAAATTTCATTATTAGAAGCTAAATATAAAAAGAGAGTATGAAGCATATTTAGAGAGTCCAAGTTAACTACTATGTCACATCTTTATTTCCTGAACAAATGTCCTATAACCACACATTATTTTACAATGTAAAAAAATGAGATTTCCTAGACTCTTAGCCCATGTCTAGCCCCAGATGCATAGCCATTCATTCACACATTTCACCATTTATTGTATGTGAGGGCCATCCAGCCTGTAGACAATTCAATTAATCTTATAACCGACGTACAAAAAAAACCCAACAACAACAACAACAACCAAAAAAACAGATGTGGCATTAAGATTTACAAAGTTATTGAAACTTTTTAACAAGTAAAACGCATCTTTACTTAGCTACACCAGAATGAGGAATAAAGGGGTTTACATATGTTCCAATTCTAAACCTATCAATCAAACCCATGTTATTCCTTTGGGAGCTTATTTACATGCATATTTATCAGCCTCACATGCTAATTCCCTGCTGTTTTATGCCTGTGAGGCATGTTTATGAGTCATAATTGTTGATCTCATTTGATGTATTTCACTGAAGGAAGACATTTTTCAGTTATGTGGCCTAATGTCAATGAGTTACGATGACCTGATCTTCCCAATGCAACTTGCTCTTTAATTTTTATTAGGACATAACTTATTGTACAGGAAAAGCAGGGTACTAGAATAAAAGAATAAATGTTTTATATGAAGAATTTAGTTAAGCATCTCATTTTTGATCCACCTCACCCTCATATTCACTCTGAAATGTGGCTGTAAACACCGTGTCACTCATTCACTTTTTTCTACACTTGTGTACTGAAGCTGAGCTTTATAACCTGCACTTCAGTCTAACTCTCAGTTCATCCTAACACATGTTTTTATTCACTTAATCTACTAATATTCCTTTACTATCTTTTTTCCCCTCAATCATGATTCAGTGACTTTTTAAGTCTGTACTACAAACTTGACTAGCCAAACTATTTTCTCCAATTCACTTAAAATGTTACTTAAGGCAGGAGGGTCTAAAATAGATAAATTGAGTAATGAATAACTATTTCTCCATTCATTAATCCCTTAGAAATTATTAAGTATCCTGTTTATATCACAATATCACTAATTTTTTTTAAAAGTACAAATATATGCAACATATAGCAGACTACAATTTAGTGGTGGCATTAAGGGAGAGTATGTGCTAAGACCTTTGATTATTGTGAAAGAGAAATGGGATATATGCAGTGTACACTTGAAGAATAAAAATTACAAAGAATTTGAATTTTAGAGTATATTAGAAGGTGTTTTAATGGAAGGATTAAAAGCTTACACTGCAATGAAATATTAAAAGTATTAATATTTTTATACTCAAATAATTTTTTTATGTTTGTTTAAGCAACCGGCTGGTGTGGCTCAGTGGTTGAGCGTCCACCTATGAACCAGCCAGGAGGTCACAGTTTGATTCCTGGTCAGAGAACATGCAAGGGTTTCGGGCTCAATCCCTAGTAGGGGGCATGCAGAAGGCAGCCGATCAATGATTATCTGATTATCTCACATCATTGTTGTTTCTCTCTCTCTCTCTCTCTCCCCCCCCTTTCCTCTCTGATATCAATTATATATATATATATATATATATATATATATATATTTTTTTTTTAATTTTGGCTAAGCAATAAACTGAAAAACATATTTTAGAGGAAGAATCATAAGTATAAAAAAGAAACTACTTAGTTTTCCTCATTTCCTAGCATTTGCAAAAGATCTAGAACAGTTTGATAAATAACAGTACTATATAAACAGCATTTTAAAATCTCCAGAACAAGTTGGTATCTAGTACATATATTCACAATGCCATGGAATTTAAAATGTACTGTAGTGCATTAGAACTTACATGTGTTAATAAAATTTAATTGATTTGCTTCTGCCACAGAGATAAACCAATCATATCACACATTTATTGCAGTAGGTCAGAAAGTAAGTAGAATTACCACATAAAGCAATAAATTTATCCTTTAAAAATACTATAAATAAATGATAAACAACACTAATAGGATACACGAAAAATGGTGATGCCACTTGCAGAATATTATGATTTTCCAACATTCTTATCATTGTGATGTAATTAGAAGAATATTAAAATTCAACACTAATCTAGTGTGTTATTTAAATACATTGAGGTTTTATAAAGGAGATTTTTTAAAAATTAAACACTTCAGGTTTTTACACAAATGAAGGAGGCCTTTTTGCTTTCCTGCTGCCTTAATTAAAATTGTAACACCATCCTTCATTTACTTTCTACCCCTCTTCCATGCTTCATTCTCTCCTTAGCCCTTATTACCACCAAACATAATATCTATTACATACTGACCTTGTCTACTGTCTGTCTTCCACTAATAAACTTCTAGTTAAGTTTACTGTGTGAAGATTATTGTGCGTTTTGTTCACTCCTATATCCCTAGCATCTATAACAGAGCTGAGCATAGAGTAGGCATTCAATTAGTAGCTATTGAGTGAAGAACTCAATGAATATTAAACCTTAAATGAATATCTGAAGATAAATGAAGTAAAATGAAAAAAATTTTACATTAACAATCAAACCAGAATATGTAGGAGAGTTGGTACTGAATGTCTGATAGCCCTATAAAATTCTAAATAGTAATATTATATTAATGTCATAATACATTTTGCTAAGTTACCAGAGCACCTTAACCTATGCACTCAATCATGTCTCTTGAGCTATTCAATCCCTCACATACAATGAAAAGAAAAAAATCACAAAGTGTTAATCCTATAAAAAGCTACAATTCTGACCTCCCCACCCCCCCAAAAAAAACCTCAATTAAAATGTACAGAATAAAAACTGATTAACAAATTGGTTAAAAGTCTTAGGTGTCACTATCTTGAAAGCATATTTGAATCATGAGAGATTAAATAAAGGAATAATTATTGAACTTGAGCAATCTCATGTCTCAAACACACTATTTAAATGTGATTTTGATAGAGGATTAAATAACTTAGCACATTAATATAAACATGTGCACTCATATAAAAATAAATTTATAACATGGAAGATTCCGTTAATATTCTAACATTCATTCAAAACAAAACAAATTTAAAGATAAGCATAGAGTACAAGACACTAAACTCTTGGAAATGGTAGGAAAGAGGTTTGGGGGATTCCTTGTACTTCCACAAAGACTAAAATGTGGAGGTGGTTCTGTGGCTCAACATACTGAATTTCCTTCTTCTCTCTTCCATTAAAATAACATCTGTCCTGGCCATGAGTAAGTAAATCAAATTCAATGAGAATTTAACTGAATACAAGGTGGACATACCTACTGATAGACAGATTTGTGTTTTTTTCTACCTAATAAAACTTTCATTTAGAAAGTAAACAAAAGTACAGTTTTTGTAAATAACATGAAGTGAATGTGCTGGCTTATAATTAAATTGTATAATTAAAATTTATTTCACACTCTTTAAAAAATTTTTACTTTTTAGCTGTTTATGATACATCTTGGAACAAACATGCAGATACCCCATGAGGGAAAAGGCTCATAAACCTCACTTTTACACCAACGGTAACTTTCAAATTTGACATGTTCCTCTTAAAGAATTTCGTTACCAATGGTGAAGTGACTTAAATTAAGAGATAAGAGAGATACTTTAAAACAGAAACTACCTTATCATCTATTAAAGGCATACAAAGCCAAAGTCAGTGATCATTTGATAAAATTGTTCCTTTTCTTTAATTTACCATTTGGTAATACAGGACAGACAGAATAGGTTGAAAATATTTTTCTGGACTATTACTACTTATTCATCAAAACAGATTTCTGAATTATAAAACCTATTCAGATAAACACACACACACACACACACACACACACACACACACACACAATCTATCATAATCTGAGTTTGTATTTGCCCTGTGAGAAGTTTCATATTTTTCTTTGAGCAAAATGGGGAAACCATATCTGATTTAATTCATTTAGAAAGTGAATGTTTTAGTCCATTTGGACTGATATAATAACAATACCATAAGACCAGGTAGCTTAAAAAAATAAATATTTATTTCTCACAGTCCAAGAGGCTGGGAACTGCAAGATCAAGTAGCTGGCAGATTCAGTGTCTGGTGAGAGCCAGCTAGCTTCATGATTCACAGTTGGTTGTCTTCTTGATATGTACTTTCATGGTGAAAAGAGTGGGAGAGAGTTCTTTTAAAAGGGTGCTAATCCCAAATATGAGGGGTCTACCTTCTTGACCTAATCATCTCACAACGGTCCCACCCTCCCAACACCATCACATTGGGGGCTGGGATTTCAACATACGAATTTTTGAGAAACAAAAAATTCAATCCACTAAACATGACATAAGTGATTATGAATAAGGTCCTCTGTGCTAGGCATGGACAACATTAGCAATATTTAAAAGGTGGAATAAATTTACCCATAAGGATAAAAACAAGCTGGAAGGTATGTGAAAGTAAGAAAAAGAAGAGTAACATATTGTAATAGTAGAAATATAAACAACTACTCTAATCTTCACAAGACATATTTGGACATAGTTTCAGATAAATAAGAACTTTCCAGTTAACCAATTAGCCACATTTTAATCTATTTTGATGTATCACTCACAGTGAAAGTAAAATATAACAAAGGACAGGAAAATCACATAATTTCAGAAAGTGAAAATAAATTAAACTGGAAGGTTAATGGGCAAGGGACACATTGAGACTTTGGATAAATATTGCCAAAAGGATTATACCAATTTATATTCCCACTAAAAGCATAGGAAAATGTCCATCTCACTGGACCTCAGCCAACACCCACTTTGATTATTTTTTAAATCTTGGACAATTTGATAAAAAAGTTATCTTGCTTTAATGTTATTTCATAAATGGAAAATGAGGTCATTCCCATATAATTATTAAACATCTAAAATACCTTTTGGAGATTGCTTATATTCTATGGCCATTTTTCTATTGTGTTCATCTTTCCTTCTAATTTGTCTCAATTCTCAAATACTAAAGATATCAAACTCTTATTAACCAACTCTAAAGATTAGAGTATCTTAGGGTTCCATCTTGACCCCATAATTAAATGGTCTCAAATCCAGCACCACTCTTATGTTGACACATCCTAAATCCATATCTGAAATTGTTACTGGAGAATTCAATGAGTAGAAGATGTGCCTTTAATAATTTATCTACAGATTCTTATCTTGTTCCTAATCTTAAAGAGAGCATTTTAAATATTCCACCACTGAAAACATTGCTATAGCTATTTATACATGCCCTTTTGCATATCATGAAACTTATCTTCTATTCACAGTTTACTAAGAGTTTTATTTATCATAAAGTTATTTTAATTTTTCTAATGTTTTCCCTACATCTACTGAAATGACTTTTCCTCTTTACTGTGTTAATAAGGTGAATTATGTTAAATATTTTTCTAATGAACAAGCCTTGCATTCCCAGGACAAATAAAATTTGGTAAGATGTGTTGTTATCTATGTACACATTGCTACATTCAGTTTACTAATATTTTATTTGTATCTATATTCATGAACAAGAATGGCCTGTACTTTCTCATAATGCCTTTGTCTGATACTGTTATAAAGGTTATATTAGCCATTTGAGAACATTCTCTATATCTCAATTATCTGAAATAATTTTTATTAGAATAAAATTATCTCTTTTTTGTTCATTAAAAATCATCTGTCCTCAGTGTTTACTCTGTGGGATATGATTAAGTATTTATTACATCAATGGTTACAGAAGCACACAAAATTTTTGTATTTGTTACTTTATATTTTAATGTTTATGATCCAGCTGTATATAGTGTTGTGTGTCCTTTATAAAAAATCACTTTAACAAGTAACTTTTACCATTTTAAAATAAATTCTTTGTACATACTGTAAGAGTTAACCTAGCCATGGTTTTAGATGTGCAACATACAACTCAGAAAGCAACACAAATACTTTAGCCTTATAGAGCACTTACTATTTTACATACAATGCATTGAAATATCTTTATTTTAGCCAGCATTAATAATTTTAATATATTTTTTTCATTTTATCTTAGTTTTCAAATTTGTTTTCAGAATATTTTCTTATCTTTTTAACTAGCTTATAATTCTGAATGTATTTTAGAAAGATGTTTTTCATATTCAAATATTCTCTCTGGAAATTTGAGTAAAATTATGTTACACTTGTTTAAAGATCTTATGTAAAGACCTTAACATACTTTTAATCTGGTAATCACAGAAATATAAGTAAACTATTGTTTTTGTTAATTATTTCCCAGTGGTCAACACATTGTTAAGTTCTATTTCTTCTTTTATTTTTCAGTAAATTGTCTTAGGTTTTCAGTTGATTCTTTCGAGTTTTTCATCATGTCATCCTTTTCTGATTCTTGCTAACATAAAATACTTATCTCATAACTGCTCATTGACATATATGCTTCAGTATTTATTGCAAACTGATGGTATTAAAGATCCCAATTATTTCCCTTTTTGAATACATGCTTTTTACAATGTGGCTTTCCAGTTCCTTCCATACAGAGGTAGTGGCATCATAACAATGAGTTTTCCAATCCATGAACATAAAAGTTATCTCCATCCTATCTAATAAAGAGGAAATATGTAATTGACCATCATGCCCTCACAAGATAGCAGCGCCCACAGCCAATAAAGAGGGAATATGCTAATTGACTGTCACACCCTCACAAGATGGTGGTGCCCACAGCCACAAGATGGTGGTGCCCAGTCCCCTCAGCCCCGCCTCATCAGCCACAGTCCCCCAGTCCCCTCAGCCCTGCAGGGGAAGGCAGTTAGGGGCAATCGGGCTGGCAGGGGAGGGCAGTTGGAGGTGATCAGACCAGCAGGGGAGCAGTTAGGCGTCAATCAGGCCAGCAGGGGAACGGTTAGGGGGCTATCAGGCTGTGGGATTGGGCCTAAACCGGCAGTCAGACATCCCCCGAGGGGTCCCAGATTGGAGAGGGTGCAGGCTGGACTGAGGGACACACCCCCCCCGTGCACAAATTTCGTGCACCGGGCCTCTAGTTTATTTATATTTTCCTTACAGTAATGTTTTTTACTTTGCAAAATACTTCCTATACTTTTGTCACTGTGTCCCTAAGTATTTAATTCTTTTTAATGTTACTGTTAATTGTTGGCTTTGTTCATTGTTAGTATACGGAAATATAATTTTGCCACCACTTAACTGTCCCTTGCTTTGGAAAAGAAAATTTGGTAGATGTGACAAAGTGCCAATACAAAGCCTACTTCTTATGAAACACTGCAGCTTCTGTTTCTCCTCCTGGAATGCTTACACTACTATGTAAACAAGTGAAGGCTAGTCGCTAAAGGAGGAAACATTTAACTTAGCTACACCCATCACTTCGCTCAATAGTCAGCCAATCGCCAGACATATAAGGTAGGCCATCTTAGACCTGCTATCACCCAGACATATAAGCAAGCTCGGCCCAGAACAAGAGTATTACCCAGCGTACCCATTTTCTCATTAGCAATAATTATACTTATTGTTTTAGTAATTGAGTTTAGGTTATACAGTAAAAGCTAACTCCCAGACTATTTATAAATAGCATGAAATATTATTGTTTGACATATACCAAATATGTAATTGGCCAATACACAGCTCATTTTAGCTATTGAGCTCAGATAAATACCATTCATTTGAAAACATCTTTAATTTGTAAATGCAATACATCAAAGTGTAGTTCTTAGAGCTTTTAGGAAATAATTCTAAACATTCAAAAGTTTTGCTGTATGGTTTTACTAAAAAGTATTTTGTAAATAAAATAGAAAAAACATCTTAAAACTTTACAAATCAGAAAAGAAAAAGCTAATCTTCACAGAATATGACTCAAAATATGCCTCAAACCTTTTCAAAATGAGACATACATACGAAAATTTTTAAATTAAAATTAATAAGAAACATTTATTTTAGAAAAATCAACAATGCCATTCTTCATAACACTGACTATATAGAATAAATACTGTGATGCTTAAGAAAGTATTATATTAAAATATTTCAATACTGCTTTTATTGCAAATGGCTCATCTTTTTATCACTTAAATAAGCATTTTTGGTACACAATTGTTTAGTGAAGTTTACTTTGGAGAGTCATCCAAAACATAAATATAAATAATATATTTTGATGTTTAATCATGTACATCCAAGGCAATGTTTACATGTTCCTGTAATGTGTACCTTTAAGTCCTATGTAAAAGAAAATGTAAGTAATTTTTGTTTAAAAATAATTTAAAGTGATAAATAATAAGACACTGTCTAAAAATGTATAAACAAAGACATTTATTAGCAAAGAAATAGGGAAAAATGTAAAATAACCCTGCAACACTTTTGTGTACGCAATTTATCAAGAAACGTTGTAAAAGAACAAAACAAATGGCTCATTCTGGAGCTTCTTTGTCATCATTAATGTATTCAGGCTTTCACAGCTGAACTGCTATACTTTGAAAAGATTTTCATGAAAGGAAACTCATGTTCAATGTTTAAACAAAGCTGTCCGGTTACCAAGACAAGATTAAAATTTCCTTGAGTGACCAGAAAAATCTTTTTTTAAAAAAAAGGAAAATAAAAACTATGTTGGTCTTTATTTGCAAACAAAATAAAAGAAGCTTTTGTTTAACTGTGTATCTATTTTTGGAAATAATATTGAAAAAGAACAATTTTAAAGTAAAAGTGAGACTATCTTATGCGGCTATTTGTTTTATTACTAGTTCTATTTCTCAAATTGATACAAATGATGCCCTCCTGTTTCTGTCTATCTGCTTCCTTGTCAGTAAAACTAATTGTCAGGGTTGGGGAGATCTCCTATATCTAAACAGAAGATGTGCAGTTTGTAACCTGCTTAATTCGCCTTATGTCCTACATGCCCTCAGTATGGTGTTCATTAAAGTCTCAGCTGTTTTGTTCGTGGCAGTGGCAGCCTAAACATTGGCTTATTTTTCTTTGTTAAAAGGCCAGATTGTGCATAAATATACCCCTAATTTCTACCTCTCTTTCTCTCTCTGTGTGTGTGTGTGTGTGTGTGTGTGTGTGTGTGTGTGTGTGTGTGTGTGTGTGTTGATGGCAAAAAATTACCTAGCATGTAAATGCTCACTGGTGCTTTCATCACTCCAGCCAGGTACTGAACTCAGTCCCTTGCCTAAATGTTTATAAGAACAGCACCCATCAGTCTTTGGAGAGAGGTTTAACATTAACAACCATCTCTAAAACCAGATAAACTATATTAAGAATAGCAAGTTGGTATAAATGAATTCCATAAACTGCAATTAAAACTCATTTTTAAAAGTCCCTCCCCCTCCCCCAAAGAAGTTCCTAGTAGGCTCTATTTTTCCAATCCTAATTGTTTCCAAACATTTGACTATTTAGAAGGTTTAAATGAAGCTTGCTTATATTTGTTTTGGAAATAATATACAATGGTTCAAATAAATAACTTTTTCTGGCTTGAACAGAAATTTCAAAACTGTACATCCAGCTGGTCAATCAACACCTAGAATTTCTGTTCAATTCTGATGTTTTATTAGGCAGACATTACTGTTATACTGAGGTTTTAAATGTAACATAAAAACAAGCCTCATTTATGTGTATACAAATAATTTCAAAACTCCTGTTTCAATTGCATAGTTAACAGTGTTCATGAACATGTCTGAAATGAATCACATTCTGAAATCATTAAAGTAGAGGGTAAAAAAAATGTGTCAAATATTTACTGCATTTTTATGTCAAGTTTGATTAACAAGACAAAAGATTTATTTTTAACTTGTTACTAAGTTACTTGAGATGTTAATGTTAACATGCAATTAATTAAATGTACATAAAGAACTATTAAAATTTGCCTGGAAGCTGCAAAAAATAGTTTAACCTCTGAATGACTAAAAAATATATACTGTCTATAGGTCATTTGGGCCCACACAATTACATTGTTAGGATAAAATTATATTAACTATTAAATATAGCTGCTTGAATATGATGATTTTAAAAAAACAATCGTATTTGTACCTTCAAAAGTTTTTCTCAAGAACTATCAGAAACTGAATGCAGCAATGGCCTTATGAAGCAAAGATACCTATACTTAATAAAAGAGTAATATGCAAATGGTTGGGACACCCTCACGCGTAACGACCGATCAGCAGGCTGTGTGCGCAGCAGGTGCGGGTGGGCAGAGACTTGCAGCATTGGGGACTTGCATCACACCATCATAATCCATCACCAGGAAGCCTGGGGCCCAGCGGAGGCAACCATGCACCTGCGCTGGGTGTCTGGAGGCCTCCGCCCAGCCTAGCCTGGGGGCAGGGCCCAGCGGAGGCCTCAGCACAGCGAGGCCTGGGGAGGGGGGGGCGGTCCTTCGGCTTCGCACAGTGAGGAGGTGGGACCCCCAGCTCCAGCCTACCTTTTTGGGCCAATCCATCGAGGAGCCCTAGATGGGTGGGCATGGCCTACCTCTTTGGGGCGATGGATCGTGGGGCTCCTGCACTGTGACAGGGCACAGGCCAGGCTAGGGGACCCCCCCTCCCCAGAGTGCACAAATTTTGTGCACCGGGCAACTAGTTACAGATAACTGGCAAAGTATCAAAAGAACCCCATGAAAAGAGCCTCCTTTTCATTCCTAATGTTAACTTGTGAATCATTCATAGTTTATCTATTTAAAAAGTTGCTTTCAGACAGGAAAAGAACAATGATTTTTTTTATCCTAATGTTGATCTTTTAATCAATACTTAAGGAAAAAAAGACATTCCCATACTAGGACACCAGGACTGAAGAGAAACTGAACAGGAGAAAATTACAGAATGAAAATCAAGTACAGCAATAAAAAGCCAGTCATGGTTAATACCACTGTCTTGAAAGGAATTAAGGTTGTGACGATTTCATGTTTCATCCTTAAAGATGTGAACAGAAGGGCTTTTCAACACACTGTGGTGTGCAATTCTATTTCTCAGTATGAAACCTGTCACACTCCTGATGTCATAATTGGGACAAACTTCATCATAAGCCCTTATTAAAAGATAAAACTTAAAGTTTACTATGTTGTTAGAAGAACTAAAACTTCAGGAACAAATTAATCTGAAACCATACAGCTAAGAGAAGTCTCCCCCTTCTGGTTTAGATAACAACCATTGTTACTCCAAGAACTCTGAATGGATAACAGGTACACCAGGTATATAACCTACCAGAGGCTAAACAAACCTCCCCAGAGTGAAATCACAGGACCCACAGGGATGAGGGAGAGGAATGAGGCACCCATTAGCCCAACTTCAATCTTTTTTTAACAAAATCAAAGAGAATAACATATTAAATTCTGCACATTTGCAAAGTGAATCTGGACAACTATGTTAAATTACTTATTTGATATATGATTTACCTAAAAATTTGAAAATTATATTAGAGTATAAAACATCAAAACTGAGAAGTTTTAAAGTATAATACTATCATTCCTACCACATTCTAATAATAAAGACAAATAAAATAAATGGAAGAACTTACTAAGTGCTTCTGGTACTGAAATAAGAAACACATTTTTTTAAAGAAGTATTATGAGGTTTGTGATTCTTCTGTGCATGTCTAAAAACATTATTGACAGTTTTTCTTCTTTCTCTCTATATTCATTATTTTAAAAGATAGATTTTTAAAAATTGTCATTGTAAATGCCTCTTCATAATACAGCTGTAGGAGTGACTGAAAAAATGGCAGAGGAGGGAACTCCAGAGCTCTATCCACAAAAATAACTATAAGTTGGCAAAGAAAAAAAAAACCACCCTGTTAATAATCAACAAGACTAGAAATGCATAACTCTGAAATCTAGTCAAAAGCTTACAACAAAGAAGGGCAAGATTAATAAAGAAAGAAGCTGTTGCATTGTGGTAACCTGGTAGTTGCTAAAGTCAGAGTGAGCTACATAGACCTTGTTGTGGGGGAAAAAAAAAATGTAATACAAGTTTCAACCTGTCTAGTAACCCCATTAACCTTTTGCACTCGTATGTCGAGTGTGACTCGACACGGTTAGCATTAGAATAAAGGAATCGAGAAAAAAGCAAGCGAGTGCAAAGGTTTAAGAACCAACAAACCCCAAGGACATGGGGTGGGGGGGAAATATGATATCTAGAGTTGCTATTAATAGTCAAACTTAACCAGTTTGCAACAAACAAATTAAGAGAAATGCAAAGAAACAAAAAAGTACGGCTCATTGACGGGGGGTGGGGGGGGGTGGGGGGGGGGGTGGGTGGGAAGAAATGAACAGAAAATGTCCCAAAGGAAGCCCAGGCATTACACTTACTAGACAAAGACTTTAAATTGATTATCATAAATATGTTCAAACAGCTAAAGGAAAGCTTTCCCCCTTGAATCACAAATAAGACACCATTTATATTCAGCATTATACTAGAAGTTCTAGCCAGAGTAACTAGGCAAGTAAAAGAAAAGGCATCTGAGTTGAAAAGGAAGAAATGAAATGATCTCTATTAAAAGCTGACATGATCTTTATATAGAGGAAATACTAAAGAATACACACATACACATTAACACATACACAAACTAATAAATGAATTAAGCAAAGTTGCAGAATACAAGATCAATATACAAAAATTAGTATATTTCTTTATACTAATTAGCACAGTTGCAATTCAAATAAATTAGTGAGTATTTAAGAAATCATAATAAGAGAGTCTTTTTGACAAGATGCCTCTAAATTCATGTAAAGCAACCTTTTGGTTTAGTAGTCCCAATGCTAACAAGCCTAGTTTTTAAGATATTATAATTAAAAGAAAACTTTGGAAAAAGGGAACATCCCATTACTCTTTGTCGCACTTCCATTCCCTATACTTATTTTAATAACATAGTAATGGTTATTCTAAAATAGAGGTCAACAAACTACAACCGATGAGCTAAATAGGCTGACCTCTTTTGGTAATGTTTACTATGTGGCCCTTTCAGAAAAAATATTGCCAATCTCAATTCTAAAAAAGTATAAAATTTGACCTTAGATTGGCTTCTGAAATATACTAAGAATTTTCCTTTACAATCCTATATAATGAAAGGCTAATATGTAAATCGACCAAATGGCGGAACGACCAGTCGCTATGATGTGCACTGATCACCAGAGGGCAGAGACTCAACATAGGAGCTGCCCCCTGGTCGTCAGTGTTCTCCCACAGGGGGAGTGCAGCACAGCCAAAAGCCGGGCTCACGGCTGGTGAGCACAGCAGTGATGGCGGGAGCCTCTTCTGCCTCCGTGCAGCGCTAAGGATGTCTGACTGACGGCTTAGTTGGACATCCCCCAAGGGCTCCCGGACTGTGAGAGGGCGCAAGCTGGGATGAGGGCCCCCCCCCTCCAGTGCACAATTTCGTGCACCAGGCCTCTAGTCTATTATAAGTAACCAGGAAAATCAAAGAAAAAAATGAGTATGAGAATATTTCCAATCTAAAATCAAAGGCTTTACCAAAAAAAAAAAGGGTTTTATGCACTAATTAAAGACAGAATGATTTAAAAACACTGTTAAATGAAGGATTAGATTGGTAATAGGTAATGTTATGGGAAAGACTACCCACAGGATTAAATTGTAAGAGAATTCAGCCTATTTCAGGAGTGAGATGGAGAATTATTATAAACTAAAAAGGTTTGAGTTAACTTAATTGAGAGATGTCATCATGAGCAGCGAGTGTAGCACACTTTTTTCTTTTTATAATTTGTCATTTCCTAGTCCTGAGTATTCTTTAGATTTCAAATAAACTACACATGTGCTCTACATTAAAGTGCCACAATGAATGAGAGGAAAAGGTATGGCACCACTTACTTGGAGAAGTAAAAATCAATGGAAGAGAAACTGAGGTCTTTTTTAAAAATTTAACAAACTTTATTTTTTAGAGATGTTTTAGGATTTAAAAAAATTGAGCAGCCCTAACCGGTTTGGCTCAGTGGATAGAGCGTCAGCCTATAGAGTGAGGGTTCCCAGGTTCTATTCCGGTCAAGGGCATGTTCCTTGGTTGCGGGTACATCCCCAGTAGGGGGCGTGCAGGAGGCAACTGATCGATGTTTCTCATTGATGTTTCTAACTCTCTATCCCTCTCCCCTCCTCTCTGTAAAAAATCAATAAAATATATATTTTTTAAAATAAAAAAATCGAGCAGAAAGAATCCTCCCCCCATATATCTGCTCCTCACCCCAGACCCTCATGTATACAGTTTCCGCTTAGTATTCACAACTTAGGTTAGTATGGTACATTGGTACACTGATGCATCAATAGTGATACATAATTAACTAAAGTCCATAATTTACATTAGGGTTTAATCTTTGTGTTGTACATTCTATGGGTTTTAACAAATGTATAATGACATATATCCACCATGACAATATCATAAAGAATAAAGACCCCCCCCTAAAGATCCCCTGTGCCCCACCTATTCACCTTCCCCTCCTTCCCCTCCCCACCCCTAGGGACCACCACTAATCTTTTCAGTTTCTCCCTTTTACAGAATATTATAGGATTGTGTTATGTAGCCTTTTCAAATTGGTTTCTTTCACTTAGCAATGTGCATATTAGGTCCCACCTTGTCTTTCTGTGGCTTAGTAGCTTATTTTTATCACTGAATAATAACTCCATTGTATACATGTACCACAGATTGTTTATCCATTCACCTACTAAAGAACACCTTGGTTGCTTCCAAGTTTTGTCAATTATGAATATAGCTGATACAAACACTGTGTGAAGGTTTATGTATGGACACAAGCTTTCAACTCATTTGGGTAAATACCAAAGAGTGCAATTGCTGGATCACACAGTAAGAGTATGCTCTGTTTTGTAAAAAATAAATAAATGAATAAATGTCAAACTGTCTTCCAAAGAAACTGTGACATTTTGCATTCCTAGTAGCAGTGAATGAGAGTTACTGTTGCTCCACATCCTCACTGGCATTTAGTATTGTCAGTGTTTTGGATTTTAGTCATTCTAACAGGGGTGGAGCAGTACTTCATTTTAATTTGCAATTCCCTGATGACCTATGATGCTGAACATCTTATTTGCCATCTGTATATCTTCCTTGGTGAAGTTTCTGTTCAGATATGTTGCCCATGTTGTCTGTTTAAAAGTTCTTTGCTTATTTCAGATACCAGAGTCCTTTATCAGGTATGTTTTGCAAAGATTTTTCTCCTAGTCTGTGGTTTATCTTTCATTATCCTAACAATGTCTTTCAAAGAAAAAAAGGTTTCAATTTTAATGAAGTAAAACTCATCAAAATTTTCTTTCATAAATCATGGTTTTGAAACTAAAACTAAAATGTCATCACCAAATGCAAGGTCACCAAGATTCTCTCTTATGTCATCTTCTAGGAATTTTATAGTTTTGTATTTTACATTTAGGTCTATGATCTATTTTGAGTTAATTTTTGTGAAAAATATAAAATCTATATCTAGATTTTTCTTTACATGTGGATATTCAGTTGTGCCGGCATTGTTTGTTGAAAATACTATCCATTCTCCATTGAATTGCATTTGCTCCTTTATCAAGATCGCTTAACTATAATTACACTAGAGGCCCAGTGCACGAAATTCATACATGGAGGGGGGTTCCTCAGCCTGGCCTGCACCCTCTCCAATCTGGGACCCCTTGGGGGATGTCTGACTGCCAGTTTGAATGTCTAAACCGGCAGCTGGACATCCCTCTCGCAATCCGGGACCGCTGGCTCCTAACCGCTCGCCTGCCTGCCTGCCTGATTGCCCCTAACCCCTTTGCCTGCCTGCCTGATTGCCCCTAACCCCTCTGCCTGCTGGCCTGATTGCCTTGACCTTGCCCCCCTGCCGACCTGATCACCCCTACCTTGCCCCCCTGCCAGCCTGATCGCCCCTACCATGCCCCCCTGCCAGCTTGATCAACTCTAACCTGCCCCCCTGCTAGCCTGATCGCCCCTACCATGCCCCCCTGCCAGCTTGATCAACCCTAACTTGCCCCCCTGCTAGCCTGATCGCCTCTACCTTGCCCTCCTGCTGGCCTGATCGCCTCTACCTTGCCCCCCTCCCGGACTGGTCACCCCTACCTTGCCCCCCTGCCAGCCTGATCAACCCTAACTTGCCCCCTGCCAGCCTGATCGCCCCTAACTTGCCTCTCTGCTGACCTGATCACCCCTAACTGCCTCTGCCTCAGCCCCCAGTCTGGCCTCCCTCTGTGGAAGGTGACCTGGCAGATCAGAGGAAGGCACCACCCCCATTTCCCTGCTGCTGCTGCCACTGCTGGCCTGAGCCTCAACCATTCACAGCCGCCCATGGCTGCCTGAGCCTCGGCCCTCACAGCCACTGTGGCTTTATCTGGAAGGACGTCCACCCTAATTAGCATATTACCCTTTAATTAGTATAGATGCGTCTATTTCTAGGCTCTTTATTCTTAAGTCAGGTGGTGTTAGTCTCCCAAAGACTGTTCTCCCTCAATGTTGTATTGACTATTCTGAGTGGCTCTTAAATTTTAATAGTGAAATCCTGTCTAGTTACACTGGAAAGTGAGTAAAAAAAAATGCTTAGAACCAGGCTGTGAAAGCCTTTTAGAGCTTACTCTAAAACTTCACTTAATCCAAGAAAACAGAGGCTACTCTATAGGCTTGGGAAGGTGTTTCTGAAACACTATAAAACTGACATGCAGTTAAATCAATCCTCAGACCTGACATAGATTAAACACTTTAAGGGCATATTATGTTCTTTCAAAAAGTTTTCAGCAATTTCTTACTCTCCAGATAGAAAGAGAACTAAGAATGAAGACCACATATATGCAAGATTTGGAAGAAAGCAGTTTACTTCTTACATTTGAACTGCTCTGATATAACAAATCAATGTCTTTTTAAAATCTATTACATTTTAAAGATCAAGTTTTTAAATAATCAGATTCTGGTTGTTGTTCCAAATTTCTCTAAGATAGGCTAAGAAGTCTATAGTAAAATCATCTTAAAATTCAAGATAGGATTGAGAGACCAGATATAATGAAAATCAAATCAGGGCCAAATGAGAACTGATTAGTACAGTATAGAGGCCTGGTGCATGAATTCATGCACCAGTGGGGTCCCTCGGCCTGGCCTGTGGGATCGGGCCGAAACCAGCTCTCCGACATCCCCTGAGGGGTCCTGGATTGCGAGAGGGCACAGACCAGGCCGAGGGACCCCACCTGTGCATGATCAGGGCCAGGGAGGGACGCGGGAGGGCTCCAGGGCATGTCCGGCCTGACTCGCTCAGTCTCGAGTGGCCAGACCCTAGCAGCAAGCTAACCTACCGGTTGGAGTGTCTGCCCCCTGGTGGTCAGTGCAGATCGTAGCGAGCAGTTGAGCATATCATTAACATATTACACTTTGATTGGTTGAATGGCTGACTGGATGACCGGACACATAGCATATTAGGCTTTTATTATATAGGACTAGAGGCCCGGTGCATGAAATTCATACACGGGGCGGGGGGGGAGGGGGGGAATCCCTCAGCCCAGCCTGCATCCCCTCCAATCTAGGACCCCTTGAGGGATGTCGACTGCCTGTTTAGGCCCGATCCTAGTAGGACTGCTGGCTCCCAACTGCTCACCTGCCTGCCTTTCTGATTGCCCCTAACCGCTTCTGCCTGCCAGCCTGATCACCCCTAACTGCCCTCCCCTGAAGGCCTGGTCACCCCTAACTGCCCTGCCCTGCAGGCCTGTTCACCCCCAACTGTTCTCCCCTGCAGGCCTGGGTCCCCCGCAACTGCCCTTCTCTGCAGGCCCAGTCGCCCCCAACTTCCTTCCTCTGCCGGCCTGGTCACCCCTAACTGCCCTCCCCTGCAGGCTTGACTGCGCCCAACTGCCCTCCCTTGCAGGCCTGGTCCCTCCCAACTGCCCTCCCCTGCTGGCCATCTAGTGACGGCCATCTTGTGTCCACATGGGGGCAGCCACTTTGTGTGTTGGAGTGACGGTCAATTTGCATATTACTCTTTTATTAAATAGGATAGGTAGTAACTACCTCAAGTAGTAGTTAATGTATTTAAATATTCAAAATGCTATTTAAATAATTACCTCAACTAGTTTTCTACCATTACAAAGTAGATTGTTCTTTAAGTAAATTATCCAATGCTAACTCATCTGATCTATGAACAACCTGGTAGAATGAACTCAGAATTTGGGATACACAATGAAAGCTGGTAGAAGAGTTGTTTCAAAACATATAGAAGTATTGAAAAACTAAATACACTCCTATGAACCTCTTTTCTAGAAATGAGAGATATAGTTAATATTTCAAAGTCTGTGGATTATCTAAGTTTCTTCTATTTTATGTTTAAATATTTATTACCTAATTATTCTTGTGCCTGCTTTTTTTTTTACTTGTAACTTTATGAATTTTTATCATTAACCAAAGGAGAAAAAAGAGAAGAGGATGCAAGCAATATAATCTGAAATCAATCAATCAAATTAAGCCAAAAATTATCAAAATAATTTTTAAAGTAGCATATTGAATTATCTAGATTGAATTTATCTCTCTTCCACATAAATCTCCACTTGATTACATGATAGTAAATTTTGCTCTCATGTTTATAGAGAACAGCGGATCTTATTAATTATGGTTTTGTGGACAAGTCACCTCCTTCCTCTTATACTGCTCATATATTAACAGAAATATAACCATTTATTCCCCCCTGGTTCTTCTGATCTCAACAGGGGGTAAAAGAGCTCTTTCACTGGCTATTAGCGTGAATTTTTAGGTAAGATCTATACATATTAAAATATTTTTAAAAAACCAGTGTGAGAATCCAAATTTTTTTGCTTCCTACCTTTTTTATATTCCACACCATTCAGTTCCCCTCCATTAGGATGATTTTTAAAAATTAAAATACTATTGCATTATTAACTAAAAAAAAAAAAAAAAAAAGCAGATAAAATTGAACACTTAAAATTTTCGAGAATTTATGTTCCCTTCCCTAATTACCATTAAAAGTTTCCAATACTCACTATACAATGATAACCAGGACATGTATTGCTAAGTATCAAGTGAAGTATTTGTTTTATTTACATTCTTACAGGCTTAGTTTTCTGGCTTTGTACTTTCTGTTCTATCACTTTATATCTAGCAGCTCTTCGACAAAATCACTTAGTCCATTAAAAGTTTCTCTCTGTTATAAGGAGCCAAGAATGCATTACATTTTTTTATATGAAGTATGCCATTAAATAATAGCTTGTACACTCATTAAGCAAATGTAATTGTGAGAACACATTGACATTGTTAAAATTACTCAATTTGTTAATAGTTTCATTTCAAGTGACCTTAATTGTATTAATTGTGATACTAGCAAATTAAATTGAAGAGCATTAAATACATTGTTCTAATATGTCCTGGAGAAACAAATTTTCCATTACATCAGCAAAGGGAAAATGATTATATGTCCCCCACCAAAAGTCTCACACATATGCACACACAATGGGTCAAACAAAAAAGGTCTCACTATTTACTATTACTATTTTAATATGGGTTGCATGGTATGAAACAGACCATACACAGTAAGTGAACCTTAGATAAATGGATAATTTTAGGACAACTTTTTATCTCAGATTAAACAGAAACTACTTCACCATTATAAAGAGTTAAAATGTTGAGAATGAGGAAAGAAAGACTGGTATAGAGAACTGCAACATGAAAATAAATTTTTTAAATACTCCAACTCAGAGTAAACCAGGCATTGCTTACTAGATGCCTAGTATCAGTACATAAGGATAAACAGTATATTTAAAAGTTATGGCCCTCATTCTGAGCAGAAACTATAAATTCAACAGAGATTAACAATACAAACTGTTAAGTCTGTCTTTATAATAAAAGCTTTACTCCTCAGACTGATTTACAAAACCTCATAATCTGGCCTTGGCCTACCAGGACCATTCTGTGCCAAATCCTGTCACTCACAGTGCCTCACCCACAATGACTTCCTTCAGTTCTTCAAATATGACAAGCCTAGGTGTTTCCTTTGTATGAACTCTTTCCTTTTGTGTTTCCTTCTTTCCATCTCTCTGGCTCTGTCTGCTAGTCTCTCTTTCTCCCTCTTAACATCTGTGCATTCTTTGCTCCTTCTCCAGTATCATTCATATCTAGCTGACATAGCACCTTCACAGAGAGATTTCACACAGTCACTCAGGGTAATATTACCCTATGTTAATTCTTTGCCTAGTATTTATCACTCTCTCACAGTTTTTCTAATTTCCATACTTTTTCATTTTTTACTATCTCACGCTAAAATATGAGTTACACTGAAAGAAAGCACTTGGTGTATTTGTTTAATAATGTAACCCAGATACTAGATGATCAATAAATATTTTTGAATGAATGAATGAACATCCGCTCTTGTCGCCTGAGGCCTTATCAAGTGTGACAAAATATATATGCCTCTATAATCTCTATTCATTTATTGAATATCACTGAAATTTCTTAACCATCATGCCAAGATTGAAAATCTTTAAGTTCAATAAAACAGATCTATTCACAAATCCAATTAAAGATTTACATTGATAGTATTATTTGTTCTAACCTTGGTCAAAATCAGTCATAGTCTATTAAAACTGTCACTAAGCAAATATGCTAGGATGCCAATTGCATTAAATTTCTCTATATTTGGGAGAAGAAGGGGGAAAATAAAGTAGGAGTATTATTATTTACGTAGACATATTCCCATAATATAAATGATTATTTGGCTCACACATTGTCTTATACATGACTTGAGTAAGTAAAAGTAAATTCTCACTATTTGTTGATAAATCAAGGCTAGTGGGTGTTTTTTCTTACTAAAACCAAATAGATTTGTAAGTTGAAAAAAGACAAATAATCACTATAATTTATAGGAATACAGTAATTACCAAATGGTAGAATATCAGATCATTTCCAATGACTCAAGAAAATTATATTTTTAATATTGGAGATGTAATAAAAGAAAATGACCATTTAAAGTAAATAACTTAAGATACTATAATTTTTATGATTTACTTGCTTCTTAATTTCTTCCATTTAAAACATTCAGATTTTCCTAAAATGTGAAACTAAAACAGCTTGTTGCTAACATAATGTTTCTTCCCCTGTGTTTTCCTATATTGCTCATATGGGACTCACAGAACAGTATAGTCAAGCTCCAGAGTAAAGTACAAGTATTATATGAAAAAAATTTTCTTATTTCAAAACAACTATTTGATTATCAAGTAAACCCTTCTTATAGGAAATGTATAGTGATGGCAAGCTAAGGTAACTTATTTTCAATTTTCATAGAATACAAGTTAAGAATGAAAAATACTGCCGGGGCATATTAATCATGAGCTCAGATTAATGATGAGCTCAGATTAATCATATATCATTAGGGCAAAATGCATTCTCAAAGTTTCATCCAAATCTTATATTAAAGAGTAAATTAACCTTCCTCATCAGTTAAATATTTATCATGGATATTTATCTACTATTTTTTTCTGTTAACTCTGAATCAGATTTTGAGTTCAATTCCATCCACTCAAGTGAGTTAGAAGTATTTTGAAAATGGCTTAACCACATTATAGATCATCAATACTCTCCCAATCACCAAATCATAGATTTTCTGCCGAAACCGGTTTGGCTCAGTGGATAGAGTGTCGGCCTGAGGACTGAAAGGTCCCAGGTTCGATTCCGGTCAAGGGTATGTACCTTGGTTGCGGGCACATTCCCAGTAGAGGGTGTGCGGGAGGCAGCTGATCAATATTTCTCTTTCATCGATGTTTCTGACTCTATCCCTCTCCCTCTCTGTTAAAATTCAATAAAATATATTACATAAATAAACAAATAAATAAAAAATAAATCATAGGTTTTCTCCTTTTATACTCGTTAGCTTATGCAATCCTTGAAGCACTGATCACTTTGGACCTTCTGGATGCTCTCATATCTATAGCTTCTATAACTTTGGCCTCCTCCATCTTTCCCCTATTTTCACTATTCCTACAATATTATCAAAATACTGCTCCCTCTATTCAATTTCTAATCATGGAAAATTTCTACAAATCAATCCTCAGCTCTCTCATGCCTCTTTCTTTGGATTTCTTATCTGTCTTATACTTTGAACTGACATCTGGAGAATGACTCAGATCTCTAACTCATGACCTATCAAATTTAAGCCTCTCATTTCCAACTTTCTTTTGAAAAGTTTAATTTAGAGGAATTGGGCATGGCTTGTTGATTGCTCTCTGATTTCACTTCTACTTACTGTCATACCACTTAAAATCTGTTTTTTAAGGAGACATTTTTAAAACCATCCTTTTTTTAAATCGTTGCTACTGTTATTTAAGAACTTCTCAGTTACAGTCTCATTTATTTTACCATCTTTATCTTCAACAAAGCTACTGTTTTCCTTAGTGATTTTATAGTCTTGCTTAAAATTTTTCATCAATTTAAACTGCCTGCTGAAACCGGTTTGGCTCAGTGGATAGAGCGTCGGCCTGCGGACTGAAAGGTCCCGGGTTCGATTCCGGTCAAGGGCATGTACCTTGGTTGCGGGCACATCCCCAGTAGGGGTTGTGCAAGAGGCAGCTGGTCGATGTTTCTCTCTCATCGATGTTTCTGACTCTCTATCCCTCTCTCTTCCTCACTGTAATAAATCAATAAAATATATAAAAAATATATATATAAACTGCCTTTTTTCTTGATATATAGGGAGATTTTTTTATTTAAAAATTCTTCTTGCAAAACTATGCAGATAGTAAAAAGATCAGTGGTTACCAGGGATAGAAGGATGAGGAGAGGGGTGAGAAGACAAATAGGCAGAGCACAGAGAATTTTGTGAAAATACCCTGTAGGATACTTTTAATAATCAATGCATCCTGATACAAGAGTAAACCCTAATGTAAACTATGGACTTTTGAGTGATTATGATGTGTCAATGTAAGTTCATCAATTTTAACAAATGAACCACTCTGGTGGGGAAAATTGATAATGGGGGAGGTTATGCATATGTGGGGGCAGAGGGTATATGGGAAATCTGTACCTTCTCTTAATCTGGCTGTGAACCTAAATCTGCTCTCAAAAAATAAAATATTTAAAATAAAAAGACTTCAAACCTATCCAAATCAAAGTAGATGAAAATCATTACACAGAACTAATGAAAGTATTGAGCTGGTTTATTGGCTACCACTAAATAATATTCCATTGAATTAATGTACTTATCAAACAGTTATATACTGTTCCCATATCCCCTTCATAACTCCCATCACTATACTACTCTATACTTCATCTTCTCTGACCTCATCCCTTCCAAAACTTTCTCTCTGCCCTCTTAGAATGCCACTGCATGACAGCAAACTGCCTTGTATTCTCAAAACATCAATGAATTCTTTCACCACCGACTTCCTTGCCTTTTGGTCTACTTACTAGTATTACACTCTCCTGACAAAACCCCTTCCTGCTTCACTTTGAGGCTAAATCCTAGGTGCTGAATTCTGCTGGAAGATAATCATCCATGTTTATAAGGTTGTTATCTATACTAATAAAAGCCTTGGGGGTGATCAGGCCAGCAGGGGAGGGTATTTGGGGGCAATCAGGCCTGCAGAGGAGCAGTTACGGGGCAATCAGGCCAGCAAGGAAGCAGTTAGGGGGCAATCAGGCAGGTAGGTGAGCGGTTAGGACCCAGTGGTCCCGGATTGTGAGAGGGATGTCCAACTGCAGGATTAGGCCCGATTCCACAGGGATCGGGCCTAAACCTGCAGTTGGACATCCCCCGAGGGGTCCCATATTAGAGAGGGTGCAAGCTGGGCTGAGGGACACCCTCCCCAGTGCACGAATTTCGTGCACCGGGCCTCTAGTCACCTATAAATTAGGATGTCTAATCTAAACTTGGCTCCCAAGGTTATGTATTCTTTATTAACTCAATCTAACCTTTGTCAATCTTTACAAATCACTTTCAGCAAATTATCTCCCCCTTTTATCAAAAAAGAGATGAAAGCATCAGTGATATTTCATTGAAGTCAGTGATATGTGATATGCCACTGAACGAACTAATTCACTGTACATAAACACCTTTTTGCCTTCCCTCCTATTATTACAATGAAAATAATGACACTTTATCTACAAATAGCTCCATCTTGGCTCTAGACTGCATCTCCTCTGAATTTCCAAAACCCCAAGACTCCTCTTCCATTGATTTTAACTTTATCAAGTACTACCATAACTTTTGTATAGACAACACAATTCATTTATTTTAAACTAGAGGCTCAATGCATGAAATCTGTACATGGGGGAGGGGGTGGGTCCCCTCAGCCCAGCCTGCAACCTCTCCAATCCGGGAACCCTCGGGGTATATCCTAAACCGACAGTCAGACATCCCTCTCACAATCTGGGATCACTGGCTCCTAACTGCTTACCTGCCTGATTGCCCCTAACTGCCCTCCCTGCCAGCCTGATCACCCCTAACTGCCTCTGCCTGCCGGCCTGGTCGCCCCCAACTGTCTGTCCCCCCCTGCCGGCCCACTCACCCCTAACTGCCCCCCTGGTCATCCCTAACTGCCCTCCCTGTCAGCCTGGTCGCCCCAACTTCGCCCCTACTGGCCTGGTTGCCCCCAATTGACCGTGTCAGCCTGATTGCCCCCAACTGACCCCCTCTGTTGGCCTGGTTGCCCCTAATTGGTCCCCCCCCCGTGTCGGCCTGGTTGCCCCACGCAGCCTGCTGTTCAGTCATTTGGTCGTCCCTCACTAGCCCCCTGCCAGCCTGGTTGCCCTACGCAGCCTGCTGTTCACTCGTTTGGTCATCCCTCACTAACCCCCCTGCTGGCCTGGTCGCCTCACGCAGCCTGCTGTTCAGTCATCTGTCCGGTTGTTTCAGTCATGATTGCCTATGGCTTTTTATATATTAGGATATGGAGTATATACTGAAGACAATGGATTCTTGGGAGATTACAGAAAGCACCATTTTGGTCATAGTCACAATGACTGTTCAGTGGAAGCATCTTCTTTCATGAATCTTTAGCAAGACAGCCATAAATGTCATGACTAAGAGTATAAATTTTATTATTAGTCAATGGAAAACTACTGAAAAGCTGTTCAGGAAAGGGACATTGCCTGCCCCCCAACCCTCAAGATAACTCCAGCCAATTAGACCAAGGGCAGAGTTTAAGGTGAGTAAAATGATTCAGGTAGCATCCTATACTTTGGCCGGGTATCTTCAGAAGAACAAATACATCTTTTACTCCAATCTAAACCCACTTCTACTTCCGTGGAAAGCAATACTAAAAATCATAACAGAATAATTTTAATATATTAACTTCAATGAACTATTTTAATTATTACCGATTTATTCAGCAATAAAGCCAGGCATTCTCTTATAGTTCTAAAACTCCATGATATTATAACAAAAAGAAAGGAAGATTTGGGACAAAAACAAAATTACCAGAGGCAAAAATGGAGTAGGCAGGATATTCAGAACAACTTAGATTTTTTAAAGTAGATTACTAAATATTTTATACATGAAGATAGAAAGAAAGCTTTGAAACAGATATTATATAAAAAGGCATTACATTAAGTAGTAATTATCTAAATACTATAAAAGTTGTAAGTAAGAAGGCATATAAAATTGAAGCTAAAAATACTGGCAATATGTGACAAAATGCTATTCTCAAAAGAGACCTAATAGAGGAAAATATTCTTTCATCATGAGCAACAATCTCTTATAAGCTTGTGAAAACAACTAGTCATTCCAGGGTTTCCCTAAATTGTGATACTGTTTTTTTTTTTTCAGTTTAAAATAAAATTACTATTTTTTAAATTTAATTGGTCTCTATAAGTTAGATTCTAATAATGAATAATCATTAATAGTTAAACAAATAGTTTGCTTTTATATGGTTTCAATTGAATTACAGGTAATTTGTCAATTACTAATTAATACCCTTTGTTCAAAAACCTGGGAATTTAATTCATGTATATAAACAATTTTAATAGGTCACAGATAAAATGTCATACTTGCTATGCTATTATCTATTTGAAAAGGCAATTCAAGCAGTTAAAAGTTTAATTCACGTGGAATATATGCCCTAAGATTTTGCATGTATATATCCAAAAGTTCTTTTTTCTGACCTCGCCCACTTTCCTCAACCACCCATGAAATAAACCAATGAAATGCAGTTTTCTCTGTATCATTTCTATTTTGTGGCTATTTTTGATAATGCTTTCCAGAATACTCAAAATCATTTAATTCAGTAATGTACTGTTTCTTTATAAATGTTTAAATTCAGATTTGAGAAATTAAAAGATTTATTTGTGTACTTGTGGAACCTATAACAGGAATTAAGAAAAAAAAACATCAATCCTATACAGGAAAACCACTGATTAAAGTCCAATGTTTGACTACTTAGAAAATGAATCATCCACAAATTCCCTTGTGGGAAAAAATGTACAAAAGGCTTCAAATACATGGAGAAGACCATGAAAGACATACATTAAAATAAACAAACATACTAGAAAGGTGATGATTTTTAAAGTAAACGTGACAATCCCATTAAAATGCTACACACGTTTTCTGCAAAAGGGAAATCTAAAAAGATGAAATAGATGCTTTATATAAAATATTTACATATACAATGTGCAAAACCCACTATGGTTAGTAACCTTTATGGCTTTGAAGAACTAGATATTTACATATCTTTCTTTCTGCATGTGTGTGTGTGCGTATGTGTGTTTTGTATATATTTTTAACAGTTGACAGCTGTTTTAGAGCATACAGAGATGCCACGTTGAATGAGGGTCTTGATTACTTCAAGATTAGCTATCTAAAGTTTCTATTCATTTTAAGTGTTGTTAGTTGGAAGAGTCATTAGTCACTTCCTTGTCTCATAGAACATCAGCATACATTTACATTGTTAATGAACATTTGGGGTAAATGAATTAATGGCACTTTTAAACATCAATTCAGTCCTAATAACTTTGTAAGTCATAGAAATGTTAGGCTAGGATATAAACGAAAAGCCTTTTCAGTCAAGGTAACTACTCATTCCTGCAACAATAAAGGATAAAATTAATTTAAAATGTTTTTTAACTACTTTTTTTAACACAAGCCTCCATATTTAATAAACTAGACGAGAGAAAAATATGCACTTAAAAAACACAACTCAAAATTCTATGCTCTAAAATAAACATTTTAGTGAGAAAATTTTGGTGAAACTATTTTAAATATGTCTAACCCAAAAACATATTCACTTTCTTAATACCCACTGATATAAGGGTTTGCAAAAGAATTGGACTTATTTAATTATAAGTGATTCTTGCAGGTATTACATTTAAAAAAAACATCACTAAGGAAGGCAGTATTTTTACCACTAAAATACTTAAATGCTGAAACTGAAATGGGATAATAATAATTATTTCATTTTTTTATATTTCAAAACCTTAAACAGCAGTCTTTTTGAGCCCTTTTAAATAAAAGCAAATATAAAATAAAATACATTGTATGGCAAATTATACTCTTTTCAATAACATACTCCATAAAGTCAAGAGCTTAAAATAGCCAATTTAAGGAATAAATTATTTTTAAAATTCCCAGAAGATAAGTTAATGACAGATCTTTATACCAATATAGAAAAAAAATTGTATTTGAAGTATATAAAACACATGTAAATTGACTAATTATGATTTTTAAAATAGATTTCACAATCCTGATATGTGTATTTCATGAGTGAAATATTACAAGGAGTTTTCTTAGTCAATAAGTCAACTTTATCACTTAGTGAATCATTCAAAAATAAGGATAAGGTTTCAAAAGTTCTCACAAATTCATTTCCTTCTAATACACCATATTATTACTAATACTAAAAAAAAAAAATACAGAGTTCTAATATATACACATTCAACCAATTTTTACGGGGTTGGCCCTGAATATAGTTTACTTTTTAATAATCTAACTTTCAACAATTTAAATGCATAGATCTGTAAAAGTACAACATAAATTTCAATTATTTTTTTTAAAGGAGAATCAGGCAAGTCTTTTATTCTGGAGTAATCTCATCTTGCTGGAGGGAAAAAAAATTCCTGCAAAGTCAACACCAAAATGCTTACACTCCTTTAAAAGAAGTTTGACAAAGTCATTTTCCATTTCAACATCCTTATCCTATATAATAAAGGTAATATGTAAATTGACCCTCACACCCTCACAAGAGGGCTGCCTACGACCAGGTTGGCAGGGTGGTTAGTGAGGGACGACCAAATGACTGAAAAGCAGGCTGCATGGGACGACCAGGCCGGCAGGGCAGTTAGTGAGGGGCAACCAAACAAATTGAACAACAGGCTACGTAGGGCAACCAGGCCGGCAGGGCGGTTAGTGAGGGATGACCAAACAACTGAACAGCAAGCTGCATGGGGCGACCAGGCCAGTGGGGGAGGGAGGGGCAGTTGGGGGCGACCAGGCCGGCAGGGGGGGCAGTTAGGTGTAACCAGGCTGGCAGAGCAGGGCAGTTGGGGGCGACCAGGCGGCGGGGGGGGGGGGGGGGGGGGGAGCAGTAAGAGGCGACCAGGCCGGTGGAAGGGGGCAGCTGGGGGCGATCAGGTCAATATGGGGGGCAGTTAGGGGAGACCAGGCAGGCAGGCAGGTGAGCGATTATGAGCCAGCCATCCAGGATTTTGAGAGGGAATCGGGTCTCAACTGGCAGTCGGACATCCCCCAAGGGGTCCCGGATTGGAGAGTGTGCAGTCTGGGCTGAGGGAACCCGCCCCCCTGCCCCATGCATGAATTTTGTGCACCGACCTCTAGTCTATAATAATAAAAGCGTAATATGCTAATTAGACCAGACGTTCTTCTGGACCACCTCCCGGACGAAGCCAGAGCTGCAAGGGAAGCCCGGGTCCCGGGTGCCTACCAGCAGCCAGAAGGAAGCCTGGGTCTCAGGTGCTGGAGGAAAGCCCAGGTCCCAGGTGGCAGAGGGAAGCTGGTGCCAGCAGCCGGGGGAAGAAAGACCTACTCTTGCATGAATTTTGTGCATTGGGCCTCTAGTAATAAAGTAATTGTTTAAGTTTATGGTTTTTAAAAAACAAATGTCAGTGCATTAAACATTTGTCTGTTTTTGTCTATAATTGAAAGTAGATGTTTTGTGGTATTCATTCCTGTTAGTGCTCTATACCTATGCAGAGTTTCCCTGCTTGGTTTCATCCACAGAATTACACACATAAGGCAGGCAGAGATAACTGAAGGCCCTCTGCTACGTTTCCCAGTAACCACAGAATGTTTCTGTATACAGAACTTACCTCCAGTCCTGTTTGAGTAGCTAGACAAGGGGTCAATGCCCACTTCTTGTTCTTCTGGCTGCAGAGGATGTCTAGTTTCAGACAAGGAATGATACATTATGAAAACTGGATGGTATCAGCAAAAGTGACTACCTGGGAGATGAAAAATATAGGAAAAAATGATAAATATGTTTTCTTTCTGCTATGACTGGGAATAAATACAAGACTAAATGATTAAATGAGCATTACAGACATTAACAAGTTTTCTACAGGCTCCAGGGGATGTTACTACACATTGGTAGCATATGCAAAGAGTTGAAAAAGTGGCACTGAATTTCCATGTCAATTTCTCCCCAAATCTGACGTTCATTGGTAACCTTTATCTCAATGCTCAATCACATTGTCAATAAACTGCACAAAAAGTTGAACTGTAATTTAAATTATCACCACATTTGTAACATCCTTTTGTTTCACTGCCAAAATAATATATATTTACAATAGAAACTTTCAAGATATAGAAAATATAGCAAACTGAAATCATTCATAATTGTATTGTACTGCTGTTACCATTTCAGTTCATTTTACATATCCTTCCTACCTTTCTTCTGGGCATTAAAATACACACACACACACACACACACACACACACACACACACACACACGTATCCTATATAATAAAAGCTTAATATGCTAAGTGTCCGGTCATCTGGTGACCAGTCAACTGTTCAACCACTCAAAGCGTAATATGCTAATGATATACTAAGGCCGCTCAACGGCTTGCTATGATGTGCACTGATCACCAGGAGGCAGACAGCTGACTGGACGACCAGTCGTGATGATGTGTACTGACCACCAGGGGGCAGATAGTCAACCAATCAACCAGTCACTATGATGTGCACTGACCACCAGGGGCCAGATGCTCTGACCAGGTTAGCTTGCTGCTGGGGTCCAGCTGATCGGGACTGAGCAAGATGGGCCAGACATGCCCTGTTTGTCCTGCGGGCCCATGTCCCTCCCTGGTCAGCCGGCCCTGATTTGCCCAGATCGGAATTGGAGGAGACGGGGCTGGACATGCCCTGGAACCCTCCTATGGTTCCTCCCTGGCCCTGATCATGCACTGGTGGGGTCCCTCGGCCTGGCCTGTGCCCTCTTGCAATCTGAGACCCCTTGGGGGATGTCAGAGAGCTGGTTTTGACCCAATCCCACAGGCCACTCCCTGGGAAGGCGCCAGATGCAGGACTCATGGCTGGCGAGCACTGCTGCGGCAGTGGGCGCAAATTTGCATCAGGCGCAGTGGGGCCAGGATGAGCAGGAGCAGCAGGTAGGAGCTACAGGCTGAGTTGGTCTGTGGGTTTCAGCCCAATCCCCGCAGGCTACCCAGAGGGACCCCACCCGTGCACGAATTCGTGCACCAGGCCTCTAGTGTGTGTGTGTGTGTGTGTGTGTGTGTGTGTGTGTGTGTGTGTGTGTACACACTTTTAATATGATCCATAATGCTAAACATGCTGATTATATGAATTATTATGTTTTCCTTTCCGTTCAAAATCTGTATTATCACTTGTAATGTATCCCTACTATTCCATTATACAGCAATAACAATTTAAGGTTACCAATTCCTTATTAGTAAACAATTAGGATGCTTTCAGTTATTCAACATTATAAACCTCATGATAAATGCCTTTTAGTAATATCTCTGTGTCATATCCATGATTATTGTCTTAGTATAAATTCTTATAAGTGTAACTGCTGAACCAAATCATATGTATTTTAAAAATAAGATTTTGTGGTAAGTTTTTGCCAAGTTTTGCTCTAGAAATATTTGTGCACAACAATTCATTTCCCGTGGATCTTCATTAACAATGGGAATGGGTAATTCCTGTTTTTTTTGTGTGTGCGCCTGTGGTGTTTTTGTGGTTTGTTTTATTTTTTTGGGGGGGGTGGGGGGTGTGTGGACCAGTGCAACAGTCAAATTTTATATTGCATTTGCTTGGTAACTAGTGAGATTACTGAAGACTTCATATGTTTTCTCTGACATTTGTTTATTGCCGTGAAGATGGAGTTTATTATTATAATTGGCTACATGATTTATAAGCAAGCTTTAAGTATTAAGAATATTAAACCTTTTTCATAGGATACACATATTTTTCTCAGACAATGTTTGTCTTCAAATTATGAAGCATTTTCATGACATAAGTAATTCTTTTTATTTTTATGCACCCAAAATACCTATATCTCCTTTATGGTTTCAGTCACTAGTAACATGCTTACAAAGGTAAGATTATATAAATAACCACCTATATTTTCTTTTATAGTTTTGAACATCTCCCTCCTAAATTCTTATGTCAATAATAATTCCCATCTACACAAAGATTTTTGAAATTAAATTATTTTTGAACTTTCAAGCTATACTAACAGAAGGAGAGGATTAGGTAAAACCAATACTGGGAAAGGCAGAAAACTTTTGTCTCTAACATTTAGTAAGAATTTCTAAAGCTGTAAATCCTAAATCCAGAAATAAGATAGTTGTCAGTATTTGCTTGTGTGCAATTCAATTAGCATATATGGAATACTTATTATTGCTAAAAAAGAAACAGTAGGCCCAAAATGGAGTCACTAAACCCCACATCGGCAAAGCAAGACTTAATATTTAACCTAATCGCAGTTTTAGCTTCTCCCAGGAATGTAACCTTTAACCAATCAACCTGGAATTACCTGATCAGCACTAGGGAGGTAATCCCCTTCCATCCCTATAGGTAGGTTAATGAAATATGAAACAATCTACTCTTTTCCCCATTCTGCCTATAGAATCTTTCCATTTTGTACAGCAACTTGGAGCTCCTCTCAATTTGCTCGATGGGATGCTGCCCAACTCATGAATCATTGAATAAAACTGATTTTCAAGTTTACTCAGTTAAATTTTTTATATTTAATACTATACAGAATGAATCTGGGGAATATAATCTAGTACAGAATACCAAAATATAGATGATTAGTTATATTATAAAAGAGAATCTGAGAAATTCCGCTGAAGTCCTTTATTAGAAAGTGAGGATCACCAACTCAAATGCCTAAGGGAGTCAGGCAAAAAGCATTATTAATTACTAGAGGCCCGGTGCATGAAATTCGTGCATGGTAGGGGGGGTGTCTCTCAGCCCAGCCTGCACCCTCTCCAATATGGGACCCCTTGAGGGATGTCCAACTGCCCATTTAGGCCCGATCCCACTGCAGGCCTGGGTCCCCCCCAACTGTCCTCCCCTGCAGGCCTTGCCCCCAAACTGCCCTCTCCTGAAGGCCTGGTCCCCCAAAACAGCTCTCCCCTGCAGGCCTGCCCCCCCCCCCCAACTGGCCTCCTCCCCTGCAGGCCTGGTCCCCAACTACCCTCCCCTGCTGGCCTGGTCCCCCCTAACTGCCCTCCCCTGCAGGCCTGGGCCCCCCCCAACTGTCCTCCCCTTCAGGCCTGGTCCCTCCCAACTACCCTCCCCTGCAGGCCTGGTCCCTCCCAACTGCCCTCCCCTGCAGGCCTAGGTCCCCCCCAACTGTCCTCCTCTGCCGGTCTGGTCACCCCCCCCCCCTCCCCTGCTGGCCTGGTCACCCCTAACTTACCAAAACTACCCTCCCCTGCAGGCCTTCTTGTGGTGGCCATCTTGTGTCCACATGGGACAGCCATCTTTGACCACATGGGGGTGGCCATCTTGTGTCTTGGTGTGACAATCAATTTGCATATTACTCTTTTATTAGATAGGATAGTTAACATATACTAAGTAATGAATATGTGCCAACAAAAACTACTCTTCATGCTTCATGTATACTCATCATTTCATCCTCCCAACAATGCTATCTTCGTTTCCATTTTCATTTTACCAAAGAGAACACTGAGTTTAAGAGAGATTAGTCTACAGCCACACAATTAGTAGCTGTTGAAGCCAGATATGAACCCATCCTCTTTAACTCCGGAACTCACAGTCTTTACTCCTACACTACGTTTGGCTCCCATTAATCTATGAAATAGACAATTTATAAAATAAGGGGGTATAAGAGGATAGGGTCTGTGAATAATTGGAACATCCTTTATTCTGATTCAATCTTTTCAAGATAAGCTGGAAATCCAGAATTTTCTGTGAGATCTCTTTACTTGTAAGGGTTGGAAAATAATAAAAATTCTAAGAAAAAAGAACTTTATGAAGTTTTCAGGCAAATTTAAATTGGCTAGTTGAAACAAGCAAATATTCTAGAAAAATTAATTGTACTGGACAAAAAGGTGTTCCTAAAGTGTTAACTAAAATTTTTATTGGTACTTCATCTCATGATAAAATTGTGCACCATGTAATGAACCTAAAACAGTAATATTATAGTGCAAAAAATTAAAATGTAAAAGCCATCAAGACTACATTATAAAATTTTCAAAAGCCTCCTAACATTTAAATCAAAAAAGGAGGGGATAGTAGAAGAATATCATGTAAGGAAAAATATCCTGTAAGTAAATTACATCTAGAAAATTAATACTTTAGAAAATTAATTGTAAGGCTAAAAGCAAGACACCCATGAAAAACACACAAGGTGTCAAAACAAGCCAGAGGAAAATCATTTGGGCAAAAAATGAAATAGGATCCCAAGTCAAATTTATAGAAAATATTCCTTTATTAACTTTTGGTCAAGAATATGTTTGTATATTTTCAGACAACAACTCCGAGACCATGTGGATTCCAGCAACAGAGAGGAATCGACAGGACTACTCCAGCCATGAAGACAGAAGAGAAGCAGTCCAGAGATGGAAGACGCTGACGTGGTCTTCCCATACTAGCAGTTATCAGCTATGCATCACTGCAGGTTGCCCAGGACCAAACCATTGAGAGTCGGACCTGCATTACCACCATTTGTCCACTATCCAGAACTGAAATATCAGTGCTGACATGTACACATAAGGAACTGTTGGACATTGAAATTGGGTCTCAAAAGAACTGTTGGCCCAGAAAGAAACTCACTACAGACTGATTCATTTGCCTGTCAGCATAACCATTATTGCTTGTCTCATTTTCGGTTCTTATAAGTGTATTTCTAATAGCACATGATCTCACTCATCTAGGGGAAATAATGAACAACATAGATGGATGAACAAAAACAGACCCAGAAACAAGGAGGCATGGATCAGACTGTCGGGCCTCAGAGGGAGGGTAGGGGAGGGTGGGGGTAAAGGGAAGAGATCAACCAAAGGACTTGTGAGCAAGCATATGAGCCTAACCAGCGGTTAAGGACAATAGGGGGGTGGGGCATGTGTGGGGAGGGGTGTGGGATGGGAATGGGGGGATGAGGACAAATATGTGATACCTTAATCAATAAAGAAATTTTTAAAAAATAAAAAAAAAAAAATAAAAACACCAAAAAAACAACATTTCAAAATTGTATCTGGCCCATGGACTATCCTACCTAATAAAACAGTAATATGCAAATTGATCGTACCTTCATTACAACCATAAGCCACGCCCACCAGCCACGCCCACCAGCCAATCAGGAACAAATATACACATTAAACCAGCAAAGATGGCGGGGGGAGGGGGCAGCGCCCACTGCAGGTGGGATCCAAGCCATGATGGTGGACTGGTGCAGGCGGTTAGCGCTGGCAGCCGCCTGACCAGGTCCCGGATAAGGGCTTCGAGTCAGCCGCCGCCAGCAGTGCCTGTCTCGAAGCCCCTATCAGGGATCAAGGACCAGGGCAGGTGGCATGGGTTAGCGCCCGCAGCCGCCTGCCCAGGTCCGCCATCACAGATCATGGACCAGAGCAGGCAGTGTGGGTTAGCATCCGCAGCCGCCTGCCCAGGTCCGCCATCACGGATCACAGACCAGGGCAGGCGGTGTGGGTTAGCGCCGGCAGCCACCTGACCAGGTCCCGGATAGGGATCACAGACCAGGGCAGGCGGCGTGGGTTAGCGCCCGCAGCCGCCTGCCCAGGTCCACCATCACGGATCATGGACCAGGGCAGGCGGCGTGGGTTAGCGTCCACAGTCGCCTGACCAGGTCCGCGATCACGGATCACGCACCAGGGCAGGCTGCGTGGGTTAGCGCCTGCAGCCGCCTGACCAGGTCCCCGATTGGGGCTTGGAATCTAGCATAACAAAAAGAATATTCAGCAAAAGCAGGAGACAAAGTTTCATAAGTTCTCCCCCAGGTCACCACTGTTCTCTTATACATTTTAATTATCCCAGACTTTGTCTGATGGGATTTGATTTGAATTATGCCTGATAGAGATTACATGGCATGAATTGTAGGCTCATTCTTTTTGTGGTTGCCTGACTGAGAAAGGCCTTGGAATGAGAGAAGGCACTTTTATTTTTATTTTTCATTCTATAGAGACTGAGGAATTACAGTTATATGAAGAAGTTAGTGAGAGAATGAAAGTCTCATGCTGTATTTTTGTGTAAGTTTTATCATGTGGACTATCAAAAACTTGGTGGGATCCTTTTCAAGAGGTGTTACAAAAATTATGTTAGAATTAACATTCAAGAGTAAAAAGAGAGAAGTGAGTGGAGGGTAAAGGAAAGAACTTTGTCCTAGAAACCATATAGAAGCCACATAAACCTTCAGATTCTTACTCATTGTGCTTTGGAGGTATTAAAGGATAATTTTTTAAAAAGGTAAAATCATGACTCATAATCTGTATAGATAAAAGGCTAAGTGACCGACATTTGTCCATCTGTCCGACCAACCGGTACATATGACACACACTGGAAATTTAAAAATAAACTTTGACTCGCACATGTGCCATACATATAAAGCTCTCGCTGGCGCTAATTTGAATGTTGCATTTGGTGGGAAAGTTCTTTTCAGAGGGGATTTTTGTGTCGCCATGCTATACGATTGGCCATAGTACAAATAAGTTTAAAGTACTGTAGTGTTTGGGGATGTTTCAGACAGTTGTCTCTTAAAACAAATATGAGATCAGAGGATTCTGCTTATAGTGAATGGTTAGTAAAACTTGGAGATGGCAAACTTGATAGCAGTTTTCATTTAGGAATGGATATTATTGAAATTCCCCATGAAATGATTTTTAATGGATCTATTATTTAAGCCCCCTTTGGAAATAGTATAGCTATAGATAATATTAAAAATATATCTAAACATGCAATTTTTTGTTCAAAAAATGAGCACATTCAAAAATTACATGAAGAAATTTTGGATATACTTGATGGAGATTTTCACACCTATTTGAGTGATGATTCCATTGACTCAACAGATGATGCTGAAAAGGAAAATTTTCCTATTGAATGCCGTGTCATAAATTAAAATTGAAAGTGGGTGCAATCATCATGCTATTGAGAAATCTTAATAGTAAATGGGGTCTTTGTAATGGTACCAGATATATTATCAAAAGATTGCGACCTAACATTATCAAAGCTGAAATATTAACAGGATCTGCAGAGGGAGAGATTGTTCTGATTCCAAGAATTGATTTGTCCCCATCTGACACTGGCTACCCATTTAAATTAATTCAAAGATAGTTTCCCGTTATGCCAGCATTTGAGATGACTATTAATAAATCACAAGGACAAACTCTAGAAAGAGTAGGAATATTCCTACCTGAACCCGTTTTTGGACATGGTCAGTTATATGTTGCTTTCTCTCTCTTTTTTTTTTTTTAAGTATTTTTTTAAAATACTTTATTGATTTTTTTACAGAGAAGAAGGGAGAGGGATAGAGAGTTAGAAACATCGATGAGAGAGAAGCATCGATCAGCTGCCTCCTGCACACCTCCTACGGGGGATGTGCCCGCAACCAAGGTACATGCCCTTGACCGGAATCAAACCTGGGACCTTTCAGTCCACAGGGCAACGCTCTATCCACTGAGCCAAACCAGTTATGGCTGTTGCTTTCTCTTGAGTTCAAAGAGCATGTTACGTTAAAGTTAAAGTTGTAAGTACTTTATCTCAAGGGAAATTAGTCAAGCACTCTGAAAGTGTTTTTGCTCTTAATGTGGTATACAGAGAGATATAAGAATAAGTTTAATCACTTTATCAGTCATTATTTGCATCAATGTTGTTTTTATATTACGAGTTTGTTATTGTTGTTATATCATTTTGTTATTGTTTAGTTATTAATAAAATTATGTATTATTTTCATATACTTTGTACTCATTTCCTTTTATCTCTCACACTTTTATTATAGAGAAAGGGCAAATAGCAATATTAAAATATTTCATCTAATTAATTCCCTTTCAATGTGCACGAATTTTGTGCACCGGGCTACTAGTTTTAATATAAGATTCATATTCTCTATATATTGTAATACTCTTAAAAAAACAAAAATAAACATTTGAAAGTGCATATTCCATGTTAACTACCAGATTTAACATTTCTTTAATCTCCTATAGCATGTTTTCACATCATATCCTTAATTTCTTATTTTTATAATATAGTATTCTTTCACTGTTACAAACTTCAAATGCATAAAATATACAAAAAAGAATTCATATATTCTATGAGAAATAGACAAATACTTATATCAAAGTATATTTTTGAAAGAATATAAAAACCTTTCTATAGTTAAAATAAAATACTCTACACAATGATAATGTTTGTACATTCATGTAAGATACTCACAGGTTCTTAATGGTTTTTTATCCTTAGAGAAAATTAGTTCAAGAAATCATTTGTTTTTAACTTGAATAACAATTCTTTATAAACTGACAAGTCTATGGTAATAGCCAATAACCACAATACAAAATTTACCAAACACACCAGTCTACAATAATTCTATTCAGTGAGACATCCACTAAATTCTAAATTACTATGCCTATGGATTAAAACAGAATCACTGAAATGCTTTTATAATTAAATAAAGACAACCTGCTGAATAGTAATAATGAGTTAATATGAAGAAGTCTATTGAAAAAGTAGATAATGTTTTTTCTTTTAATTATGGATTTAAATAATAATCTAGTTTAAAAGTAACTTATTAAGCAGGTGCTGCTTTGTTTTTTGTTGTTTTGTTTTAAATATAAAGGGCCATTTTAGCTTTCTAGAATAAAAAAAATACGTGTGTTAGTTGCTGCTATTGTGGTTATCTTATAAAATCACAATATACTGTTGCTTTTCAATGTGAAGCAATTTTCCAATTTGTGTTTTGACAATACCAAAAATGAAAATATTTGACTACAAAGTAGAATATCAAAGGTTTTTAAACAAGTGAATCTATATTATTTTAATCACTATTATAAATAAAATTTAACCTATAAATACAGACCATAAGATAGTATTTGACAAAAATTCAAATAAATTAAAGAAAAAATTGTTGGTCTGAAATTTTAAGATAATCACTGTAAAACTCAAAATGGCATAAAAATTTTGAAACTTACAATAGATCATTACATTTCATATTTATTTATATTATAAACTTGGATTTCTATATGTTATATGCTTTAATCTTGTCTACAGAGAATCTAGATTTATAGAGAGAAAAATATATAATGACCAAAATGTAAATGACTACTCAAACCTGTAATTGATGGATTTTAGTTTCTTAAATAATACCAAGATGTCTCTAGAATTTCCCTAATTGACAAAAAATGGTCCTCAAAATATTTTTAAAATAAAGGCAACCTTATTTTTTTCCAATTGAGAAAGCACAGTAATGTACCTTGTAATACCTGAGAAAGGAGATATCACTTTCTTTGATATACTTCTCATAAATAGCAGTTCTTACTTCACATGAACTCAAAATTCAAAAGAACTCAAAACTGGTTGTGCAATATGGTCTTACTGCTATCCTAGTTACAGGAATTGGCACATCAGGCTGAAACTGCCATTTAAAAACCAAGGCTAATTCTAAAGACAGTTGTATTGGCTGCACCAATTTGGTTCCTATAGTATTAAATCTTAAGATAAAAGTGATCTAATTGAAAATTAGGAAGTCTTGTGAAATAGTTAATATTTAAAGAAAGGGTAAGAGTTAGCACTAAAACTTAGAAAACAGTTTTAACCATACATTAAATAAAATTTCAAAACAGTATTATTTTTCATGTAAATTGAAGCAATACAAGTGTCTAAGTGAAAATTTCAAATTATTAGCATTGTACAGACAAAACAGGTTAGTTTAATAAAATTTTCTCTTTTAAAGTGGCATCATATAATCAAAGCCTCTGGGGGGAAAAAATGTATTCCTCCTAAAGTGGAAGTTCTATGTATTTCAGCTTGCATTCATTTTTTCACTGTTTCTAATACGCAGGCATAGAATTAGCATTCTGAATTGTGTCTTCTAAAGACATCCATATTCAGAGCTCATAAAGCATACTTCATTCATTTAAATTCTTGACTGATGGTAAACTTAAAGTCTAACACAAATGACAGAGTAATATTACTTTACATAAAGATACCTCTTATAAGAAAAGCATATCAAAGAGCTTAAATGAACCATTTCCAAAGCACGATTATAAAAGGGAGAAAGGATATAGCATGAATAAGTATCTGTTACAGGTAGCATGCATTTACCATGATGGCTATATAACCTAAAATATGACATCTTAGCTCTAAAAGCTAGAAACTTTGATAGAAGTTATATTTTCACAATTAAGAGACAGAATAATTGAGCATCATAGAATTGACAAAACTTTATTTAGAAATGTTGGTACCTAGAGGTAAATTTGATTGTAGAAATTATTATATTTTAAAGTCTTAATTATAAGGGAGAAAAGGAGGAAGCAAAGGAGAAGGGAAGAAAAGGAAATAAAGGAAGGGAGAGAAAGGAAAAAAGGAATGAAGAGAGAGGGTGGATGGAGGGAAGTGGGAAAGAAGACAAAGAAGGAGAAAGAATTAAGTTCTATTTTTTTAATTCTGCCAATCTTTAATGCAAGAGGGTTATATTGGACTTTAAATAAGTTAATTAAGTATTAAAATCAATCATCTGAAAGTCTTAATATTTAATATTGGTTAGATTGTATATCAAAGTAGTTTTATTATTTATTTACTCCAAACCTTTCCAGAATACTTCATCTGACAACAGGGGGTCTGTTTCTCACAAGATAAATGCATTTACAATGCCAAATAAATTATATATAAAAGCATTTGTCTTCATACATGTCATTCAATATTAAATATCACCCATTGGTAAAATCCTGAAACCCTAATTCATTTTTACCAACCACACAATTATATTACTCAAGTGTTGTCTATTAAAGAAGTATAGAACTACAATAAGGGTCTACATACTAAGCATAATTATTTTAAGAAAATTAGAACAAATTTAGTCCTTATAATTTCCAGGCTATCAGAAAAAGATATTTAAGGTAAACAATCTACTATAAAAATGCTAGATTCATAAACAATATACCTAATCAGAAATATATAGATTATAATATATGACAAATTTACAGGTGGGCTTAAATATTTTATATCATAAAATAAAAATATATTTGGCCTTTCAATATTCAAGTGCTATAAAGTCATAGAAAGTGGCAGTTAGGACCATATAAACAAGAGAAAATTGAGCATTATAAAGTGTTAAAGTGGACTAACAAAAAACTCTCCACAGTGTAGTCTCACATGGCTTCAGATTTCTCATGAATAGATACTCAAGATCAAAAACTGGGAAAGTAGCTCAGCCTAGTGACCAAACCTTTTATTATACAGCTACAAAAATACTCTTTCGAATTGTACTGTCCCTGTTTTATATACACTGAGTAGCCAGATTATTATGATTTCTGAACGCATAATAATCTGGACACTCAGTGTAGACTGACCACAGAGTTGGCATTTTAAAATAAGGTTTTTCCATGTATAAGAACTGCATTGTGGGTAATTAGAAAGAAGCAGAGGACTTACTAGCCAGAGGCTGGGGGCCACTATCTCCTGGTCCCTTGACATATCAAGATTTGCAAGCTTTCCCTTATACATAAGTACACTGAGTGGCCAGATTATTATGCATTCAGAGATCATAATAATCTGGCCACTCAGTGTAGATAACACCTCTAGCTATTAAACTACGCAGTTAGGTTTTCATAAACTCAAAATAACTATAATAAACAGGAATTCAAGAATGAGCAATATTTGAAAAGAGAAACAATAATAATAACTTGGCCATTTATATTAATGATGATGCCACTAAGAATAAGGAAAATAAACAAATAGCCGCTTTTTGTATAATTATCAATCAAATCAAACATTTTGTCAAAAGTCTTCCCTTTGGTGCAAACCCAGGGAGGCCTGCGGTGTTTTCAGAAGCATAGGACATAAAGTGGGGAGATCCTTCTAAAAGCCCATGTGAATATGACATTTATCCCTTGGATATCAGTAAGTGGTAGGGCTAGAAAACATAAAGAAATTTTATTAAAGATAGCACTTTCAGCCCAACCGGCGTGGATCAGCGGTTGAGCATTGAGTTATGAACCAGGAGGTCATGGTTCCATGCACTTTTACATATAAATACATTTCATACATAATTAACTCATTTAAAGGCCAATGTAACTCTCTTGCATTAACTCTCTAAATTTGCTGGGGTTACTGGCTCGATCTCCAGTGTGGAGCATGCAGGAAGCAGGCAATCAATTATTCTCTCTCATCATTGATGTTTCTATCTTTCTCTCCCTCTCGGAAATCAATGAGTGTATATATATTTAAAAAGATAGTACTTTTAATTTAATAATAACAGCAAAAACATAGCATTTTAAAAGAAGTAGGCACTGTGTAGGTGCCTACTTCTTTTACATATAAATGCATTTAGACCGCACAACTCTACATGGTAGATGCTTAATGGTAATGAAACTAGAGAAGTTAAGGTCACACAATTATTAGTAGCAAAATCACCTCAGATGACATAACAATGACTTAATAAATGTCCTAAGATAAATTAAACTGGGATTTATAGGATAAAGCTTTTATTGTTATGTTAACTATAATGTAACACAAAGCATTCTCATTTACTTTTTCCCTAGGCAATCTTTATCAAAATCTAGGATTATAATTTTAATAGGCCCTTTATAGGTGCAAGGTATATGTTCCTTCCCAAATCACCATCTGAGAGTAAATGCATGTTTAGTGGGAAAAGAAAATAGCAAGTAAGCTGTGGATGCAAGCATAATTTATATATGCCTCAACAAAATTATTATTTATGAATAAGTCAGACTGAACCTTTGGGATCACTATCAAATAGTCAAACTTGTGAATGATTTAATCCCCGAATGCTACAGATTCACATTACACCATTCGCTACAATACCAAGTGCCATACTGAGTGAAGGCCAACAGCTAATAAGCATCCTCTGATCCTATCTCATCAGAGTAGCTTATTAAATAAAATCATTTATACTTTCCTCCCTCCGGTATTATTCATATCTCCTTTGTTCCTGATGAGGCCTTTCCTATCCACTTTTCTAAATCCTATACTTAATCTATACACTTAGCTTTTCTTCTGTGGACCAGTGCCAGAAGTACTTTCACTCTAGTCTTCTACAACACCATGTCCCTCACCGTGATGCACCACAGCACAGTATCAATAAATGCCAGTAGTTGGAATATGAATAACTATTTGCTCTACTTTCCTGTAGATAGACAAAATTATTACAGAGTCTTCTTATAGACAAGAGGTATGTAATGGGAGACTTAAGAAAGGAGTTAATATTTTTTATTCAAATATCTACTTCACCTCTGGAATATGACTAACCCTAACCCTAACCCTAACTTTCATCTCTGGCACTCTGGTCCTAGCCTTCATCTCTCTCCTAAACTCCTGCAATACCCTCCTGTCTCCCAGCTTCCATTCTTTCTTACTGTTGTAAACACTCTTGATTGCCTTTCCAAGAAAATCCAAATTTTGTTCAGGCCACATGCTCCCAGAGTGAGTCATAACTGGTCTAAGTCAATCATGATGGTCTCAATTTCTTACACCAGATTGGTTGGAATGAGCCATTCAATGTGAATAAAAGTCACCCAGGGGCTTTTAGAAGTTTTTCTCTCAAAAATTATATATACTCCTAATTGCAGTAAATAAATCCTAGATTCACCTTACCTCTAGCCTTCTTGGTATATGTAATAATAGAACCCTTACTGTATAACCCAATTAAGATTTTCTGTTACTGCCGGTTGAAATCAGCCTAACATATCCACCTCCAATAATCTATTACCACATAATATCCAATGCAACTTTTTTCATTGTAGATTGGGTCTCAACATACTTAGTATAAAATGCAAACGCTGTTATAAGAGACCCTAAATCTATGTTTAACCTTTTGTTCCCACTCTCCCCTTCCCTCAGTATGCTCTGTCCACATAGGACTTCTTTCTACTCCTTACATAAAAACACAGCTCATCACCCTAGTTGGTATGGCTCAGTTGCTCAGAGTGTCATCCTGTACACCAAAAGGTGGCAGGTTCAATTCCTGATCAGGGCACATACCCAGCTTGCAGGTTCAAAGCCTAATAGAGATGAGTACAGGAGACAACTAATCAATGTTTCTCTATCTTTCCTCCTCCCCCACTTCCATTCCTTCCTCTATCTAAAAAAGGAGAGCTCATTGCCATTCTAGGTTTATGCACATCCCATATCCTTTGCTGAGAATACTCTGCCAATTAATATCATTCAAATATCTCCTCCAAATCAGGTCAGTGCAGAAAGCTTTTCCTGGAGCATATCTAATCCACCAGCAAATCTTATCAAGGCTACCTTCAAAATAAAATCAAGAATTACACCATTCTACACCACAGTCACCCTGATTCAGGTCACTGCCAACCCTGGCATGGACAATTTAATTTCTCCATAGGTCTCCTTGTTTTCAACCTAGCCTTCTACCCTCCATTTACTCACAGCAGCCTGAGTGATCCATTTAAAATTTAACTCAGATCGTATCTCACTGCTGCTCAGAACTTTCCAGTGTCTCCTCATTTCACTCAGAATAAAATACAAACTCTTCATAAAATTCTACATGATCTTGCCACAGCTACTTCTTTGATCTTTTATCCTACAACTCTCCCCCATGCCACTCAAGCCCTTTATTGCTCCTCAAATGTGACCAGCAAGTTCTCCCACAGGGGGCCTTTTTACTTTCCTGGGTTCCAAAACACTTCCCTCAGATACCACATGGCTCACTCCTCCACTGCCTTTAAGTCCAAGCTCAAATGTCACCTTATTTGTGAGGTTGCCCATGACCACAGGACCACACTCAGCAAATACCCTCTCCTACTCTTCAACCTATTACCCAGGCTTACTTTTCTTATAACATTTATCATCACCTAACATACTACCACATATTACATATTACATCACCTCCTATTATCAGTTTTATGAATTCAAAGGCTGTATCTATTTTATGCACCCCTATATCTCCCATATCTGGAAGGTACCCTAATTGTTTTATTGTGGCCTTCCTGATAACAATTTGAAAGAGTCCAATAAAGTACAATGAGAGGAAAGCTAATTGAATCAAAGTTAGATTATTAACTTAAATCAGTTTTTCAAGAATTCCTAGGTACATGCCAGGGATGTATATTAGCATAAAATAAATGTTAAAGAGATTAGAATTAAAGATATTTGATAAGACAGATCCCATAAAACAGACTAGAAATTAGGTAATTAAGATCTTCTAATAATTGCTTTAAAGAAGCAAGGACAGGTTCCTCTCCGTAACAGCAGCAGACCCAGGGCCCTCTCCTGGGAGAGCCTGTGGCAGCTGAACAAACACCTGGCCTGTGCTGCTGCTCAGTATATGCTTAGGAATGCAGGATGGGAAAAGAGAGCGCAATTCCCTGTGGACCAACAGGCTCTCGGACACCCCCATCCACCCACCCCCACACATGCTTCTTACTTCTGCCATCTTCACTCACCACATCAATAACAGGGGAAGCCATTATATTTAACCTTGCCCTTTGGCTAGAGATCCTCTGCTGTCCCACTGAAACCAGGGAAGACCAAAGACAGCAAGAAATATGTGCACCTCACCTGTGATCTGTGCTCTGAGAGTCAAGCCCATACCCTTACTGGAAAAAATAGCCCACTTCTTCAGGGCTGGAACTAGAGATTCTCTCTTAAGAACACTAGTACAGTGGGTGAGACTGTCATAAGCCCTTGCACTTCAATGTACTAGTAAATGTTTAGATTTTGATAAATTTCTGAGAAACTAGTAACATATTAATTTGTATGCAATAGGCAACCTTTATAAAGTTAACCACCCATAAATAAGTAATAAAAGGACCATTTGCAGGCCAATGATGAGAACATGTCATAAACCAATGACTGAAATTAATCAAATTAATAAAGTTCATGGAAAAAAGGGTAACCATTAAAATTTCTAGGTAGCCCTGTATATAGTATCACCCCCTTAAAAAAAAAAAGTAACGGAATTGAAAAGATAAAAGTAGAGGTTGAAAGTATTTTAGTGTAACATCTGGTTTATATTTGACATCAAGTAGATGATATCTTGCAGCTAATCTTTTAAGTCAATTTTATTAAAAATACACAAACACAAAGAAGGTATGCTATATAACCAACTCTATGTCTACCGTTTTGAAAGATGTTTTTACTTTTATTTCAATTATCTACTGTCTCTTCAGAAGAAATTAAATTCTAAATAAAGGATGGCATTTTGTAATTAAAGACAAATTTTATCTATTTGTTAATTTCATATAATACCTATCTCATGACTAACGTGAGGATTAAATAAAATCATCTGTGGGAATACATACTAAAAACAGCAGTGGAACAAAGATTCATTGTTATAGTTTACTGACAGTAATAATCAATATTTAAAATTTTCATAAGACAGCAGATGTATGACCGACCACCTCCTTTTAATTCATATTGATAACTAAAAGGTGGTGCAGACTGTAAACAGTAAGAATGGACTAGAAGAGGGAGGAAGGGACACCTAGGCTCAGAGGATAGACAGCACATGCACATTCCATTCAAAGTTGCAAGGAGCTGGGCTCAGCTTAGTTGATCATTGGGCTCAGGAAGTAGACAAAGGCTACATAAGGCCTGGCTGATAGACCACACTTAAGATCCTGAGCTGTTTCCTAGGGGCAATAGAAGCCACTGAATACTTTAAGTAAAGATGAGGGAATACCTGCTGCTTTTCCCATGTTTAATCTTTCTTCAGTTATACCAAACTCATTACCTCAGAACTTCCATACATGTGTCTCCTCTGCCTGGCACTGCTTTCCTAGCCTTCTTTGCCTAATCAACTGATACTTGTTCTTAAGATTCAGCTCAAAAGTCACCTTCTCTCAACAATTCTTCATCCAATTTGATTCAGATGCACTTTTATCTCATGTTTAACTCCACAGCAACATTAACCATTCTTTAGTATAATGGTTGATTTCCCACTAACATCCACTCTTTCTAATGATATAGGGTGTGTTTTACTTATCTATACTCCAAGATACTAGCATACAAGAACTTACAAAAATCAATTATTCAATGAATCAATAAAACTCAAAAGAAACAATACAGTGTAATTCTCAGATATGAGGATTGAGTTATACTTGTTCCTATACATAAGCATACAAATTAAAAGGTTTAAAAACCATCTGTATGCTACAGGAATAAATATCACCTTAGATTACCTTTTTGAGGTACAGGAGTTTGAACTATCTTCAACACTGTGTAATATGACCTAAAAAACTCACTTAAATACATACCTACTATGGGCTAAGTACTACAGCACTGATCCTCATATCAAATTCAGTCAGCAGTGACCTTAATTCTTTATACACTTGGTGAAATTTACCACCATGACACTTCATGTTACAACAGCATTGAAATGTAGTATTTGCTTTTAACCATAATTTTGGACACTCACATCAGATAACAAACTAGATTACTCTGAATGTTTTCTTTTACACGAAATCAAAAACATTTTTGAAATGTCAGCCTTGAACATCGTAAAATTATACAGAATGATGAGGAACCAGACTTATAGTGCATATAAATACGAGAGCATATTAGGCTGCATTTAATTACCAGTTCAAACAACAACCTGATCTAACCTTTGACAAGTAAAATAAATGTTCTGAATAATTTAACTAAAGCAAACATTTGCTGTTAATGCTAGCTAATTATAGTAAGAGCTGGAAAGAGAAGCGGAAGATGACGAAGGGAAGAGAAAGAGAGATAAAAGGTTGATATCTGCAACTACTCATTGAAACATGATTTTTTTTTCAATGAATTTAATTCACATAAAAGGGCAAACTCAACAAAGTTGTTTTATACATACGCAGATTTAAAAAAAACATTACAGATAATTATATAGCTCATTCTTTCAGTCAATAAAAATCACCAGATTATTAAGGAGACTGGAAAATTATGTATAGATGAATTAGGGTATAGTCACTCCCTTCACTCAAGGGGCTCAAAGTTTAGTGAGGAAAAAGCCCAGGAAATGAGTTGCCAAACTTAGAATTAATAATTAATTAAAGTAATCAATTAATTGATATAAAATAAAATAACAATAGTGATGCCCAGTTAAATTTGAATTTCAGAAAAACAACAAAAGTAGTATTTGGAATATACTTATACTAAAAAGTATTCATCATTTATCTAAAGTCCAAATTTAAAGGTGTATCCTATATTTTATTTGACAACACTACTGGTAGATAAATAAAAATAAATGTCTATGAGAAAATATGTGGTATGTCCACTGTCCAACCTCCTGGATCAATTAAATGAGATCAAAACTGGAAAAGGATGAGATCCCAAAAGAATACACCCAAAAGAGGAAAGAGTTGTTTTCCAGAGCTGGTATCTGATTGCTAATTGGAAAGACCAAAATATACTACTTAAATGTACTAACCCAGCCCCACAAGAATTTGTTTTTCAATTACCCTAAGAAAAGGAGCTGGAACTTCTTAATGGAAATCAAATGGCAGAAAAATTAAACATTCTGACAAAATCCAAGAGCCACTGAAGACCCTGTTAAGGGGAGACAGAGTATATCACTATTCTTAAGTTGAGATTATCTTTACCCCTGAAAAACACAGGTTTATTTTTTTTTTTTTTGGGGGGGTGGAGGGAGCCAAAAAAATTAAACTTTGTTAATTTTTTGAGCCTATTCTTATTCAAATATAAAACATTTTCATTCTCATGTTGTAAATAGTTAATATGCATACTGCCAAGAACCTAAGTAATGATAAGATCTGTGACCTTAAATTTAAAAAAATCAATAATGCGTAGAGACTGTTATATTCCATATGAAAACTGATGATTTAATTGATTAGTGACATCTAAAATGACTAGCTTACTTGCTCATGGAGTAGAAGCTTCTATATACTTAGGCATTAAGAACCAAAAGCCTCAGTATGAATGTGAAAATGTTTCAAGTATAATAGAAGATCGTCATTATTAATAGAGAAAAGAAAAACTCCAATTTCCCAACTTGATGACATATAAATATATATTTTTTATATAATAACAGAAAATGAAAATCACTTAAAATATTAAAATTTACTATAAAATAATGAATTTGAGTTTCACTGAAAAGTGATATGACTTGAGGGTTTCTCTTAGAATCTTTGATATCTATGTTGATTGTAATGGTTCCACCTTCACTCCAAAGAGGCTTGTGTGCATATAACTTCTAACTATATGTTTTTAACACCAAAACCTCTTAGATGTGTCCATGTAAGAAAACTGATTATATATATGCATACACACACACACACACACACACACACACACACACACAGCTTTAAAATGTAAACATTACAGGAATTCAAAATGAGAATAAAACTGTTTAGATTTCATTTTTATGAGAGGAAGTGTTTACAGTGTTGACAAAATGAAATATGGGTAAAAAAGAAAGGACTAATTTAAAAAGACAGGGCAATACACAGTGCTCACATACAATCTTGGTGTCACAGACCACAGGGTTCTATGGATAATGCTGAACATTTTTGCAAGTCATCAATGCATACTAAATAAACAATAATTCCATGAACTCCATGTTGTATCAGTCAGGGATCTCCAGAGAAACAAAACCAATAGGAGACTATATACAGTATATGTGTATATAACAGACACACACAGCGGTTTATTTATTTAGAAATATTTATTATAAGGAATTGGCTGTCACGCTTACAGAAGCTGGAAAATTGACTCTGCAAAGTGAACAGGCAGGCTGGAGATCCGGGAAGAGCCAATGCTCTATTCAAAGGCTGTCAGACAGGGAGAGCTGATGTTCTGGTTTGAAGGCCATCGGGCAGAAGAGATGATGTTGTAGATGAAGTCCCAGGCAGCAGGCTGTAGAGTTCCTCTCGCTGGGGGAAAAGGTCAGTCTTTTATTCTATCTGGCCTTCAACTCATTAGATGAGGCCTTTATCCATTCCATGGGAGCCAATCTGTTTTGTACCCACTTAGATATTAATTTCATCCAAAACACCCTCTCAGCAGCACCCACAATAATCTCTGACCAAATACCTGGGCACTCAGTGGGCCAGTCAAGTTGACACATAAAATTAAGCATTCACATCTGTTTACTGGCCTTTCAGGTCTCCTTTTCTTTCAACTGGGCTGTCTTTGCTTAATAATTATAGGATTTTAACAAAACAAATCATGGGTACATAATTTTAATACAGTACTGAAATATCAAAAGTATACTGTATATTAATCATCGTTCATATACTGAAATGGTCTCCATACTGTTAATTATATTGCAGAATGCATTTTGAAGAAAATGATTTAAAGAAAGCCAAGTTTTCCTTTTGTAAATATGGTACAATGAACAATAGATTATGATCCTGAACCAGAAAGATAAATTATTATTATAATTTGTTCAATGTCTTCCTCTGCACTTAAGAAATGTTTGCAAGATTGATGATTACTAATGCTTTACTGAATGCTTACTAAATGCCAGGCACTATACTTTATGTTATTATCACATTCAATGTCCTCAGCAATCTTATCAGAAAAGCATCATCATTATCCCTATTTTACAGGTATACAAAAGGATTTTGAGGCCAGCAGTTCGAGGTTCTCATCCCAAAGTCACACACTAAGTGGCTGGAACATGAACTCAGACTTCTTTAGAAATTCACATAAGCCAGCCCTACTGGCTTCCTATTATGTACAATGGCACTGGGAAAGAAACACCAGGGAACAAAGAATGAGGAGGGCAACATCCTTGCTGCCATGACACTTACAATCTGTCAGGAGGTGGAATATGGAAAATACACAGACCACATAATGAAAGACAGAATGTCACAGCAAAGGATAATACAGCTTTAACTCTAAGAAGTCAAGGGACAATTATGGGGGACTAGGAAGACTTCATGAAAAAAAGGAAATGTTTAGGACAGGCTTTGAAAAAAGAGTGACATTTTGACAGGCACAGATGGGCAGAGGAAGCTGATCAGAGGTCAACTCAAGAAAGATTGTTACAAATGCAGCAAAATGAACAACAAAATAGTAAATCCCTATATTTGCAAAAGCGAAATCTGCAATGAGAAAAAGGCAGCTGCAAAACAGACATGTAATATCATATGAAATGCAAATTATTAACAATGAAGCTTTACATTTAAATAGCACTTTGAAATTTACAAAAACTTTCACATATACCATGCATTCTCAAAGGAAGTATCATTGTTCTTGAGGGGAGAAAAATTATTACTGGGGTTGGAGTGGGGAATCTTACATATTATAAGGGTGTCTGGCCCTCCAACAGGCCACAGTACATAAATAGATACATGGTATATCTGTGTATATCTGTTATATTAAAATTTCATGGGGAAGGGAAATGATTAAGGTAAAAAAAAAAAAGCTTTTAAGGGAATAACAATGAAAAAGAGGCGGAAAAACACAGATTAATACTACCTTATTTGATCAACCCTATAACATAGTGGGTAAGAAGGGTATCAGTCCCTTTTCTGAAAAGCATATGAGACAAAGAAAACTGAAAGAGTTAAGTGAACAAATAAGAGAGAAAAACAGTTCACTGAAAAGTGAAATGTTATTGTTTATATACATGTGTGTATAATATCACATGTAACCTCACTCATAATTAAAGAAATATCAACTAAAACAATTAGAAGTAATATATCAATCCTCAAATTTGCAAAACAAAAAAAGTAATAGCTAGTGGAGAAATACTAATTTTGGTATTAACTTGATTATGTAAGTGTAAATTTTTTGAAAAGCAATCTGGCAATAACTATCAAAATTAGAAATTCAAATATACCCTTTGATTCTGCAATACTACTGCTAGGAATTTATCCTCTGAACTATCCTCTAGCCAAATTTATGCAGAAAGAGGTTGACTGTAATAGTCAAACACTATAAACAATCCAGGTATCCATGAATAAGGAATTGGTTTTATAAATTATTGTAATCCAGAAATGGAGTACTACATGGATCACTGCTAAAACCTCCCAACAAGATCTCCCAGCATTCCTCTCATATTCCCCTCAATCAAGATCCCTACAGTGAGTGATCTTTAAAACAATAAATCTAATCATATCACTCTCCCTACTTAAAACACTTCAATAAGTTACCACTCGAGAGTTAAAATTTCCAGTAAATCTACAATGTCTTATGTGGCCACTGATCCACCGTCTGGCTTCTTTTCTCACCTTTGTCTCTGGGTCCTTTGGACTCCAACCACACTATCTATTAAACTCCCCCACCATCAGTTCATTCCAGCCTCAGAGCTTTAATACAGGCTTTGCCCTCAGCCTGCAACATCTGTCCTTTTTTGCCTGGAGAACAAAACTGAATTTTTACTTCTTTAGTGAGGTCTTCCTTGACACTCCCCTCCTCTCCTAAATTAGGTTAGTTCTCCTGTTACATGCATCCTGAAGCTCCTATCTTTCCATCATTGTACTTAATGCAATTGGGTGAGAGGAAGGGGTGGGGGAGAAATTGAGTGACAGAGAGACTATGCGTGTTTACATACAAGCATATGTTTTAAAGGTTTACTGCCACCCCATGAATTCATGAGGGCAAGGCCTAGCATAGTGGTTGGCATACAAAAGATACTTATTAATATTTATAGAAAGAAAGTGATGCAACAATATCTCCTAAATGAAGGTGATTCAAATGAAAGGTTAATTGTACATTTTCATTTTTAACAAATCTGGTTTGCTTTAAAAACAAGTAAAATTTGATCCAACCTAAAAAACATATAATTCAATAATGAACAAGTGTACAAATATACACTTAGATGAAAAATACCAACCACCTGGGTGGGGAGTGTTGATGGTTACAAGTAAACTCATCAGGAAAAGTAACTAGAGTTCATTTCTCTCTCTTTAGAGGGAGTGATCGCAATTTAGATTTAAGTGACAAAAAGAAAATACAATTTTCTCCATTTTTAGTTCCCCAAGATATTCTTGTATATTCAAAATTAGGCATAAAATATCATCCATCAACCAAATCTCTTACCTGGAATACTTATATTTTCTTGAAAACTAAGTAGACAAAAATTTCCCCAAATTATTTACCTTAGTTTTAAAACATTCTTATTGGTTTTTGTTTTTTTTTTAATTCAGAGGTCAATTCCTTTTCTACATTCCAACAATCTCTAACCCTGTTTTTTCCCTACAGTTAGAAGAAAATATTTAAGACAGAATGCTAGCTTATTTGACCTATTAAAGCCAATATATTTTTAAAAAGCAAAAATATCCAACCTTGTACCCAAATTTTAAAAGTATCAATTTCATTAATTTAATTCAAAACCTTTGGCTCTTTCAGAGTAAATGATGACAGCTGGAGGTCAGGAGCTCCTAGCCCCTTGTCTGGCATATTAAGTTCTAATAAGAGAGAATGAAAAGGAAGGATGAACATGTGAATGAAACGGTAAAGAAAAACCTGAGCACCAAACTAATTCACACAATCTCTGCTTTATGAGGCACAGGCAAAGCAAATTCTAAGTCTCTTCTTTCATTGATTAAAAATATTGCCCTTCCTAAAAAATATTTTAGTCAGAAACTGCTGGTGGTAAGACTGGATCAGATAAATTTACTAAGAGAGTCAGTATAAAATAGACTTTGTGAATGGTCTGATATGTCAATAAGTCTAAGGATGAGAATTAGAAGTCAAAGTTCAGTAAGCTCTAACAATTTTTCTGGATTTTGGTTTCATGTAGTATTATGCTTATGTTATTATTCCTTTGTTTCTAGAATAATTTATAAATCAGACAAATCGGTAAATCTAAGAACTCAGTGTCTGTACGCCACCCCTCTGTGTATGTGTGTGTGTGTGTGTGTGTGCATACCTATACACACACACCTTCATTTTACTTTATAGTGAAATACATCATAAAAATGGCATTTCTAAAATATGAGGGGATTCTATCCTTTATATAACCAAGATCAACACTATTTCCTGAAAGTTCGTGGTGAGGTTTCCGACAGCAATGGCAAGAGGAAGTTGATGAGAGAGTTCATATACACATACTTTTCTCCCTATAGAAATGGATCAAGAAAGCAAAAGATGAAAATGAGGACCCCCTAGTTCAGAATTAGTACAACTGCAAGGAATAGCTTCCATTTAGAGATTTTCCATCTTTCAGGATACAAAATCATTATTCCTAACACATAGGAGGAAATGTAATCAAAGATATAAAAACCTTCAACTGTCCATTTTCTCTTCATTAATGGAAAACCAGTCTGACAAGTAAAAGATACTTCTTAGGATGGCATGCATATCGCCTACCCACATCTTATTAAATATATATGGATATAGGTCAATGGATAAGGAAAATTTAAACTAAAACAGAAAATCTGATTCAGATTCAAATTAACATCTTCCTTTTACCTATTCCTTCTGGCAGAATGTACTTGCAAAATCTGTAGCAACAAACTATCACTTCATTATCTTCCCACAAGATACTGGTTTTCTCTAACACTTCACAATGCTTCTGAGATAGCATATCTGACATAACACCTCTACTTCTCTCCAGCACTTAACAAGATAAAGAAAAGGCATAAAGAAAAAGTAAAAAATGTTGGTGTTACAAGTGAAAGAATCCAAACCTTATGAACATTCAAACATTAACTATATATCTCAAACCATTTTAACTATTTTCCTACATTGTCATCTGACATATTTCCCTCTAAAGTGAGTAATATACTGTAAGGTCATTCACTGGGTGTTATCTGATGGCAATCATTAACTAATGTTGAAGGACCCTTTGAAACTAAAATCTGACTAAAACAAAGTATAGTGATTCAAGGTTGTTGTTTTATTTTTCTTTAATCAAATAAAACTGAGTAATCAAATATTGGTCTTTGAAGAAGGCTATTTCTACTTTTTACCCGGTAGGATCCCTCAAAGAGGAGGTAAAATGATAAATTTCAATTCATCAAACTTGCTTGACTGTGAAACAATATAAGGTTTAAGCTTTCTTCAGTGATATTATTAAAATGAAAATGTAATCGCTTAATATCACCTGCTATGTAATAATACCCAGAACACAAGCACAGTGACCTCCATGCAAATAAAATCTAGTGATAAGAAGTTCACATATTTCCCTCCAACCAAAACCATTCACCAGGCCATCTCTCAATAGATCTTTTCAAATACTTCTCAGTGTACGTAGGCATCACCATTCAGAGGGCAGAAATCAGATCTATACAATGTGCTCTAAGGCCCCTACCATAGCTCCATTTGCACATGACACTTATTAAATCCTAATTGAAAGGCATTTGACAATACAATTGCTGAAAATTCAATGTTCACCCCGAATGTGAAATCTTGAGCTTTATACCTTATGATTTCAGCAGTGCCATGTGTGCTGTGAAAGCGAAGGGCCTGTCAATGTTTCCATTATAAACTCTGGTTTTCAGAGGTTTGTATCTTGGCCTATAAAAATAGACTGCGGTCTGTAACTTGGCATAGAAAGTACTGGTATCAGCCCAAGAGAACATTTTTTGTTCCAAAGATTAAAATAAAAATCTGTTTAGTAGTTTTAAGTTAAGAGACTGTTAAAAAAAGAGGGGGGTTTAGGCGGGTGAGGGGAATATAGAAATGTATTTAAAAACACCAAAACCCAATGTCTATGTCTAATTACTGCTTCATTTTAGATTTTGAAATAATTAACACAAGATAAGCCAATGAAAAAATATTACATAAGTGAAAAACCTAAAGAGAGTTTTAATTAAAAACATTATGGTGGTTACCAAAAAAATTCTTAATTTTTTAAACAACTACATATGTAGTACCTCAAATAAACCCCACATTTAAAGATTGTCCAAGTACTCACTGACAGTAAATCAAAACTATTTCAAAGATATGTTTTTCTAGATATGTAAAAATTACTTTTTAATGAATCACTAAAGGCAGAATTACTTCAGATTAGTAGAGACAATCTTCAATTCTAACTTCAATTTATGCATTAAGAAGTTTCTAAAGCATAAATTCAATGTAAGAAACTCTGAAGTCGTCTTTATATACTATTTGTTAAAAGACACTTGTTTAAGTTTTGTGTGGGGTTTTTTTAACCATAACATACATCTGTTTTCTTCAAAAATATAATGCTGTTATGTAACACTGCTGCATCTTCAAAATAAACATTTTGTAGTAACATATCTGTTAAAGGGGGTATAAACTGGTATAATTGGGACATGGAAAGTGATTTGGCACAGCTATCAAAATTATTTATATACTAGAGGCCCAGTGCACAAAATTTGTGCACGGGGTGGAGGGGTCCCCTCCGCCCAGCCTGCACCCTCTCCAATCTGGGACTGCTGGCTCCTAACTGCTCACCTGCCTGCCTGCCTGATCGCCCCTAAATGCCCCCCCTGCCGGCCTGATCGCTCCTAACTGACCCCCCCACCGGCCTGGTCGCCCCCAGCTGCCCCCCCTGCTGGCCTGGTCGCCCCTCACTGTCCCCCTCTGCCAACCTGGTTGCCCTTCCCTGCCAGCCTGGTTGCCCCATGCAGCCTGCTGTTCAGTCGTTTGGTCGTACCTCACTAAGCCCCTGCTGGCCTGGTCACCCCACGCAGCCTGCTGTTCGGTCATTTGGTCGTCCTTCACTAACCCCCCTGCCGGCCTTGTCGCCCCACGCAGCCTGCTGTTCAGTCGTTACTGTGAGGGCATCCTGACCAATTTGCATATTACCCTTTTATTAGTATAGATATATACACACATTTTGGCCTTGTAATTACATTCTTAGGAATTTATACTATAAATATGCCTGCATATATGAAAATTATATAAATACTAGAGGCCTGGTGCACAAAATTTGTGTACTTGTGGGGGATGTGGAGGGGGGTCCACTCAGCCCAGCCTGTACCCTCTTGCAGTCCGGGAGCCCAACTGACAGCTTAGGCCCGCTCCCCATGGGGAATATTCCTGACAGATTTTTTAAATAGCAAAACGTTGAAACCTACCTTATGTCCACCGATTGAGGACTTGTTAAATGAATTATTGTTACATGCATACAGTGGTATTACTATATAGCTATTAAAAAGGAAAGAAAAAAAGACAGTAACAAAAAAAGAGATGTATTCATACAAAAACACTTCCAAGTTATAATGATAAGTGAAACTAGGAAGGTCCTATGTTACTATCCATGGTGGGGGGAGAGGGGAAAATTATATTTATGCATACACACACATATTTATAGAAACTGTTGTATTTGCTTTTACATGCATATAATATTTCTAGCAAAATACACAATAAACCAACAACAGAGATGAACTGTTTTCCATAAAAATAATGTAGCAATTTCAAATGATATTCCTAATCAAAGTCTCACTATCAGATAATATAACCAAAAGAATATTATAAAGAAAAAATGTAACTCTAAGATTCTATAATTACTGAAAACAATAAAATTAGTTTTATTCAATCCAGTGGATCTCAAATGTTAGTGTACACAGCAATCCCCTAGAAGTCTTATTAAAACACAGATTTCTGGACTCCACCCTCAGAATTTTTCATCAATAGGTCTGGAATAGAGCCTAAGAGTTTGTGTTTCTTAATAGTCCCAACTAGAGCTGAGTTACTGGTCCAGGGACCACACTTTGAGATCTCTTCTAGATCAAAATTGTACACAAAACCCCACCTGCTAAGAACATTATTACCCTATATAATAAAAGCCTAATATGCACATCGACCAAACAGCTGAATGACCAGCAGAACAACCGGTCGCTATGATGCCCACTGACCACCATGGGGCAGATGCTCAACGCAGGAGCTGCCCTCAGTCCGCAGGCTCCAGGCCAGCCAAGGCGGGTGCCCCTGATCACCCTGCAGAAGGAGGCAACCGGTGGCGGTGGGAGGTGGGGCCGGTGAGCAGGCGGTGCCAGGCTGCCAAGGTGGGTGCCAGTGGGGGACCCCCCATTGTGCCGCCGGTAGCCCCACAGATTGGCCCTGATCACCAGCCAGGCCTAGGGACCCCACCCAAATACGAATTTCATGCATTGGGCCTCTAGTAATGTTATAACAACATTATAAATATAATCTTGTTCTTATCAATAATATTCAGATAACAATGCTTGTTTTCATAAAACGTAAGAAGTCTGGGTGGTGGGGGTGGATGATAATGTAGGTTATTCTAAACATGGTGAAATAAAGGAGAAGGGTAGACAATTTAGTTCTATTCTACTTTTCAAACTTAACCTCCCATCTCTTATTCCTGCCACCAGATGGAAACCAGTACAACGATAAGCTGCCAAGTTGCAGATATAAATTTAAGAATAATAAAATAAACTCAGGTGGTAATTATATCACACAGTGTTAATTACAAAGGAATATACAGCTATGGGTCCTTATACTGACATTAATAACTAGAGAGGAATGGCATTTATTATTCAATTAATTAAATGTATGTGTATTAGCCATTGGTCTGTAAACCGTATCAACTTTAGATGTGTTATGGATTGAATCATGATATACCAAAATTCATATGTTTAAGTCCTAATTCCCAATACCTCTCAGAGTGTGACCTTGTTTAATACACCTGTGCTTAGCAATAACCCCTCAAATAATCTCTAAGTTCAGCACAAAACTAATTATCTCAAAATTTGAAGTAATGAGGGTACAAAGTGATAGCTGTCCTTGATCTGTGGGTGCTTCATAAATACCCATTGCTATCATGGAGATCCTTTCTTTGGATTCCAAAACTTATGTGAAATTCTCATGGGGAGCTTATATCTTATACTAGAGGCCCAGTGCACAAAAATTTGTGTACTCGTGGGGGGGCGTTGTTGAAGGGAGGGGGTCCCTCAGCCTAGCCTGCACCCTCTCACGGTCCGGGACCCCTCGGGGGATGTCCACCTGCCAGCTTAGGCCCGCTCCCCGGGGAATGGAGCTTAACCTGGCAATCAGACCTCCCTCTAGCAGCCCGGGAGCCCTCGGAGGATGTCTGACTGACAGCTTAGGCCCACTTTCTGTGGGGAGCGGGCCTAAGCCATGAGTCGGGCATCCTTAGTGCTGCTGAGGAGGTGGGAGAGGCTTCTGCCACCGCCACTGTGCTCGCATCCGTCAGCCTGACCTGTGGCTGAGCAGAGCTCCACTGGTGGGCCACTGGGGGGCAGCTCCTGTGTTGAGCGTCTGCCCCCTGGTGGTCAGTGAGCATCATAGCAACCAGTTGTTCTGGTCGTTCTGCTGTTAGGGTCAATTTGCATATTACCCTTTTATTATATAGGATAACTTCATTATATATTTTGTATTAAGTTTACAAACGACCTCAATTATATATGAACATTTAATTTTGAATTTCTTGCTATTATATTAACAAATGTCTCAACTACTGAATCAATAGTTTCATACATATAGCTATCCATTTGGTTTATCTTTATAAAAAATAATAGTATTCAATTGCCTTGGGGTGGGGAATGATTGTTAGTACTAAATTTTCTCCAGAATTTCTCCTCTCTGTTCATTTCTTCTCAACAGAATTCAGTTACATAGTTTAGGAATCCAAACAGGCAGCTGATATTCCTCTATTCGCTTACAAATAAATAAATTTTACATCTTCAAAAATTATTAAAAGAAAATAAATATTTCTTGGCTTCCTAGAATACAAAATATTCTAGTGTCATTATTCTCTTAGGTTCAGGAGTGAACATCTCTTATTAGTCCTACAATTAAATGATTCAGCAACCAGCCACACTATCTTTGCCTTTTAACAGTTCCAATCAGTTGCAGATCTAGGTGTAATCAACAGCAGCAGGGGGCTTTAGGAAGCAAAACAAAACAAAAACAGTAGGAATCTTTAGGAGAATACAGTAAGTGATACAAGGAAACATTACAGGCTATTTTAATCCAAGTTAATCTAAAATATTAGAGTCTGGTTTTATAAGCAGAAGTGAAAGAAGCAGAGCAACTTTTGAATATCTGAAAACAGAACAAATTTCAAACAGTTTAATATTAAAGGTTAAAATTAAAGGGGACAGCTCTGAAAATGAATCTTTTCAGTCTCAGAAGGGTCATTACTTCTGTTTTGGTGATTTAGCACACCCATTTAGCTGATAAATTAAAACCCTCCTTACCTGTTACTGCTACCATGCCTAACAAATTTCATATCATGTACTTATAAAATTAAAGCGTCTCAGAGAGTAAATGACAATGCTCTTACTCCTCTTAAGAAACATTTAAAATTTTAGCAGCAACATCAGGACAGCTTTAAAATGCAATTTAGCAGAATGTTCTCATTTTCCTATTTTGGATTCCGTAGCCTAGAGTGTATGGGTAGTAGTTAAGTGCTATGACTGGTGCCACTTAAAAGCATGCAGGTAGCACAGTGATTTATTTATATGAAAAATCAAAAGCCAATGGTAGCATGATGTGATGACTACGAATTTTAACTCTACAAAAATTCACAA